>NW_006921589.1:8634676-8639067 GCF_000298275.1 Orycteropus afer afer
TATTAAAATTAAAAGTGATTCCTATCCTCTTAGTATCATGCACCTATTTTTTTTTCTACTTCTATGTTTAAACATTATTACTACAATTTTTCCAATTTAAACCATGAGCTTGGTTGCTTCTTATCATCTCCTTTAGACACAATTGAGGCAAACAAATATACTTAGACCAATCTATCTGTTCTTGCATGTAGAAAATCCTAATTTCCTCTCATCCATAGCAATGATATTATTTCTATTTGGATTTTTCCTACTATATATTTTATTCTGGATTACCTCAACTGGTCCTTAATTGAAGTTGTACTCAAGGTATATAGATTCATTTTAATATTCCAGCTATTTGAATTAAAGATCACTGAAAGATAAACCTGAAGTAAAAAAAAAGCAATATGTAACACATTCCAAACACCAAAGCACAGCATATTAGACTAACCTGATGATTAGCCAGTGAAGAGGATAGTGGTAACAACACAGGGATTAGAGTCAAAGAGAAGTACTTTTAAAACATAGATATTCAAATTATTAGCAATGTAATGTTATATACAGTAATTGTGTCTAAACCACAGTGTAAAACAGGAATTATAATATATCCCCCAGACCCACAGCAAATCATGGAAATGGCCGACTGGGTAGCATTTCCTTCCATTGTACATGGGGGTCATCATGAGAACTGGAAAACTTGACAGCAGCTATTCTTTGCTGTTGTTACATGCTGTTGAGTTGTCTCCAACTCATAGCAACTCAATAGTGAGTACAACAGAACAAAACATTGTCCGGGCCTGTGTCAGCCTCATGATACTTGCTATACACCTGAACACGTTGTTGCAGTCATCATGTCAATCCATCTCCTTGAGGGTCTTCCCCTTTTTCGATGACTCTCCACTTTACCAAACATGACATCCTTCTCCAGGGAAATGGTCCCTTCTGACAACATGACCAAAGTCGGCGAAACAAAGTCTGGCCATTCTTGCTTCTAAGGAGCATTCCGACTGTACTTCTTCCAGGACAAAAGTGCAGCCAGAATGCTCCTTGGAAGTGAGAATGACCAAACTTTGTCTGTCAGTTTGTCCTACTGTGGTGGCTTGCATGTTGCTGTGAGGCTGGAGGCTATGCCACCAGTATTTCAAATACCTGCAGTGCTACTCATACTGGACAGAATTGAGAGGAACTTCCAGACTAAGACAGACTTGGAAGAAGGAAGGGGCCATCCACTTCTCAAAGAATTGGCCAGTGAAAGCCCTGACAGCAGCTAGCAACAACAAAAACTCATAGCATAGTTATGACGCCCAGAGCAAAGGAAGAATGAACAGTAGCTAGTGCTTAACAGATAATAAATGCCCAATAAATGAAAACTCTATCCAAAAATCATGATATTAAGTTTTTATTATTTTATCAATATAGATTTTGTCTCTCTATTTTCATTTGTTTTGGTTGATGAAGGGTCAAGTCTTGTTCACTGTTATGGTGGTTTTGGTTATTTAAGCACAGGAATTTTTGCATTTACATGTACTTCAAGTACTATCAATATATATTTCATATATATGTACACTTTTTAATGAGTGTAGGTAGATGCAATTATAACCAATAAAACACACATTAACTGAGTATGTAGTTTAAACATATTAACTGCATATGTAAGAGTTGTACCTTTAAGATCCATTGTTTGAGAAAACATGTACAATGCTACTGTGAAATCTATAATACTTACCAGGGGGGATAAAAAAATATTCTCCAAAGTGAAAAATCTAGAAATTATTGGTATAAATACTGTGGGCTCTTGAAATGTTATCGAAGAGCTTTGCCTCATCTATGCCTCGGAAACCCAAGGAGGGGTCGCTATGAGTCGGGCCCGACTCGACGGCACATACAAACAACAAACAACAACATGTAACCATTTGACTCACACATCAAATATGTGACATCAGTGCCATTACTTCCTTATCCTATGTCCTTGGCAGACATTAGCAGTCAATCACACCATTTTTTTTTCATTTAGTCTAGTCTTTGACTAAGTCTCCTTCTCAAGAGAGTGCTTACAGCAGTCATTAACAGTTACATACATGTGACAAAAGACATAAAACCTATTTTCTCAGCATGAGGTGTCTTTCTAATATCCTACTAATGTATACAATAGCAATAATTTATAGAAAAGATTGAATCTATTCTTAACACTTTTATTAAATACACCATACGTTATGTTTAGTTATTTCTAAAATAACGATTGCTGTTTCTTTATCTTTAAGCAGGCATTAAACATAATCCAATACACCATAAAAAACATACAAATAGATGTGAGGTTTTTTTTTTTTTTTCCATTTTTAAAATGTTGTCTTGTGATTTGGGTGAAAGTTTATAGAGCACATTTGTTTTCTGTCCAACAGCTCATACACACTTTGTTTTATGACACTGATTGCAGTCCCTGCACTGTAACACCCCTCTTCCCATTTCTTCCCTGTTGCTACATTTTTTCCTGTGTCCCTTTTTCCCTCTATTTCTGCCCTCTGTGCTATCTCCTGGTGCAAATACTGCCTTTCTGATCTCCCATGACTGATTGCTCTCAGGAGTGTACCTACCTGGAATAAAAGTTCTCTCTATATGTCTGTCATTGTTTGACTGGAAGCCACAGAAGTGAGTTCAATTCCAGACCCAAAGGGTGACTAGGGGCCATAATAAGCTTGGGGTTTCACCAGTCTCTATCAGACCAGTAAGCCTGGTCTTTTCTTTTCTTTTTTTTTTTTTATGATTTTGAGTTTTGTTCACATTTTTCTCCCACTCTATCCTATACTGATCCCTTTCTAAGTGGTTGGCAGTGGTATCCAGGAACCATCTTGTTCTTCTGGTCTCAGGGTGATGTAGGCTGAGGTTCACATGGTCCACTAGTCCCTTGAATTAGTTGTTTCCATGTGTCTTTGGTTTTCTTCATCCTTCTTTGCTCCAAATGAGGATAGACCAATTGTTGCATCTAGATGGCTACTTGAAAGCTTTTAAGACCCCATTTGCTATATACCAATGTAAGATGTAGAACAATGTTTTTGTGTAGTATGTTATGTCAATTGAGCATGAAGCCCCCCATGACCATGGTCCTGAGCTCATAGGCCCAAAAAGTCCCTTCCTCAGGGCAGATGGCTGTGGCTAAAAAGTTATCATAAATTTTCCCCCGTTAGCTTTATTATGTATATGGACATTCTCATAGACATACAAATACATATGTAGACATATCATCTGCCAAACTTATATATAGTCATGGGTATTCCCTCTTGCCTAGACATACCTGATCATTTAGCATGTTTACTTATGTATCTACCTATAGATTAATGTTTGTTAGTACTGATGATGCAGTATTGTGTATATAAAAATGTTTATCTTTGTTGTCTGTGTCTTCCCTTTTTTAGTGTTGTTGTGTTGGTCACTCACTTTTTGTATATTGCCTTTCCCTTCATCAAAATCAATACTTGTCTCTTACCTATCTGGTAATTTTCCCTCCCCTCCTTTCTCATCCCTGGTAACCAACAAAGAAAGTGTCCTTCCATATGTAAACCTTTCCTTGACTTTTTATAATAGTGAACTAATACAATATTGTCCTTCTGTGATTGCCTTATTTCACTCAGCACAATGTCCTCCAAGTTCATCCACATTATGAAATGTTTCAAGGATTCTACATTATTCTTTAGTGTTGCATAGTATTCCATTGTGTATATCTACCAAAGTTTAGTTAGCTATTCCTCTGTTGACAAATAGATGTTTTAAAAGAGATAATTAATTACACAGAATTAATTAAAGTTATACATGACTTTGTTCCTAATAGAAGGTTTTTATGATTACCATATTATATGCAATTTCCTATGTTTGTACTTTTTCATAATAAAGAGAAAAACCAACTGCAAAAACTTTCTGATTAAATTTAAAACCACAGAAACTAGATTGTCTCTATGATACAAAGTAAGTTTATTTATGCTAAAAAAATCACTTAAAACAAAATGTAGGAAAGAATCCATTTATATCTCCCAAATAGGCCATTTTTTTAATATGAAAAAGAAACAATTATAAAACTTAAAATACATATTGATTTTGGTAAAGAGAAGGGCAATGTACCAAATGGGAGTGATCAACATGCAGGCATTGAGGAAAAGAAAGACATAGAGCGGTACAGACAACAAAGATGAACCCTTTTGCAAATATAGTACTGCATTGTTTACGTAGCTATGTCTACACAGGGGGGAATGTGCCCAAGACCACGTATAAGGTTGGCAGGCAACGTTTCTACAAGTGTATTTGTATGTTCTATAAGGATTCCCAGGTGTGATCTGACAAGATGGCGGACTAGGCAGAAAGACTGCATAGAACCTCTTCAACAAAGAAAAAGGAAACCAATTAACACAGACACAGAAGATAAT
>NW_006921589.1:8644907-8647661 GCF_000298275.1 Orycteropus afer afer
CTATTTTAAAGCTACATTAATTAAGACAGTCTGTTATAGCAAAAATATACCAGGAGATCAGTAAAGAACGATGGCAAGTATTTGCCTTATGTCCTTTGGATATGGTTTCAGGAGGTGTCAGTTCCTGGAAAAGACATCATGCTTGGTAAAGTAGAGGCTCAATGAAAAAGAGGAAGATGCTCAATGATATGGACTGACATGGTGGCTTCAACAATCAACTGAAACATAACAACATAAAATGGAACACAATATTGCCCAGTCCTGCCCATCCTTACAATCACTACTATGTTTAAGACCAATATTCGTTGTCCAGCTTTTGCATGCACATGTGGTTATCAAAAATACCATGGTGTGGGTCAGGCACACCTTTAGTCCTCAAAGTGATAGTACCTAACAACAACAATAGATAATTCACAAAGGCAGACATACACAAATGACTGATAAATATGACAAACTTTCAGATTATTATCAACAACTTATCAGCTATCAACTTTGATATTAAAATTTTCTAATAAAATTAACAAAGATTTCAAAAATAGTGGACATGACATTAGTTTATTCACATGACACAAATGAAAACAGGAAGTGGTGCTATTTTCTAGACAACGATCTGGCAATTGACAGTTAAACACACTGCCATCAAGTGGATTCTAACTTTTAGTGACCTCCACTGGGCTTCTGACATAGTAAATTTCTATGGAGGTAGATTGTCCCTTCTTCCCACAGAGTGGCTGGTGAGCTTGACTTGCCAACCTCTGGTTAGCAGTAAAATGCCTTAGGCATTGTGCCATCACAGTTCCTTAATTTACAGTTGTTGTTGTTGTTGTTATGTGCCATAAAGTTGGACCTGACTCATAGCAACCCCTCCTTGGGTTTCTGAGGCAGTATCACTACAGAAGTAGATTGCCCAACCTTCCTTCCAAGGAGTGGTTGGTGGGTTTGAACCTCCAGCCTTCTGGTTAGCAGTCAAGTTCCTAGGCACTATGCTACTGTTGTTGTTGTTGTTGTTATGTGCCGTCGAGTTGGACCTGACTCATAGCAACCCCTCTTTGGGTTTCCGAGGCGGTATCACTATGGAAGTAGATTGCCCAATCTTCCTCCCGAGGAGTGGCTAGTGGGTTTGAACACCAGCCTTCTGGTTAGCAGTCAAGTGCCTTAGCCGCTATGCTACCAGAGCTACTAGAGCTCCCTAATTTAGAGTTAGGAGTCTTAAATATATTTAATAATATATTCTAAGATGCACACTTTTCCGTCAGTAATGCTACCTGAAGAAATACATCCTAAGAGATGTGGAAAACATTGATAGGTAAGAACATTCACCATAACTTTATATATATATATAGGTAAAAATCTGTAAAAAACACAAACTTGCCATTTGTGGAAGGGTAAATAAGTTACAGAAATAAATGTTATGCATTTGAAGGCTTTTTGATGATATGGGAAACTGATTATGATAGAATTTTGAGCCAAAATAGGGGAATATAGATATATAGATAGATAAATAGATAGATAGATAGATAGACAGATAGACAGATACTAATATAAAAATGAAATGCTATTTCTATACATTCAATAAAGGAAAATGACCAGGAGGAAATTCATAAAGCTGTGAAGAGCAATCACTTTTCTGAAGTGGGTCATTGGTGGATATATGTATGTTCTCCTTTACACTTTTCTGTTTCCTAATTGTTGCACATAATATTTATAATATTTATTGCCCTTTTATTAAACAGCATCAAAGTAAATATTTATCCATCAGAAAAGATACACTTCCTCCTTTGAGGATCTGGTAGTGGAGGAGGAAATAATTTTCACAGGATGGGTAATGAAATAGCAGATCCATTGGTCTTCCCTTTCCCCAGAGGTCTGAGAGTGTGGCCACGTCTGAGGAAAGGGAAGCATGATTCATAGAAGAGGCAAAGGTTGAACTGAGTTCATTACACGGACAGAACAAAAAACCAAGCTCACTGCCTTTGAGTAAATTCTGACTCATAGTGGTCCTCGTTGGGTTTTCAAGGCCATAAATTTTTACAGAAGCAGACTGCCTTATCTTTCTTCTGTGGAGTGGCTGGTGGCTTAAAACCACTGACCTTTTGTTTAGCAGCCAAATGCCTTAACCACTATACCACCAGAGCTCCTTTTACATGGACAAGAGAAGGGAATTCTAAGGAAGGGAGATACTCATCATCACAGCACAGGGGGCACAGGCAGAGATGTTAACCTAGGATTGGTGGACAGGTAAGCTTTCCACTGAGGAACTGCACAAAAAGAAAATGGTATGATAACAAAGCCTTTTATATAGAGGGATGAAAGGTGAGGGAATTGTGACAGGTGGCTTTATTTCCTCTCTTCCATGGAGAGTTGGCTGGTAGGTTGTACAAAAAAAGGAATTACTTTGGCTTGAAAGAGTGGTAGAACTTAGCATACTCGCTTTGAGTAATGAAATCATCATCAAGTCAAATGTGCACAGAATAGCCCCAGACATTGGGTATATGAAGCATATTGAGCATTCTTGGCAGCTGGATGCAACAAAGAAGTTTTCATCAGCCCTGAATACTTATTTAATCTATGATTCTAAAAGAACCACATGGTCTTTCATCACTCCCAGAAGATATGAAAGTTAATGTATATTGATTGAGCTGCTACCAAATGGCCACATTGCACCAGGTACCATACTTTTCCCCATCACTTGTCACTTTTACTACAAATATTCAAGAACATTAACAGGTTTGACCTTAGGAGCTCTGGTAGCAT
>NW_006921589.1:8647776-8659716 GCF_000298275.1 Orycteropus afer afer
GCACATAACAACAACAACAACATCCTTGTTTAGAAACATGTCCAGAAGCATCCCATGCAGTATGCAATTCTTTCCTATTATGACCATGCTGGCAAGTGGTTAATGGTTCAGCTGCTAACTGAAAGGTTGGTGGTTTGAACCCACCAGCTGGTCCATGAGAGAATGCTGTGGCAGTCTGCTTCTATAAAGATTTAAGCTTTGGATACCTTATGGGGCTTTTATATTCTGCCCTATTGGCAGAATTTTGACTCGATGGCAATGGATTTAGGTTTTGTTTGGATGACCATGCTAGGAATTGCTGGGTGGTACATATAGTCAAGTTCTCTACTACTAAACAACAAAAAAGTTGGCAGTTCGAGCCCACTCAGAAGCATCTCAGAAGAAAGGCCTGATTAACTGCTTCCAAAAGTTCACAGCTTTGAAAACCCTATGGAGTATAGTTTTGCCTGTACACACATGGGGTCACTATGAGTCAGAATCAACTCAGTTGGAAAAATAATTAGCATGCTAAAGTAAAGCATAAATAATGATTCAGAATCTATTTATTCTCAAACAAAGAAAGTAATTTCTATTACTTTCAACTTGTTATAGCTCAGACCTTGGACTCTATACTGAATCAAAAACATTAAAAAGGATATCCAGAATCAATTAGGTATGAGAATGGGCAAGGAGACAGTACCACACAACTTAGCAATTAATTACATAATGTTATATTGCAAACCAATTTTTCAACTGTTTTAATCCTGTCCCCTTTCAATGGTAGACTCTTAATTTTATACCTGGTATGTATTTCCTGTTTCTTTGCTCTCTCTTTCAATGATCTTGAAACAGAGCTAAGTCATGGCGAATCATCGCATTTCCCTATCTCCACTCCTTAAATCCAGAGTAATTGGAGAGGGAAATGGAATTAGTGACTGTTTTAAATAATCCTTGTTGTTTGTCTTCTCTTTTCGGGTGGAAAATTATGCATTTCAATCTGCTTGGAGAAGGGTAGAGGCACTTTTCACAGTGCAAGATACCAAGGATCAGGGAGATGACTTCCTCTTCTTAAGTTATTGATGCTGATCTAATAGAATGGAATAAAGGCCCCTAGGACCTGGGAGCCTAATTAATCTCAGAGCCTGCATCTTACTGGAGAGAGAAAAAAAAAAAAAAGCTACCCTTCACTGAAAAGAACATTTCATCTTTATGTAAACAGATACCTACTGTTGCTTCAGCACACCAGGCAGGCAGTCTCATGCTTTTGTTCCTAAGCACATGCTATTCACATACAGCTAAAATCCTGTTCCATCTTCAAGATGCAACTCAATATCACCCTTCTCTAAGAACTCCCCTTACACTTTGTCCATAATATCATCATGGCATTGAATCTCATAGAAATCAGCTTGATTAATACACTATCATGCACACCACTCACAAGGAGTAGTGTAAAAAGATTGAGAGGATGAGCTTGGTGGTTAAGGACCCTGTGTCACTCCTGAGACTAACACTTCCTACATGTGTAACCTGTTTCGTCAGTTTGCAGCTAAACAGGGAGTTCTATGGAATAGCGTCTTCATCCTTGGCACCATCATGAAATTTTAGAACTTGGAAAATCACCTAGTCATACTTCCACATGAAGAAATTCAAGCCCATAGGAATAATGTTTCCCAGGGCCCACTTGGTGTCAAGAAATTGCTGTTGGAGGTTGACCAATGTGGAGAGGCCTGCTTGGAGGAACAGAGGAAGATGACCAGGGAAATGAAGTTTGTGGCTGACAAAATGTTGGTGGAAGGGGAGACTAAAAGGTATCACAAAGTGATAATATAACCAGACATAGAAAAAGAAAAACAACTCAAATCTCTGAGACTGACATCAGTGGTATTTCCCCAAAAGAAAAAAGTATAGAAGGAAGTACATTTTGCTTATTTCCTTTAATTGAACAGTCAATTGTGTTCACAATACATTCCTACTCTATTATCTTCACCATTTGAAATAGAAATTAAAATATGCATTTGTGGAAATCTAATCAATATTTATGGTATTATTAGAACCATAGAAGGGGCAACTTCATGCTAGGTTTGTAATGAGACTCTCAACTCCAAACAACAAATTTTATCCATACGCATATTTTCCCACAACCTTTATGAACTTGACATTTTGTCCTAACAATTTCTTTCTTTCATTACATTTCAGGAAAAGTTAAAATGAATAAATAAATAAATAAAAAGTGGCTTTAAAACAAAACAACAATACAATGATGGATATGGGGTATGCCAAAAGAACACAGCAGTCAATTGAAAGAGCCCTCAGTGGCCAAAACTAGAATGATCTCAGCCACAAAATAAGTAAAGTAGCATTGGATTATGACCAGATGTATAAAACAAGTACCTATGAGGCCATTCTAATATACATAAATGATTGACTAAACAAATGGAAGAATATAGACATATCTCCCATGGAGAAGAATTCCAAAAACAATTTTATGTAAATATTCTACCCATAAGTGTTAAGGAAGAACTTTCTACTCCTTAAGTGTGAGCTGTACATTGTGACTTCCTTCCAAAAGGTAAATGTGGAAAAGTGGGGATGAAAGTCACTTTAAAATGGAGAAACCTTACAAATACTACCTCAGCCTGGTGATCAAATTAAACATCAACAATGAAAAGTCATGCCGATAGCACAAGCCCTTGATATGTTGTGATGAAAAAGGCACTTTACCTCTATGTTCTTCCTTCCAAATTCTTTAGCTTCAGTTTAATCATGAGAGAAAAAAAAAAAAAATTATATATATATAAAAATTTATATATATAAATGAGGTACATTCTACAAAATACCTGACCAGTAGTCCTCAAAAGAGTGAAAGGCAGCATTTGCACAGGGAGAAAGACAGGGAGGCAGGAATACATAGGCAGGAATGACACAGGGAAAGGGCGGTCACAGGGAGAAAGTCGGAGGAGAGCTGTTACATTGTGGGGATTATAATCAGTGTCACAAAACAAAATGCACACGACTTGCTGAATGTAAGACGAATCTGCTTTGTAAAATTTCACCCAAATCTCAATAAAAAGTTAAGGAAAAGTAAAAGGCATCAAGGTCATCTCAGACGACAGAAGTCTAAGAAAGTGACACAGCGAAGGGAAGTCTGAGGAGATGTGAAGACTGAACGCAAACACCATCCTCTGAGATTCTGGAACAGAAAATGGGTGTAAAGTAAAAGCTCAGGAAATTGGAGAAGTGCATATGTGCATTTAGTTTGCAATAAGGTGCTAATATTGTTTCAATAAGTGTTATATATGCATCATACTAATTTAACTAGTTAGTAACAAGGGAAATAAGGTGTGGGGTATATGGGAATTCTCTGTAACGCCTTTGAAACTTTTCACTGAATTTACATCTAGTCTAAAATACAAAATTTGTTTAAAAATGTATAAAGGACTCTACTGGAAATTACATTAAATCTTTGAAGAACTAAACTTAATTCTTGTCATATTTCTCCCTGAGAGTTTCATTAAGACTTCACATGAGTACTGTCAGGGCTTCATGTAAGGAGAGAATCAAACCAATTCTTCATCTTTTGACTTGAGGATGGGTGTGCTGACATGTCAACTGATGTGGATGTTGGGATAGCAAAATAAAATGACCAAATATTTTTGTATATTCTGAACCTCAGACAACATGGTCTAGAGTATGACCCGAGTCTATAAGTTTAATGCCACAAGTAGGTGTTTTCCTCTAGAGCACTATAAATATATATGACAGCACAGTGAACAGAGTCCTGTTCACAGTGAACATGGTTTTTTAAAAAGCTGGTCTAACTACAAATCTAAAATAGACCATAAGATTGCAAGTAGAAATATAGCTTGACTACAGTCTCTAAGGCACAGAAGAGGGAAAGACACTAAAACTATGGAATAACAAGATGCATTGAGATTGTATTCTTGGCTAATAACTTTTCTTTTTACCTGATACTTTCTCTCCTGATACTTGAAGGAAGGACAAAGGGAATGGAATTTAATTGAAAACAATAATTACTAATGTGGTTTAAATTCTCAGTAGATGAATGAGTATCCAGAAAATTGTATTAATCTTTTATGTTGCTAAACATACAAAAAAAAGTTAAACCTCAGGTGTGTTATGTACACGTCCTCTCTCTCTACTTATATTTAGTTGTTGTTGTTGTTGAGTGCCATTGAGTCAACTCCAATTCATAGCAAACCATGTGACAGAATAAACCTGCCTGAAAAGGTTGTTTTGGCTGTAATTGTTAGGGAGGCAGATCACCAGATCTTTTTCCCATGGAGAACTGGATGGGTTTGAAAAGCCAATCTTCCAGTTAGCAGCCAAACACTTAACTATTACTCTACTAAGGCTCTATTTGCCTCCTATACTTTGGTTGGGCAATCTACTCCCATAGTGATACCATCTCAGAAACCCAAGGATGGGTCATTATGAGTCAGATCCTACTTGATGGCAGTGAGTTTGGTTTTGGTTTTGGTACTTTGGACATATTATCAGGAAGGACCAGTCCCCAGAGAAAGATCATGTTTGGTAAAGTAGAAAGTCAGTTTGAAAAGAGGAAGACCCTTGTTCTTGTTGCCTAGTGCCGCTCTGACAGGAATAGACCACAAATGGAATGGCCTTAACAAAAAGGAGTTTATTCTCTCATAGCTTGGTGGCTTTAAGTCCAAGTTCAAAGTGCCAGGCTCCAGGGCCTGTGTGAAAGCCCCTCAACCTTGGGCTTCATCTCTGCCTCTTGTTCTCAGCCCACTGAAGCCAGAGGCAACTCTTCACTCAGGCAGCCCCTGAATGCTGAGGCTAACAAGCCCAAGGTTGACAAATAAAATGACATAGTCCTGATGTTTCCAAACCATACAGCAGGTCATTAATTCAAGTCCATTGTAAGTCCCAAGCTTGGCAGAGCATGGCAGGCTGCTGAACAATGACACAGCTACATGCAGGGTCCACATGTGCTATAAACTAGAGGCTATCACCAAGCTTCTCCTTACATACAGGAAGCAGACCACATCCCAAAGGCAGCTACTCAGCTGCTTGTGGTAGATCCCACCATGGAGTTGATTGCCAGTCTCACCATACAGAATAACTACCACCAGCTGCCCAGCCACTCAACCAGGCCCAGCCTGGTTGACAGACAAATTTAACTACCACAACCCTCAAGGAGATTGCCATAGTAGCTGCAACAATAAACAATGGATTTAGCAAAGCAACAATTGTGAGGATGGCACAGGACCAAACAGTGTTTCATTTTGTTATGCATGGGGTCAATATGAATTGGAACCTACTTGATAGCACCTAACAACAACAAATATGTGTGTGTGCATACATATATATACCCACACACACATATACATAAACCAACACAAACTCACTGTCATCAAGTCAATTCCTACTCATAATGATATCCATCAGATTTCCAAAGCTATAAATCTTTATAGAAGCAGACAGCCTCATCTTTCTTCCACAGAGAAACTGGGGTGTTCAAACTACTGATCTTTTCATTAGCAGCCAAATGCTTTAACCACTGCACCACCAGGGCTCCTTCATAATACATGTTGCTATTAGGGGCTGCCGAGTCAGCACTGACTCACAGCGACACTACGTGCAACAGAACGAAACCCTCCCTGCCTGTTCCTGTGCCAGGCTTACAATCCTTGATATATCTGAGCCCATCACTGAAGCCATTGTGTCAATCCACCTCATTGAGGGCCTTCCCCTTTTTCATGGGCCCTCCACTCTACTTAGCATGATATCCTTCTCCAGGAAATAGTTCCCTCAGACAACATGACCAAAGTAGGTGAGAAAACGTCTGGCCATTCTCACTTCCAAAGAGCATTCTGGCTGCACTTCTTCCAGGCAGATTTGTTAGTTCTTCTGGTAGTCCATGGTACTTTCAGTATTCTTCACAACTCAAAAACATCAACTCTTCTTTGGTCTTCCTTATTCATTGGTTGGCTTTCACATATGAGGCAACTGTAAATACCACGGCTTGGGTTAGGCACACCCTAGTCTTCAAAGAGGCATCTTTGCTCTTCAGCACTTGAAAGAAGTCTTTTGCAGCAGATTTGTCCAGTGCAATACGTTGTCTGATTTCCCGACTGCTTCTTCCATGGGTGTTGATTGCCGAACCATGGAATATGAAGTCTTTGAGAACTTCAATCTTTTCTCCATTTATTGTGATGCTGCTATTGTGAGGATTTTCTTTTTATGATGAAGTGTAATCCATAGTGCAGACTGTAGGTTTTAATCTTCATCAAAAGTGCTTCAAGTCTTCTTCACTTTCAACAAATAAAGTTGTGTTATCTGCATATCGCAGGTTGTTAATGAGTCCTCCTTCAATCCTGATGCCATGCTCCTCTTCATATAGTCCAGCTTCTCGGATTGTTTGCTCAGCATATTGAATGAATAAGTATGGTAAAAGGATACGACCCTGACATACTTCCTTCCTGATTTTAAACCATGCAGTATCCCCTTGTTGCATTTGAATGACAGCCTCCTGGTCTATATACAGGTTCCTCATGAGTACAAAGGAGCTCTGGTAGTGTAGTGCCTAAGGCACTTGACTGCTAACCAGAAGGCTGGTGGTTCAAACTCACCAGCCACTCCTCGGAAGGAAGATGGGGCACTGTACTTCCGTAGGGATACTGCCTCAGAAACCCAAGGAGGGGTCACTATGAGTCAGGTCCGACTCGATGGCACATAACAACAATAACAACAACAAACATGAGTACAATTAAGTGTTCTGGAATTCCCATTCTTCTCAATGTTATCCATAATTTGTTATGATCCACACAATTGAATGCTTTTGTATAGTCAATAAAACACAATTAAACATCTTTCTGTTATTCTTTGCTTTAAGCCAAGACTCATCTGACATCAGCAAAAATATCCTTCACTCTACATCCTCTTCTGAATCCAGCTTGCATTTCTGGAAGTTCTCTGTCAATATATGTGTTTATGTCTATATGGCTACAACTATGTACGATGAAAGCCAATGTGATGGGGAAAGGCTGTCCTCTGCCCTCTGCTCCTCTCTGGCCAGTATCCAATGGGCAGTCCCAAATAGAGGCCATAACCCAATTTATTTATCATTCAGCTAACAAGATGTCATATTTTCTTTCTTGCATAAATGATGACAGCAGTTAAATTTATAAATAAATTTTAAGATTTTCTTTGTATGAATAGAAGTGAAAATTAACATGAGATTTCTGAGTCCCTCAAACAAATTATTTGCACATAAAGTAATTCTCCAATAAATTTAGAATCTAGAAAGACCCATTCAGATTTTCCTAATATTTCCATTATCTAGAAGAAAGAAGACAATAAAAAGAAATTCTGAATTATCTAGGTTATTTGGCCTATGATGTTTTAGAAACAGAAATTTTCCAACTGAATACTTCTGGCAAATTTCAGTGACTGAGAGTCCTATCAGTCTGAGGCAAGTCCTTCATCTAGAAGCAAGTGGCAATATGATAGGCCTCTAGGGAAAAGGATATAAAAAGAATATACTAGTGCTTGCACATGTGATTGAGTCTTACTCTCTGGTGCCTTGGCAATAGCCTTTGATCATAGCCTTCATGCTTCATAATAAAAATAAAGAGGATTTTAACTCTATCACACTCTCTTAATCTGCCTGAGTCTGCTTCAACTTTCAGAACTATACTTAAAATCAGTTACTCTAGGAGAGTCTTTGTTGACTCTCTAAACAATAGTTGTTTACTCCTTAACACACACATAGGTTACAATATTTCATTTTGAAATTCAGAAATTACATGTATGATTTTTGCCTGACTCTTTAAAACTATACATTGCAATAATTCTTCTGTTGGCCATGATGATGTAACTGATACTAAACTAGCTTTCTCACCATGAATAACCATAAAATTGAGTAAAATATCAGGTAATGGTTTCCATGAATTAGACAACAGACAACATTGGATTATAATCACGTACAAAATGGAAAAATACAAAGTGAGTGTCACATTTGCTTGCCCTACCTTTCATCCTAGGAGTACATTCCAAGCTGGTGCACACAGAAGATGGTCCTAAAAAGAGCAAAGTGGTCTTTCGGAACTGAGAAAACAGAGAATGGAAAATGACATTAATTAAGGGAATGGGAATGATGGAGCACTATATCAGAAAGGAAGGAACTAAGGAAAAAATGTGACCCAAAAGTCTACATGGAAGTTGCTAGTGGGGGGGTCATTAGCCAAGTCTTTGGTTGTGCCTACTAGAGATTCTGCATGCCAAGGAGAGGGCAATTACTGTAGCATGAGAGCTTAACAGAGATGTAAAAAACTGTGTAGGACAGGAAGATGACAAGTGTTCTAGGTCAGCTAGAGTGTTCATGGATTTGAAGACTCAGAATTGTTAAGATGTCAATTATCATCAAAGATCTACAGATTCAAAAGAATCTCAAACAAAACCCTAACAAGAGTTTTTAATTGAAATTGGCCAGTCAATTCTAAAAGTTATATGGCAACACAAAGGACCTAGAAAAGTCAAAACAATTTTGGAAAAAGACTGGGAAGACTACAGTGGACTTATACTACCTATTTCAAGGCTTACCATAAAGTTGCAATGACAATTGGCCTTGGCATATAGATAGAAAAACAGATCAAGGGAAGAGAATGTTCTTTAAAAATAAATTCACAAATACAAAATCAATTGATTTTCAACAAGGCTTCAAGGCAGTTTAATGTGGAAAAAAAATCTTTTCAACAAACAGTACTGGAATGAAAAAGTATGAGATTTGATCATTATCTCACATCATACCCCAAAATTTATTCAAGATGTATTCATATTTTATATAGACTTTAATATGAAAGCCAAAGATGAGGAAATTGAAGATATTTACCAACTTCTGCAGTCTGAAATTGACTGAACATGCAATCAAGATATGTTGACTATCACTGGTGATTGGAATGCAAAAGTTGGAAACAAAGAAGAATCACTGGTAGTTGGAAAATATGGCCTTGGTGATAGACATAACACTGGAGATTGCATAATAGAATTTTTGCAAGGTCAACAACTAAATCATTGCAAATATCTCTTTCCAACAACACAAATCATGTCTATACATATATGCTTTGCCAGAAAGAGTACACAGGAATCAGATTGACTGCATCTGTGGCAAGAGGTGATGGAGAAGCTCCATATCTTCAGCCAAAGCAAGGCCAGGAGCTGACTGTGGAACAGACCATCATTTGCTAGTATGCAAGTTCAAGTTGAAGTTGAAGACAATTAAAACAAGTCCATGAGAGCCAAACTATGATCTTGATTAGATCCTTCATGAATTTAGAGACCATCTAAAGAATAAATTTGATGCATAGAACACCAGTGACCGAAAACCCGAAGAATTGTGAGATGATGTTAAGAAGATCATTCATGAAGAAAGGAAAAGGTCATTCAAAAGACAGGAAAGGAAGAAAAGACAAAATGGATGACAGAAGAAACTCTAAAACTTGCCCTTGAATGGAGAGTAGCTAAAGCAAATGGAAGAAATGACAAGATAAAATAGCTGAACAAAAGAGCAACTCAAAAAGACAAAGTCAGTTATTATAATGATGTGCAAAGACCTGGAGTTAGAATACTAAAAGGGAAGAACACACTCAGCATTTCTCAATCTGAAAGAACTGAACAGGAAATTTAAGACTCAAGTTGCAATATTGAAAGACTCTATGGGCAATATATTGAATAGTGCAGGAAACTTCAAAAGAAGATGGAAGGAATACACAGAGTCACTGAACCAAAAAGACTTTGTTAATGTTCATCCATTTCAGGAGCTGGCATATGATCAAGAACCAATGGTACTGAGGGAAGAAGTGGAAGCTGCACTGAAGGAATTGGTGAAAAACAAGGCTCCAGGAATTGATGGAATACCTGAGACGTTTCAACAAATGGATGACATGCTGGAGGCACTCACTCAGCTATGCCAAGAGATTTGGAAGACAGCTACCTTGCCAACTTACTGGAAGAGATCCAAAATGTACCCATTCCAAAGAAAAGTGATCCCACAGAATGTGGAAATTATTGAACAATATCATTAAAATCACACACAAGTAAAATCTTGCTGAAGATAATTAAAAAATGTCACAGCTGTATATTTACAGAGAACTTCCAGAAATGCAAGTGGGATTCAGAAGAGGATGTGGAAGGAGGAATATCATTGCTGATATCAGATGAATCTTGGCTGAAAGCAAAGAACACCAGAAAGATGTTTACTTGTGTTTTATTGACTGTGCAAAAGCATTCAATTGTGTGGATCATAACAAATTATGGATAACATTGAGAAGAATGGGAATTCCAAAACACTTAACTGTCCTCATGAGGAACCTGTACACAGACCAGGAGGCTGTTGTTCAAACAGAGCAGGGGGATACTTGTTGGTTTAAAATCAGAAAGGAAGTTTATCAGGGTTTATCCTTTCACCATACTTATTCAATCTGTATGCTGAGAACATAATCTGAGGAGCTGGACTATATGAAGAAAAAAGTGGCATCAGGTTTGGAGGAAGACTCATTAACAACCTGTGATACACAGATGACACAACTTTGCTTGCTGAAAGTGAGGATGACTTGAAGCATTTACTGATGAAGACTGTAGACTATAGTCTGCAATATGGATTACACTTTAATATAAAGAAAACAAAAATCATCACAACTGGACCAATAAACAGCATCATGCTACATGGAGAAAAGATGGAAGTTGTCAAAGACTTCATATTACTTGGTTCTACAATCAACACCAATGGAAACAGCAGCTAAGATACGTATTGCATTGGGCAAATCTTCTGCAAAAGACCTCTTTCAAGTGCTGAATAGCAAAGATGTCCCCTTGAAGACTAAGGTGTTCCTAACCCAAGTCATGGTATTTTCAGTTGCCTCATATGCATGTAGCATAGTGGCTAAGGCACTTGACTGCTAACCAGAAGGCTGGCGGTTCAAACCCACCAGCCACTCCTCGGAAGGAAGATGGGGCAATCTACTTCCATAGTGATACTGCCTCGGAAACCCAAGGAGGGGTTGCTAGGAGTCAGGGCCGACTCGACGGCAAACAACAACAACAACAACATATGCATGTGAGAGATGGACAATGAACAAGGAAGATCAAGAAGAGTTGATGCTTTTGAGCTGTGGTGCTGGTGAAGAATAGTAAAAGTACCATGAACTGCTAAAAGAACTAACAAATCTGTCCTGGAAGAAGTGCAGCCAGAATACTCCTTGGAAGTGAGAATGGCCAGACTTTGTCTCACCTACATTGGTCATGTTGTCAGAAGGGACCGTTCTCTGAAGAAAGATATCATGCTTGGTACAGTGGAAGGTCAACACAAAAGGGGAAGGCCCTCAACAAGGTGGATTGACACAGTGTCTACAACAATGGGCTCAGATATAGCAAAGATCATGAGGCTGGCACAGGACTGGGCAGTGTTTGTTCTGCTGTACACAGGCTCACTATAAGTTGGAGCTGACTCAACGGCACCTAACAACAACTATATAATAAAGCTTCTGTAGTAAACATAAGAGTATATCTTCATAATCTTGTGGTGGGAAAATATTTTTAGAAGACACAAAAAGCACAAACCATAAAAATGAAAAAAAATGATAGTAAACTGTACTTCTCCAAACTTAGACAATTCTCATTCAAGGACAGCATTAGGGAAATAAAATAAATAAGCCAAAAACTGAGAGAAAATATGTGGAATATAGTCATCCAACAATAAATCTTCTATTGAGAATATATTTTTATAAACTCCTATAACAGGATAATAACACAGTAACCCACTGTTAAATTTGAAATAAAAGACCTAAACCTAAACAGGTATTTCACACACACACAAATACACACACACACACACACACATATATATACACACATACATATAAGCTCTGGTAGCATAGTGCCTAAGGCACTTGACTGCTAACCAGAAGGCTGGTGGTTCAA
>NW_006921589.1:8659926-8680285 GCF_000298275.1 Orycteropus afer afer
CCCAGTGAAATCAAACATTAGCAAGGATATGAGGTGACTAGAAAAATCAAACATTGCTGCTTGTACTGTAAAATGCTATAACCATTTTGGAAAATTATTTGGCAGTTAACTATACTTCTACTATGCAATCTAGCAATTCCCTGCTAGGTATTTACCTAGAAGAAATTGAAATATATAACTATAAGAAATCTGCTACAAGAATATTTATAACAATTCTATTAGGATTAGCCAAAACAGGAAATAACCTCAATGTTCAAAAACAAATGTCACAAACAGTGGCATATGCATATCGCGGTAATAACAAAGAATAAACAGCATAAGAAACATGGATGAATCAATCTCAAGAACATGACACTAAATAAAAGTGACAGATTCTAGACCCAAAAGAACACAGATTGTAGGAATCCATCTCTATGAAGTTCTAGGACAGGCCAAACTACTTTGTTGATAGAAACCAGAACAGTGATTGCCCATAACCTATACGGATTGACTGAATGGAAGCACGTGAGAACTATGTGAGGTGATGGAAATGATTTGTATCTTGACTGGGTGGTTGGTAGAATATTTGTCAAAACTCTTACAATTGTTCCATTTAGATCTGGGCATTTCACTGTGTGGAAATTTCACTATGTTTACATATATAATTAACAAACAACTGTATAAGTTCTTTGTGGTTAGAGATATTGCTATCTTACTTTCCTTCTGTAATGACAAAAAGAATCACAATGTTTAGTATATGTTATGTACTCATTAAAAGAGAAAGGCAAGGCCTAATCCTGATGAGTGTGTTGAACTCTACAGAGAGATCTGATGGTTCCACTTCTCCACGGTTTGTCTATTTGACTCCATACTTCTCGGTATTTTTGGTTCCCAAGATTCTCCTAGCTCCAGACATGCCACTGAACATCCTGAAGATCACATTCAAAGGGGACATATAGAAAAATCTGACTTAAGGTAGCACAATCCTCACTATAGCACATGAAAGCAGTGGCTTCCCTGGAGGATATGGGGCACGTGAACCACACAGGGTGACACTGGCAGAAGGGAGGATACCAAAATGACTGTCAATAAAATTTTTAGGCAGTGTTTTGGCAGAAATTTATTTATTTATTTAATAACAATATCTCTATAATTAAACCACAAAAACTTTTTTTTTGGTAAGCCAAGCTTCCATGTATGCACAAGGCTGAAACTCTGTGGCAATTTAATTTTTGAACATTCTAATGTCATTATTATCCAATTACAATGATGCTTTGGATCATGTGGTTTCTTCTGCACATGCTACAAATATGCACTGTTGTTTTAGCTATGATATTGTCATAATTAGTTATTTGTGAACCTGCATCAGTAATTTTTGTTTTTGGAAAATGAAGTAGTAATTAAAGGAAAAGAAGGAGAGGAACAAAGAAAAAAGGCCTCCACTCAGTTACTAATAATGTGGTAACTGATAATGCAATTCAGTGCAGAAAGACTTTTCAAAGCCATTTAGTTGTTATTGTTGTTAGGTGCAATCAAGTTGGCTCCCACGTATAGCAACCCTGTGTACAACAGAATGAAACACTGCCCAGTCCTGTGCCAGCCTCACAATCCTTGCTATGCCTGAGCCCATCATGGCAGCCACGGTGTCAATCCTTCACATTGAGGCCCTTTTTCGATGACCCTCCACTTTACCAAGAATGATAGCCTTCTCCAGGGAATGGTCCCTTCTGACAACATGACCAAAATAGGTGAGACAAAGTCTGGCCATTCTTGCTTCCAAGGAGCATTCTGGCTGCACTTCATCCAGCACAGATTTGTTAGTACTTCTGTCAGTCCATGGTACTTTCAGTATTCTTCACCACAATTCAAAAGCATCAGCTCTTCTTTGGTCTTCCTCATTCATTGTCCAGCTTTCACATGCACATGAGGTTATTGAAAGTACCATGACTTGGGTCAGGCACATCTTAGTCTTCAAAGTGACATCTTTGCTCTTCATTGCATTAGCAGTAGATTTGCCCAGTGCAATACAATATCTGATTTCTTGACTACTGATTTCATTGGTGTTGATTGGGGAACCAAGTAATACGAAATCTTTGACAACCTCAATCTTCTCTCCATTTATCATGATGCTGCTTATTGGTTCAGTTGTGAGGGTTTTCATTATCTTTATTCTGAGGTGTAATCCTTACTGCAGACTCTAGTCTCTAGTCTTCATGAGTAAGTGCTTCAAGTCATCTTCACTTTCAGCAAGAAAAGTTGTGTCATCTGCATATTACATGTTGTTAATGGGTCTTCCTCCAATCCTGATGCCACACTCTTCTTTGTATAGTTGTTAGCATCCATATAATCTAAGAAATATTAGATTTAAGCAGTTTACAACTATATCACATATTATTCTGTGATTAAAATTGATAATAAACATTACTAAGGATTCTGTATAGTCTGGTAGGAGAGGAGGTCCATGAGGAAGAGGACACCATGAGTTACTGCACTGGTAACACCCATCCTAGTGATGCCACTTCATAAAAGTTCATGACTAATTATGTTTATTTTGATTATTGACAAAGTAATTGGGATTCCTGAAGAATAATTAAACTGATAGAAAATTTTCTGATTGGTCAAAAGGTCGACATTTATAATTAATGGAAAATTATAATGGTTTACCAAAATGACATACTACAGAATTAAAAGTGATTTTACTAATTAGTATGATGAGATAAATTAAAGCCTAGGCACCAGCAATGATGAGATACTTTGGTATAAATTACATATACATATGCATGTTTAAAAGGAATGTTAAAATTCGATCCAGTGTATATTAATTTAATGTTTTGAGAGGCTTGATCTTCACATGTTACAATCTTCTTTATTCAAGAGGTAATTCTAGTCTTGATGGAGTTTATTGTAAAAATCTAATAGAATATTTCATCAGTGCTGAAGGACCAAACCAAATGTCAGATTTTCATTACTTTGAATATTGATGAAATGTCCTATGAATTGTTTATCATGAGGATCAAGAATTCCTTGATTATTTATGGTATTTTTAATTTTATTTTTCAAAGGACCTTTACATACCCATTATGTCATAACCTTATGCATTCAATAAGAAAACTATAAAAATATCAATCTTATTTATGAAGAAATAGAGACAGAAAGGTTATCTGAGCTTCCTAAATTTATATGACTATTTGATGACAAGAGTTAGAACTAAAGAACGCATCATGCTCCCAGTTAAGGGTTCTTCCCACAAATATGTGATTCTGGGATAAAATAATCTTATAGCAATAATAATTCTACAATATCAACAACCCCCTAGCTCAGATTAAAATTATCTTCATTAAACATTTTCTTTCTCTTAAAGATTATCTTAATGATAACATCATTTTCAAAACATTTTTGTTTAGTCATTTTACTTAATTTTCTTTTTTTGTCACCATCATAATCATTTTAAGAATAAGCAAGTCATAAAAAATTACCACATGCCCCAGCCTCTGTCTCTCTCTCCAACCCCATTTCTTATCCTTCCTTGCCCAATATTATCACCCAATAAGCAAGGAGCTGTTGTTGTTAGTTGCTGTCAAGTCATTCTGACTCAAGGTGGCCCCAGGTCTACAGAGTAGAGCTGTCCCATGGGGTTTTCATGGAGCAAGTTCCCAGGCCTTTTCTCCCAAAGCTGCTGGGTGGATGCAAACTGTCTACATTGAGTTAGCAGTCAAGTACAAACCATCTGCAGTGCCCAATTCTTCATATGAGCTCCATTGTGTTTGTAGACAATATGCTTGAATGCTTGTCTAGAATGCATCCCTCAACTCCACCCACCTGTCTTCACATAACTAACTTCTACTCTACCCACAATGGGAGGCATAATGCAATAAAGAAAGTTATAGTAATCAAAAACCATGATATAACAAGCAATTCAGCATTTATACATATATAAATGTGTGTATATATAGAAAACAAACATAAAATAAATGCAAGAATTATTTAACAGATCCACATGGTAGTATCAAACATTGAGATATATCCTCTTAAAAATGATGCACAAAATAGGAAAAGAACAGGAAGGTATATGAGTATTTTTTTAATCAACTTGAAGAAATGTCAGCAATTTCTGTCAAAGTTACATTGTTATCTTTGTTCTTTTTCTTTTTATTTATTTAAAATTTTTATTGTGCTCTGGGTGCAAATTGACATAGCAAACTTGTTTTACATTCAGCAGCTCATCTACATATGATTTCACTGCCCTGATTACCATCCCCAACCATACAAAATTCTCCTCCCTTCTCCCCACTGTGACCACCCCCTCCTCATGCCCTTCTCATCCATGCATTCCTGTCTGTCCATCTTTCCTCTATGTGAGTGCTACCCTTCTGGTGTCTCATGGCTGATGGATCCAAGGGGTGCATCTCCCTAGAGTAGGTGGGTGCATCAACCTGGGTAAGTGTTCTATGTGCAGGTCTTCCTACTGTTGGGCTGAGAGCCAGTCCTTGTAAGTGAGTCCATTTCTAGGCCCTTAGGTGCTGTCAAGTTGGTTCCAACTCAGATGTACAAAAGAAGACAAAATTGCCCAGTTGATCCTATGCTATCCTCACAATCACTACTGTTTGAGCCCTTTGTTGCAGCTATTGTGTCAATCTCTCTTGTTGAGTGTCTTCCTTTTTTCACTGACCCTCTATTTACCAAACTTGATGTTCTTCAGAGGCTGGTCTCTCCTAATAACTTATCTCACCCTTGCTTCTAAGGAGCATTCTGGTAGTACTTCTTCCAATACAGGTTTTTGTCCTCCTGAAGGTCCAAAGTATATTCAATATTCTTTGCCAACATCATAATTCAGATGCATCAATTCATCTTTGGTCTTGCTTATTCATTGTCCGGCTTTTGCATGCATATGAGGTGATTGAAAATACCATGGCTTGGGTCAGGAGCACTTTAGTCTTCACAGTGACATCTTTGCTTTATAACACTTCAAAGAGCTCTTTTGCAGCAGATTTGCCCATTGCAATACATTGCTTGATTTCTTGACTGCTGCTTCCATGGCTGTTTATTGTGGACTCAAGTAAAATGAAATCCTTGACAACTTCAACCTCTTCTCTGTTTATCATGATGTTATTGGTTACTGGTCCAATTATGAGGATTTTTGTTTTCTTTATGTTGAGATATAATCCATACTGAAGGCTGTAGTCTTTGATCTTCATCAGTAACTGATTCACACCTTATTTGTTTTTAGCAAGCAAGATTGTGTCATGTGCGTATCACAGGTTGTTATTGAGTTTTCCTCAATCCTGGTACTGTGTTCTTCATATAACCTATCTTCTTGGATTATTTTATTCAACATACAGATTGAATAAGCATGCAAATATTTATGTATACCTTTCCTGATTTTAAACCACATAGTGCCCCCTTATTCTGTTGAATGTTCAGCCCTTGATCTACATACAGGTTCTGCATGAGCACAATTAAGTGCTCTGGAATCCCTATACTTACTAATGCTATTCATAATTTGTTATACTCAACAGTCAGATGCCTTTGCATAATCAATAAAACACAGGGAAACAAGTAAAGATCTTTCTGGTTCTCTGCTTTCAGCTAAGCTCCATCTGGTGTCAACATTTCCTTCGGTCTGTGTCCTCATCTGAATCCACCTTCAATTTTTGAATTATCTTCAGTTAAATTTTACTTGTGTGTGATAGTCCCTGAATTGTTTAATAATTTCCACATGCTGTTGGATCATTTTTCTTTGGAATGGGCACAAATATGGGTACAGTTGGCCAGGTAGCTGTCTTCCAATTTTCTTGGTATTTCTAATATTTCATCCATTGGTTGAAATATCTCATTTTGTACTGCATCAACTCCTGGAGACTTGTTTTTCACCAATGCCTTCAGTACATTTGAACTTCTTCCTTAGGTACCATCAGTTCTTGATCATATGCTACCCCCTAAAATGGTGGAACATTGATGAATTCTTTCCGGTACACTGACTCTGTGTTTTCCTTCCATCTTCTTTTGATACTTCCTGCATCATTCAATATTTTGTCCATAGAACCTTTCAATATTGTTACTTGAGTGTTTGATTTTTTTCTTCCATTCCTTCAGTGTGAAAAGTGCTAAGTGTGTTCTTCCCCTTTGATTTTCTAACTCCAAGTCTTTGTACATTTCATCCTAATATGTTGTCTTCTCAAGCTGACCTTTGAAATCTTCTGTTACACACTTTTACTTCATCATTTCTTCCACTTCCTTTACCTACTCTATGTTCAAGATAAAGTTTCAGAATTTCTTGTGACATCTGTTTTGCTTTTCTCTTTCTCTCTTGTCTTTTTAATGACCTTTTGCTTTCCTCATGTATGATGTCTTTGATGTCATGTCATAACCTCTCTGGTCTTTATTCATTAGAGTGTAGTGCATCAAATCTATTCTTGAGACGGACTCATAATTAAGGTGGGGTATACGCAAGGTTGTATTTGTCTTTCTTGCATTTGTTTTCATTTTATTTAGGTAACTTGAACTTGCAAAGGAGCAATTGGTGGTCTGTTCCATAGTCAGCTCTTGGCCTTATTCTAAAAGATGATATTGAGCTTCTCCATTGTCTTTCACCAAAAAGTAGTTGATTTGATTCCTGTGTATTCCATCCAGTAAGTTCCAGATGTATAGTCATCGTTTATGTTATTGAAAAAAAGATATTTCCAGTGAATAGATCATTGTTGTTGTTGTTGTTGTTATGTGCCGTCGAGTCGGCCCCGACTCATAGCGACCCCTCCTTGGGTTTCTGAGGCAGTATCACTACGGAAGTAGGATTGCCCAACCTTCCTTCCGAGGAGTGGCTGGTGGGTTTGAACCGCCAGCCGTCTGGTTAGCAGGCAAGTGTCTTAGCCACTATGCTACCAGAGCTCCCGAATAGATCATTGGTCTTCCAAAATTCTATATTGTGATCTCCAGGATCATTTCTATCATCAAAGCCATATTTTGTTCCTAACTTTCACATTCCAATCACCAGTAAATATCAATGAATCTTGATTGCTTGTGTAATCAATTACTAAAGAAGTTGGTAAAAAACCTTCAGTCTCTTCATCTTTGGCATTAGTGGTTGGGGCATAAATTTGAATAGTAGTCCTATTAACAGTTCTTCCTTGTAGGTATATGGATATTAAAGTATCACTGCCAATATTGTACTTCATGATAGTCCTTAAAACATTGCTTTTGACAATGAATGTGACACTGTTCTTCTTCAATTTGTCATCCTTGGCATAAGAGACCATATGACTGTCTGATTCAAAATGGGCAATATCATTTGCAATCAGTTCATTGCAGCTCACTAATGCCTACGATATCAATCTTTATATGTTCTGTTCATCTTTGAGGACTTTCAAGTTTCCTTTATTCATATTTCATGCATTCCATGGTCCAAATATTAACGAATATTTGCAACTATTTCTTCTCAATTTGAGGAGTACCACATCAGTATGTAAAGGTCCCAAAAGCCTTACTCCATCTAGGTTATAAAGATCAAGCCTACTTTGAGGAAGTCGCCCTTTCCCAATTGTAATTTGAGTGCCTTCCAAACTGATAGCTTCATCTTCAAGTTACTGTATCAATCAATGTTCTACTGCTACTCACAGGTTTTGGTGGCCATTTTTTAAAGATGTAGATCACCAGTCTATCTTAGTCTACAAGCTCTGCTGAAACCTAGCCATCATGGGTGACCCTGCAGATATTTGAAATACTGGTGGTATAACTTCCAGAATCACAGTAACACACAAGCCACCACAGTACAACAAACTGACAGATGAGTGGTGGGGTTAATTTAGAAATAGGAAAAATGGCAAATTAAAAGTGCCTCAAGGCAGAACTGTAATTTTTAGTAAAGATGGACATTAGGTTGTTTGTGGCTGTGGTAGTCATTAGTACATTTTACCAACTATTTCTCACTTTCTTCTTTCTGGGAACACAGTAGGATGGAACTGCCCTGCCTCCTTGAAGTTAGGCATGACCATATAACTTGCTTTCACCAACACATTTCAGTTTTAGGGGGACATTGGAAGACACTGTGAGCAATCCCCTTTGCTCTCTCTTTTCTGCCTTGCTAATCATGGAAATCTGGAAATGGGGTCCTGCTACATCTGCATTCCTGTGTGTAACTTGTGATATGAGAAAAATAAAACTTTATTAGGTCCCTACAATTTTTGGATACATTTTTTTCTATGGGGTAAATTTTTCTGTGTCTGCCTTGACTAAGGCAACCACAAACACTTTAGTAGCCATTGAAATGAGGCTAAGAGGAAAGTAATAGAAAATTCAATATAAATTAATCATAAAACAGGTGAAAAAAATTTCTTTGAGTTTGTTTCTAGTGCCTTTATAACTTACATGCACCTGTATTAATTTTTAGCAAACCGGCACTAGGTGATACTTTGACAAACCAGAAATATTCTTGCCATTTCCAGGGAAAAACTTGTACCATATTCTTCTTTGGAATGTAACTTCCCTTATAAGGGAGACCTAATGGGGAGAACCACAAACCATCCAACTGTCGGGTTGTTATTCTATAGTGGTTTACATGAACATGTTGCTGTGATGCTGGTAGCTATGACAGCAGTGTTTCACATAACAGCAGAGTCACTCACAGTAGACAGATTTCAACTGAGCTTCTGGATTAAGACAGACTAGGAAGAATGGCTTGACAATCTACTTCTGAAAATTTGTCAATGAAAACCCTATGGATTAAAAAAGAATATTGTCCAATACAGTACCAGAAGAGACACTCTTAGGTTAGAAGAAGCTAAAACTACACAATGGCTAACAGTGGACTAGAATATATCATTGATTGTGAAGATGGCACAACACTGAGCAAAGTTTTATTCTCTTGTACATGGAACTGCCATGAGTGTGAGATGATGTGGTGGCAAGTAACAACAGCAATGGGTGGAAGAAAGGATGATCCCAGTCTCCTCAGTTTTCCTCCACTGTTTCCAAGAATACAATACAATGTTTGATGTAGGAAAAGAGATCTCAAGAAATGTGGTCAGCTTCTATGTTGTCTTTATATAGGGAGCATGTGCAAACTGTGATACAGCATCAGCTGCTTTGTCTTTTCCTGTTTTTCATCTTTTCTCTATCTCCTCTTCCTACTAGCTCTCTAAAGAAAATGAGAATGAAAGCAGGTCAAGGAAACCATTGAGGTCACTCCTAGGTCCAAACTCATACCTAATACAAAATTACAAGAGGGGTGAAGGGAAGACTTCAAAACTTCTTCCTTCTTGCCCCAGCCTGGCAGAGAGGGACTGACCCATAACTCATTTTATGACTGTATATATTATTCTATTCAGGCCATGAAGTATAGATGAAGAGAGAATAAATATTGCCATGTCTAAAGGGAAATGTATTAGAAGTTGTTCCAAGTCTCTAGGCACTTGGCAGGTCACAGAGGTGAGGAGAGCTGCCCTGTTCATTTCTCTGGGGCCCTGTATATAAACCTCAGAAATCTGTCCTCCACCACTTACGCACTGGCTTTCTACAATAGAGAGCTTACTTTCAAAGTTGGTATGGGTAAAAATCACCTGAGTCTTTTTTTTCTTTTAATCCCCTGGCCTCACTTTGGAAGATTCCATTTGTAGGTTTAATGTGAATCCTAGTAACCAATGATTTAACTAACGCAAAACTTTTCCAAGGAGATTCCAAGACAAGTTATCTGAAAAACCTCATTTTGAAATATTGTAGGTTAGAGAACTGGGTTTATTGTTTTGCATATAAATTATTTTCATTATGCTTTATCATAGAGCTTGACGTGTTCCCAGAGGAAATATATAGGCATGAAGTGAGCAACATGTGTTCTCAACTGGTTTAATTAAAAGAGTGGCATGCATATTCCAATGCTATTAGCAAAAACAAAATTGATTTGCTTTTCTGGATAATTGAATATGGTAAAACATCAGTGCTTACCTGTATAAAGTCTGTGTCATTTTCATTTTACACATATTAGAATGTATTGTAAATTCCTTTACAGCAAGAAAACTGACTTCATGCTTTTAGCTTTTTTTTTCTTTCTGATTTTAGTACCAAGCATAAAAAACAACATAAAAGAGGGGAAAAACAAAAATATAATATTAAACTAAGTTGACATCAGTCTTTCCTATATTGGAAATTATTTATTTTCTGATGGCAGATTCATCTATATGATGGAGATATTTCCAAGCATGCCACATGGCATGGACTAAGCACTTCCTTCCATGTACATGTATTTTTGAATGATACATATGAAACATATTAAACAGAAATCAAACACGAAAGGTGGGTCACTTTGTTTTTGCAGTTACAGAAGTTGGCAGACACTTGTGCTTCTGCTCCTGTTCCAGGAATGATGACTAAGATATGTCTGACTGGACGATATCATTAACTGGGATTTCCTGGTATTGTCTATGATGCCTACCTGGGTTCTCTACCATCTGTTTTCTATGTGTTTGTTCTCTCATGAGAGGAGCCTTGGTGATGCAGTGATTCAAGTACTCAGCTGCTAACCAAACTGTTTGCAGTTTGAACCCACTAGCTGTTCTGCAGGAGAAAGATGTGGCAGTTTGCTTCTGTAAAGATTTACAGCCTCAGACACATTTATTATGTAGCTACTGAATGCTGAGTATGTAGGAGATAAAACGACGAAAAACAGTCCCCAAATTCATCCTCCCCCATGGAAGGAATCGACAAAAATGGGATGTCAACAAAAATGATCATAATGCAAAGTAATAAGTGTGGTAGCCAGCATCCACAGTGATGGCCAATGATCACAACACCTCGTACTCAAACCTTTGGGTAATCCCTTCCCATATTGAATGCTGGTTGGTTTGTGTTACCAAAAGATATTAAGGAAATAATTTTGTGTGATTTCTGAGATTTGGTCATAAACTGTCTATATTCCTATTTCTAGGATTGCTCACCCTGGAGGAAGCCAGTTACCACACTGTGAAGATCCTCAAGCAGCACTGTGGAAGAGCCATGAGGAGAGAAACTGAGTCTTGCCACCAAAAGCCAGCACTGACCTGCAGTCATGTGAGGGAGTCAGTGTGGAAGCTGATCCTCCAGACCCAATAGCACATTCAGACCAAGCAACACCAGGAAATGCTGGAAACTACCAAAGGCAGGAATACACAGAGTCACTGTACCGAAAAGAACTGATCGATCTTCATTCATTTCAGGAAGTGGCATATGATCTAGAACCAATGGTAATGAAGGAAGAAGTCAAAGCTGCAATGAAAGAACTGGCGAAGAACAAGGCTCCGGGAATTGATGGCATACCGATTGAGATATTTCAACAAACAGATGCCCCATTGGAGGCACTCACTCAGTTATGCCAAGAGATTTGGAAGACAGCTACCTGGCCAACTGACTGGAAGAGATCCATATTTGTGCCCATTCCAAAGAAAGGTGATCCCACAGAATGTGGAAATAATAGAACAATATCATTAATATCGCACGCAAGTAAGATCTTACTGAAGATAATTCAGAAACGTTTGCAGCAGTATATCGACAGAGAACTTCCAGAGATTCAAGCCAGATTCAGAAGAGGACGTGGAACAAGGGATATCATAGCTGTTGTCAGATGGATCTTGGCTCAAGGCAAAGAATACCAGAAAGATGTTTACTTGTGTTTTATTGACTATGCAAAGGCATTTGATTGTGTGGATCATGACAAATTATGGATAACATTGAGAAGAATGGGAATCCCCGAGCACTTGATTGTACTCATGAAGAATCTGTACCTTGACCAGGAGGCTGTCATTCGAACAGAACAAGGGGACACTACATGGTTTAAAATCAAGAAGGGAGTGCATCAGGGTTGTATCCTTTCTCCACACTTATTCAATCTATATGCTGAGCAAATAATCCGAGAAGCTGGACTATATGAAGAAAAACGTGGTATCAGGATTGGAGGAAGAATCATTAACAACCTGAGATATGCAGACGATACAACTTTGCTTGCTGAAAGTGAGGATGACTTAAGGCACCTACTGATGAAGGTTGAAGAATACAGTCTGCAGTATGGATTATGTCTCAATATAAAGAAAACAAAAATCCTCACAACTGGACCAATGAGCAGCATCACAATAAATGGAGAGAAGATTGAGGTTGTCAAAGAATTCACGTTGCTTGGTTCTACAATTGATGCCAATGGAAGCAGCAGTCAGGACATTAGATGACGTGTAGCATTGGGAAAGTCAACTGCAAAGGAACTGTATCAAGTGCTGAGGAGCAAGGATATCTCCTTGAGGACTAAGGTGCGCCTGACACAAGCCATGATATTTCCAATCACCTCGTATGCATGTGAGAGCTGGACAATGAATAAGGAAGACTGAAGAAGAGTTGATGCTTTTGAGTTGTGGTGCTGACAAAGAATGCTGAAAGTGCCATGGACTGCTAAAATAACTAACAGATCTGTCCTGGAGGAAGTGCAGCCAGAATGCTCCTTGGAAGCAAGAATGGCCAGACTTCGTCTCACCTATTTTGGTCATGTTGTCAGAAGGGACCATTCCCTGGAGAAGGATGTCATGCTTGGTAGGGTGGAGGGTCGATGAAAGAGGGGGAGGCCTTCAACGAGATGGATTGACACGGTGGCTGAAGTGATGGGCTCAAGTATAGCAGGGATTGTGGGGCTGGCACGGGATCAGGCAGTGTTTCGTTCTGCTGTGCATGGGGTCACTATGAGTCAGAAATGACTCGACAGCACTTAACAACAACAACAACCAGAGGCCAGGCGAGACAAGAAAGGATCTTCTCCTCCAGCAGCCAGACAGACCACTGGCTGTGCTAAAATCCTGAATTTGGACTTCTAGCCTCCAGAACTGTTGGACAATATATTTCTGTTCTTATAAGCCACCCAGTTTCTCGTATCTTGTTACATCAACCTAATACAACTAATAAAATCACGAAGGAGAAAAAGGGGCAGAGAGAAAATCCAGGTTACCAGAGAATGAAGGGGCATCATCACAGAGTTAATGTCTATGTAATAGTGTTGTCTCCTTTCTAAATTATCAGATCATTTTCTCCCTATACCTTGACACTGAAAGTTATACCCACTCAACACTTTACTAAAAATTAATTACTATAAAAATATTGAGAGATAGTGTTCTTCCCAAAATTTGAAGGAGAGTGGATGGCCTGACCATTAAGATGGAAAGATGTTGAGGAATAACATTGTCCAGAGCTAAGAGTGAAAATCTATCTGTGATAGTTGGAGTTGTGCATCAACTTGGCTGGACCACAATTCTGAGTGGTTTAAGCAGCTGTTATGTGGGTTATTTCCATGATGAGATTGGATGTATATGTTTTGAGCAGCCAATATGTTTGAAAGGGAGTTTCCCTAGAGGTGTGGCCTGCTTCCAATATATTTATGGACATCCTGGGAAAATGAAACACTCTTCTGTGGATCTGGATCCTGTTGTGCTACCTACAACTGTCCATGAGTGAACAATACACCACTCGGCCTGGTGATCTTCAATTCATCATTTGTCGGAGTCAAACAGCCCATATATTGCCTGACAACCTTGGGTTCATCAGCCCCCACAGCTGTGTGAGTTGGGAAAAGCCTCCAGCTTGAGGTTTGATCCAAGAATTTGGGACTTGTCAGCTTCTATAAGTGTGTGAGCCATTTTCCAAAGATAAATCTCTCTCTCTCTCTCTCTCTCTCTCTCTCTCTCTCTCTCTCTGCATACATAAGCTTTACTGGTTTTGCTTCTCTAGAGAACCCACCTAACACATTTGGTACAGAGAATGGTTCTACAGAGACAAAATCATAAGAATGGGCTCCCTTCCCATCTGAAGGGATTAATATAAAACCATTACCCCTTCCACCTCCATTTGATGGGATTAATCCAACTGTTCCTGCTGGGTCATTGCCTGAGGTAGATGCCAAGGAAGACATTGCTGAATGTTCTCAGGAACTGCCCTAGCCACCCATTGTTGCTGCTAGACCTATAACTGAATTTAAGTCCAAGTGAGCCCCAAAAGGTGAAATATAAAGTGTGACTGAGGAAGTGGTACATTACACCCCAAAAGATCTACTTGATTTTGCTGACATGTATAGACAGAAAGCTGGAGAATATATATGGGAATGGCTACTGAAGGTGTGGGATAATGGTGCAAGGAATGTAACTTTGGATCAGTCTGAGTTTATTGATTAATTCCCACTTAGTACGGATTCTTCATTCAATGTTTTAGCTTGAGTGGTTAGGAAAGGATCTAATTGTTTATTTGATTGGCTTACTGAAGTATGGATTATGCAGTGGCCTACCTGAAGTCAAGTTGTAGTACCAGACCTGCCTTGGTATAATGTAGAAGGAGATTTCCAGAGGTTTAGGGAAATTATCATGTTAGAATGGATTTATCAGATTAGACCCCTACAGCCAGAAATGGATAGTTCAGAGCACATGTCTTTCACCAGTATGGTGAAGAATAAATTTGTGAAGGGAGCCCCAGCAGCCTTGAAGACTGCTGTGATTGCTATTTTATGTAAGCTGGATTTGACAGTGGGAACTACCCTAATTGAACTAAGACACTTAACTACTATAGGGCTGGTTGGACCCCATGATAATAGGAGCCAAGTGGCAGTAGTTAATCGACAAAGACAAGGTAGGTGTGGTTACCATAATGGACAGCAGAGTCAAAACAGTAATCAGAATACTCTGACTTATGTGGAATTATGTCATTGGCTACTTAAGCACGGTGTTCCCAGGAGTGAAATATGTAGCAAATGTACTAAATATTTACTTGATCTGTATAGACAGAGGAATTCTAGGTCATATGAACAGCAGTCTAGATTGAATGACCAGAATACAGAGTCTTGGCCTTTTAATCAATTCCCAGACTTGAGTCAGTTTAAAGACCCACAACCCCTTGAATGAAGGGGAGGCTAGGTCCTCTTGAGAAGGACCCCACTACATTGCCAAAAATTTATAATGTCAATCTTTTTCCCAGCCATCCTCAAAGGATATGAGACCTTTCACAAGAGTGACTGTTCATTGGGGAAAAGTAAAAAATAAGATTTTTCAGGGATTACTGGACACTGTCTCTGAAATGACATTAATCCAGGAGACCCAAAGCATCACTGTGGCCTATCGGTAAGAGTGGGGGCATATGGAGGTCAAGTTATTGATGGAGTCTTAACTCAAGTATGTCTCATAGTGAATCCAGTGGGTCCCAAAACCCAGTCTGTAGTGATTTCCCCAGTTCCAGAATGCATAATTGGAATAGATACACTGAGCAATTGGTAGAACTCCCACATTGGGTCCCTGACATGTGGAGTAAGGGCTATTATGGCAGGAAAAGCCAAGTGGAAGCCATTAGAACTGCCTCTACCTAGAAGTAAACCAAAAGCAAAACTTCATCCCTGGAGGGATTGCAGAGATTACTGCCACCATCAAAGACTTGAAAGATGCAGGGGTGGTGATTCCTACCACATCCCCTATTTAGCCTGTGCAAAATAGCAAATGGGTCTTGGAGAATGACAGTAGATTGTAAACTTAATCAGGTGGTGACAACAATTTCAGCTGTTGTTCCTGATGTGGTTTCATTGCTTGAGAAATTAGTACATCTCCGGGTACTTGGTATGCAACTATTGATCTGGCCAGTGCCTTTTGCTCAATACCAATTTCAAAGGACCATCAGAAGCAGTTTGTCTTCAGCTGGTAAGGCCAATAATATACTTTCATGGTGCTTGTTTAGAAGTATATCAACTTTCCAGCACTATATCATAATTTAACTTGATCACCTTTCCCTTCCACAAGACATCACACTGGTCCATTATATTGATGACATTATGCTGATTGGACCTAGTAAGGAAGAAGTATCAGTGACTCTAGACTTTTGATGAGACATCTGCATGCTAGAGGGTGGGAAATTAACCCAACAAAAATTCAGGTACATTCCACCTCAGTGAAGTTTCTAGGAGTCCAACAGTGTGGGGCATGTCAAGATATTCCTACTAAAGTGAAGGATAAGTTATATTACCTGGCTTCCCCCACAGCCAAAAAGGAGGCACAATGGCTGATGGGCCTCTTTGTATTTTGGAGGCAACATATCCTTCATTTGGGTGTGTTGCTTCCGCCTATTTATCAAGTAACCCAGAAAGCTGCTAGTTTTGAGTGGGGCCCAGGACAACAGGAGGCTCTGCAACAGGTTCAGGATGCCATGCAAGCTACTCTGCCACTTGGGCCATATAGTGCAGCTGATCCAATGGAAGTGGTGTATAAGAGATAGGGCTCAAGCAGGACCTGAACACAAAAGTAAGTTGCATGAGAAAGTGGCCCAAATGCCTATGGTCTCCACTCCAGTCACATTAGCTTCCCTCTCCCAGTCTATACCTATGGCCTCATTGGGAGTTCCTTGTGGAGAGCCACACCATGGCATTGTATTCATCTTAACAAGGTCACAATACTTCCCTTCTTTGTTTTTGGCCTGTTGGACATCTTCAGACCTAAGTTTGAGTTTCGAGACCTGTCTTGAGCCTTCACTTCTGTATAGAAGTGATTTAGCACTTTTAAATTTACCCGCCTCTTGCCACGTATCTATTTTTTATAGGTTTCCCCATTTCACCGTCAGCAGCAATGTCACATCACCCCATTCCTTGATCCTGCCCCTTTCCTTTACCATATATAAGTATTTGTTTGAAATTCAATAAACGAGACTTGATCGGGCTTTCGACTTGTCTCCATTCTTCGCGTCTCTTGTCCCTTCCATTTCCACCCCCTCCTCCAGGTCCTAGGTTGACTGTCCCGCGGGACGGGACAGTTCCTTATGATCAGTTGACTGAGAAAGAGAAAACTCGTGCCTGCTTTACAGATGGTTCTGTGTGATAAGCAGGCACCACTTGAAAGTGGAAAGCAGTATCCCTGCAGTCCCTTTCTGGGACTTCCCTGAATGACAGTGGTGAAGGGAAACCCTCCCAATGGGCAGAACTTTGAGCTATTCACTTTGCATGGAACAAGAAATGACTAGACATACGACTATATATGGACTCATGGGCTGAGGTTAATGGCTTGACTAGATGGTCTGGGACTTGGAAGGAGCATGTTTGGAAAATTGGTGACAAAGATGTATGAGGAAGAGGTATGTGGATAGATCTCTCTGAATGGGCCAAAGGAGCAAAGATATTTGTGTCTCATGTGAATGCCCACCAAAAGGTGACCTTGGCAGAGGAGGACTTTAATAATCAGGTGGGTAGAATGGAAACTGGTTTCAGTGAAAACCAGTTATACTTTCTTCCCAGTACTCCTGTCATTGCTTAATGGGCTCGTGAAGAAAGTGGCCATGGTAGCAGGGATGGAAGTTATGCATGGGCTCAACAACATGGACTTCCACTTACCAAGGCTGATTTGGCTACTGTCACTGCTGAGTGCCCAATTTGCCAGAAGCAGAGACCAACAATGAGTCTGCAATATGGAACCATTCCTCGGGGGGATCAGCAGGCAACCTGGTGGCAAGTTGATTACATTGAACCACTTCCATCATGGAAAGGACAGCATTTTGTTCTTATTGAAATAGATACTTTTCAGGATATGGATTCACCTTCCCTGAACACAATGCTTCTGTCAAAACTACCATCCATGGACTTACAGAATGCCTTAGCCATGTCATGGTATCCAACACACCATTGCTTAAGACTCACTTCACAGCAAATGAAGTGTGGCAATAGGCCCATGTTCATGGAATTCACTGGTCTTACCATGTTCCCCATCATCCTGAAGCAGCTGGCTTGATAGTACGATGGAATGGCCTATTAAAAATATAATTATGGCACCACCTAGGTGGCAATACCTTGAAGGGTTGGGGCAATGTTCTCCAGGAGGCTGTATATACTCTAAACCAGCATCCAATATATGGTGCTGTTTCTCCAATAGCCAGGATTTACAGGTATAGGAACCAAGAGGTGGAAACAGGAGTGGTATCACTCACTATTACCCCTAGCGACCCACTCAAAAATTTTTTGCTTCCTGTGTCTGCTACCCTATGCTCTGTGGGTCTGGAGATCTTAGTCCCAAAAGGAAGAACATCTCCACCTAGAGACACAATACTGGTTGCATTAAACTGGAAGTTAAGAATTCCACCTGGCCATTTTGGCTTCCTCATATCTCTGGATCAACAGACAAAGAAGGGTATTACTGTACTATCTGGTATGATGATAGATCCTGATTACCAAGGGAAAATTTGATTGACATTACATAATGGAGGTAAAGAAGAATATGTCTGGAATACAGGTCATTCTTTAGGATGTCTCTTAGTACTACCATGCCCTGTCATTAAAGTCAATGGAAAACTACAGCAACCCAATTCTGATATGACTACTAATGGCCCAGACTCTTCAGGAATGAAGGTTGGGTCACCCCACCAGGCAAAGAACCATGACCAGCTGAGGTGCTTGCTGAAGGCAAGGGAAATACGGGATGTGTGGTGGAAGAAGGTAGTTCTGAATATCAGTTACGACCATGTGAGTAGTTGTAGAAATGAGGACTGTGATTGTTGTATTTCTTCATTGTATATGTGCATGAAATATTTTTGTTTCCTTCTGTTATGAACTATGAAATGTAAACAGGGTTAATATATTTTGGTTGTACAAGTGTTAGTTTATCATGTTAGGCACAAATATGACTTTATAATTGTCCTTATTTAGAGATTACATATGGTTAAGGAAATGTGTACAACTGCCAAGTTGCCAAGAGGTGGAGTCTGATTGTTGGAGTTGTGTGTCAACTTGGCTGGCCCACAATTCTGAGTGGTTTAAGCAGTTGTGATGTGGGTTATTCCTATGATGAGATCAGATGTATATGTTTTGAGCAGCCAATTGGTTGAAAGGGAGTTTCCTTAAGGGTGTGGTCTATTTCCTATACATTTATGGACATTCTGGGAAAAATAGACACTCTTTTGTGGATCTCGATCTTGTTATGCTGCCTACAACTGTCCGTGAGTGAACAATCCACCGTTTGGCCTGGTGATCTTGAATTCATCATTTGTCAGATTCAATAGCCAGTATACTGCCTGACAACCTTGAGTTCATCAGCCCTTACAGCTGTGTGAGTCAGGAACAGCCTTCAGTGTGAGATTTGATCTGAGAATCTGGGATTTTCCTGCTTCTATAAGTGTATGAGCCATTTTCCTAAGATAAATCTCTCTCCCTCTCTCTCTGTCTCTCTCTCTGTCTAAGCTTTACTGGTTTTGGTTCTCTAGAGAACCCAGCCTAACACACCGTCCCAAACCTTGTGACAGCAGAAAAGCAGCTTGCTCTATGGACCATTCTGGAACAGACCCAAGTGCCCCTCCTTTTCCTATCATAATACAGGAATGTGATCCCTTATATCAAAGGGAAAGGGGATTTTCACAATGAGTTCTCTGAAAGGAGACTTCTAGAAGGAAAGCCTACAAGCCTATCTTGGTAGCAGTGCCAGACCAGGGGCTACTGTAGAGGCAACACACCAAAAATACTGTAGAATGACAGGCCCTGGTTTTCTGCAACTTTGAAGGAGGTTGAGTAAAGCATTTTGTCAGTATGAGTCCCCCAGGAATTATGAACCCAAGTCCACACTGTCTCTAAATGGCTGTTTCCCGCATGCAGTAGTGGCTTTTTCTTTTTCCTTTTCCCCTAATCTTCTAGGACAGCCTGTAAATGGTGTAGCCTAGTGAGGCTTAGAGGAACATAACCATGAATATCAATAAGACCTTTGACCCTTCTCAGTGAAGGCAAGTTAGCTGGAGTCCTCTCCCAGCTCTTTGAGAGACAAGCGACTATTATAAGCATTCACTTTTTAACCTCCTGTTCTGTAGAGACAGAACACTGTCATAATTCCATTAGTTAATGAATGCTTTAAGAATTTGTCCATCATAAAAGTACATTTAAAAATTAGTCAATCAATTATCTCTCCTGTTAATAATTCCTCCAGTTTTTCAAGCCTTCTCGTTTAACTGAGGATATACGGGAAAGGCATGACTAATTCTTGAATTGAAAATTTTCGTGTAATTTTATGGACAGGTTAAGAACGGAAAGAATTCCTCAGCTTCTCCCGTTTCCACTCCATGTTGCTATTTCAGGTTCTTGGACAGGGTGGCCCAGTGCAGAAATGGCAAATATGGGGTAAGCATTGTCACTTTTGCCCACCTTTGTTCATGACACTCATAATTATTAGGCTCTTTCTTGCTGAAACTGTACTCATCTTCAGAATCCTAGTTGATACAGGAAACTAGGCAAGCAGTTGCGATCAACCAGCTTCCAGAGGTAGATGTAGTTTGCAAACTCTCATCTATTAGAAAGAAAACCAGAGTCAGCTGGGAGACCTGAGTTATAAACTCTTTTCTATCAATAACTAGCTGTGACTTTAGGCAAATTATTTGTCCTCTCTTTGTCAGTATTTCT
>NW_006921589.1:8688853-8704759 GCF_000298275.1 Orycteropus afer afer
ATTATCTTCTGTGTCTGTGTTAATTGGTTTCCCTTTTCTTTGTTGAAGAGGGTCTGTGCAATCCTTCTGCCTAGTCCGCCATCTTGCCCCGCCTCAGTATTTCTTATTTTTAAAACAAAAGACTTCAACAAATTAACTATACATGTTGAAAAAATGACAACACAATAACAATAACTTTCAAACAAGAACCCCCCCAAAAAAAAACACATATATACTAGTTCATCTAGTATCCAGCTAAAGAAATGGTGATCTTTTTCAATGTAGGGGGACAAACTGGTTGAATGACCTCATGAGGAACATGGAGTGAACACAAAATCACTTGTGGTATACTTCATGCACTTTTGAAAAGATAGTTTAAGGCTAATTTTGACTTTATACCATTTTTGTCTGATATACTGATTTTACACTTAATCCTGTTTAAGGAGTGACCGCACTGTAGTAAATGCCAGAGCTAATGGCTGGTTGTGAGTTTAAATGAACAAGAGGGGTGATGTTGTTGTTGTTAGGAGTAATCAAGTCAGTTCCAACTCATCGCCACCCCATGTACAACAGAACAAAACAGTGCCTGTCCTGCACCATCCTCACAACCATTGCTTTGAACCTATCGCTGCAGGTACTGCATCTATCCATTTCATTGAGGGTCCTTCTCTATTTCTCTGAACCTCCACTTTACCAAGCATGATGTCTTTCTCCAGCGACTGGTCCCTCTTGATAGTATGTCCACAGCAAGCAAAAATGAAGTCTCTCTATCCTCACTTCTAAGGAACGTTCCAACTACATGCCTTCCAAGACAGGTTTGTTCACTTTTCTGGCAGTTCATGGCATAGCACTTCAGAGAGTAAAAATCACTACCAAACATAAGATTGTGGTGTTGGTGGTAATAAGAAACCCTGGAAACTGTGTGTGTGTGAGAGAGAGAGAGAGAGAGAGAGAGATAGAGAGAGACAGAGAGAGAGAGTCAGTTCCAACTCATAGGGACCCCATGGAACAGAGTACAACTGCCCCATAGGGTTTCCTAGGCTGTACTTTAAGGGAGTAGATTGCTTGGTCTTTACTCCACAGAGAGACTGGTGGGTCCTCACTGCTGACCTTTCAGTTAGCAGACCAAAGTCTTAACCATTACACTACAAGGGCTTCATAAGAGAAGGTTAGCATTTTGCTAATGAGATACCATCATACTCTCACCATCTAAAAATTATTGTTTGGTTTTCTTAGTGTTAAGAAGTATTCTTCTGGTGGGGACCAGGTTTGCTGGTCCAATGGAGCCTGGTGTAACCACTGAGACTATGGCCCCTAGTTGCCCTTCAGGTCTGGAATTGAACCCACAACTGTGGTTTCCAGCCAAACAAAGTACAGGCATGTGAGTTAAACATTTACCTCAAGTAGACACACGCCCTGGAGAGAACAATCATAGGAGAAGGAAGGGCTGCTTATCCACAGGGAGATAGCTCAGGGTGCAGAAGAGTATGAAGGGATGGCCACTGGGAGGAGGTAACTATGGGGAGGAAGTGGGAGGGGAGCTGCTGCATTGTAAATTTTGGTCAATGACATGAGACAATGTATATGTGAACTGCTGTATGAAAAGTGAATTTACTCTGTAAATCTTCACCCAAATCCTAATAAAAAAAATAAAAAAATAAAAAAAAGAGGTATTCTTCTTCTGGATTTTCTCATAGTCTCCTCATAAGTCCATGACATTCTAGAAGATTATTGAGGAAGAGTCTCACCTGAATCCAGTCAGTACATATCATGTGGAAGGAATTTAAAGATGACACTAGGGAAGTGTGGTTGTAAAGGGGTTGACAGCATGTGTAGATGGTCTAAGATCTGACTGTGTTGCTCGAAGTCAATCTGAAGATTCTGGAAATATTGTACAAGAACTAGGACTCAAAAAAATGCAGCAAGAGGAAAAGAAGTATGGGTTAGCAAAGTGGTTCCAAGTTTTGGAATTGTTTGTAAATTGTCATTGTGAATGGAACTGTATTAAAGAAAGCAAGGTCTTCATTAGAATATTGAAGGTAAAATTTCAATCAGCCAACCATATCTCCAAGATGATGGAAGAGATGTTGAGGAGGACTGACCATGTCATGGTGAAATTCAAACAGGAAAATCTAATATTGGCCTAAATATTAAATCCCCCAAGGATCAGTACCACAGACAGGATCAGACAGCCCAGAACAGACCCTGGGATACAATTAGGTGATTCATTAGATGGATGAGGGTCCCATCTCAAAGACTTTAAGGGAGTTAACAGGAAGCCATGATGGGCTGAAAAAGAAGTTCATTCTCACTGTCAAGATTTCAGAACTGAACCCAGTCAAAAATAGATATCAATCTAACATGTCAAAAGATTCAGGAGTGGAAATCAGAACGTGGTAATCATCAGTCATCAATTCTGTTCTGCTGTGTAGAAAAGGACGTTCTTAGCCATCCCATTGTTGGTTCCATGTCTTAATGGATTATTCAGAAAAACCACAAATCCAGTTCTGGGCCATGAACAAAGATTCTCGAAAATCAAGGGTAGAATGGACAGTGAGGGCAATGCAGGCCCAATTACAAGTATCCCCACTGTGCTGGCGACAAGGAGAAACCATGTGGTTTCCAGTAATTCAAAAACTATCATATTTATATAGTGCTCATTGGCTGCAACCCAAATGCTTGTCCAAAGGCCAGAAAACAATATTAGGAAGCAGAGAAATAAGGGAAAATTACACAATGAAATTTTTAGCATTGAGTCAGAAAAGTAAACCATGAGGTTTGAATAAAAGCTATCTCAAACCTCCTGAAGCCTCTGTCTTTTTTTTTTTTCCTTTGAAGATAGATATTTCTTAGTAGTAAGGGATGTGTATGTGTGTGTGTGTGTGTTTGCTATGATATGTATTTTTTAAAATGAAACACCCAACACACGCACACACACAAGCATGTGCTGATGTGCTGAGTACCCCCTTTTCTAATGGCAGGTCTCAAACATATTGACAGTCATCAACTCAGTTGATTTCCTAGGAATTCTTTTTCATTTCCAAGTCCTCTTTTGGTTCTGGTTTTTCATGATCTTATTAGAGAATTTCAAGTAGACATAAGCTACGTCAGAGGAGAGTTTATAACATTGGACTGTTTATATACACACACATACACATACACACACACTCTCTCTGTCTCTCTGTTTCTCTCTCTTACTTTTATGTTCTTCTGTTGCAAAGAAATTAAAGACATTTGGCAGGAACCCCAACTGTACCTAGATGGTGAGCTACTAAATTTATGCAAAGAACAAAATACAGGAAATAATATATTAGAAGTTTAATCTCTTTGTGAATCATGGTACATATAGTGCCCACCTACATTTTTGTCTCTGGGGTTTAGTGGGAAGCTGCTATCCCACTTTTAGTGCATGCTGCTATCTGGTAGGATTCTGTATAACTTTGTGAATCTGAAGCAACAGGTCCCATCCCACCAACCTGAGAACCAGAGAACCAGAGAACCCCTGGAACATCTATGTTCCTCTAATTTAATCGAAATGCCTTTCATTACTGAAAACATGATTTCAACAAACACTTCAAAGCAGAAAAGAATTCTGTCTTGAAAGGGTTAAATTTAATTAGGACATTTAATTAATTAATTTGTTTTCTTTTGAACTTTCTGGAATCTAGTCTCTTTCTCTCGATTCTTCTGAAACCACACTTGAAAATGCTGCTTTCTGATTCCACAGAATATGTCTTTTGATTTATATGAATAAGCCTATTACAAAATATGACACAGCCAATGGGGAACTTTGAAAAAAAACAAAATTCTACCTTTTGAAGATTAGTTTTAACATTTAACTTAATATTCCATTCAAAAAATTTTTCATAAATAGAGCCAATATCCTCCCTGTCTCATTCTGTCTGTTATCTGAGACTATCACATATATGTAGTGGGAGCTCCGGTAGTGTAGTGCCTGAGGCACTTGACTGCTAACCAGGAGGCTGGCGGTTCAAGCCCATCAGTCACTCCTTGGAAGGAAGATGGGGCAATCTACTTCTGTAGTGATACTTCCTTGGAAACCCAAGGAGGGGTCGCTACCAGTCGGGTCCGACTCGACGGCACATAACAACAACAACAATTTTTAGGCATTGCATTAAAAAAAAAAAAAAAAAAAACCTATTGTCTCCTGAGTCAATTCCAACTCTTACTCATCCTATAGGGCAGAGAATTACTCCTTAGGGTTTCCATGGCTAAAATCTCTATGGAATCAGATTGTCATATATTTCTCCCACAAAGCAGCTATGGGTCTGGGTTTGAAGCACTTACCTTTGGTTAGCAGCTGAGAATTTAACCACTGTACCACCAGCATGCCTTAGGTATTGTGTAATATCTAAGACACATTGCAATTAAGCAAAGGTGGCTGGAGGTATCAATGAAGACAAATGAAGAGTCAAACAATAACACAGACACTTAATAGGAAACCTGCCTTTGTATAGTGTCTACAGCTTACTGCATCAGTCCTGAAAGCTAGGAGGCCTGATTTCTATTTCTCGCCTAATGCCATATATGAGAATCATATTCACCAATGTGGTGTAAGTCAAAGAATGAATGACAATAATAAAATAACCTGGTCATAATTGCCTATTTTCTGTAAAAATAGTACTAACAAAAAGTTTTCTTCTTGAAAATATCCAAAGAAGACATTTATTTATCTAACATGTACCACAATGGGTTTTAAAGAAAATAGGCAGACTGCTGAAAATGTACATAGTGACTAAGGCACTTGACTGATAACCGGAAGGCTGGCAGTTCAAACCTACCAGCCACTCCTCGGAAAGGTTGGGCAATCTACTTCCGTAGTGATACTGCCTTGGAAACCCAGGGAAGTGTTGCTATAATTCGGGTCTGACTCGATAGCACATAACAACAACAAATGTATATTACTGGGTGTGGTAATTAAATTTGTACGTCAACTTGGCTGGGCCTGGTGGAGTGGCTGGACAGCTGATGGTAGTTATTCCCCATGATGAGACTGGCAATCAACTCCATGGTGGGATCTATCACAAGCAGCTGAGTAGCTGGCTTTGGGATGTGCTCTGCTCCCTATATATAAGGAGAAGCCTTGGGGAATGGTCTCTAGCTTATGGCACGCTTGGACCCTGCATTTATCCATGTCGTTGTTCAGCAGCCTGCTATGCTCTGCTGACCTTGGACTTACAATGGACTTGAATTAATGGCCTGCCATGTGGCTTGGTAACATTGGGACTGTGCCATTTTATTTGTCAACTTTGGGCTCGTTAGCCTCAGCGGCCAGTAGCTGCCTGGGTGAAGAGATGCCTCTAGCTTCAGTAGGCCTGGAGCAAGAGGCAGAGCTGAAGCCCAAGATTGAGGGGCTTTCACACAGCTTCTAGAGCCTGGCATTTTGAACTCAGACTTCTAGCCTCCAATCTATAAGAGAATAAACTCCTGATTTTTAAGGCCATCCCATTTATGGTATATTGTCAGAGCAGAACTAAGTAACCAGAACACTGGGCTAGTACTCTGATTGAGTGTGGCTTGGTTGGGGTAATCTGTATTTTTAACAAGTGCCAAAGTGATTCTAGCCAGACAATGGATTAGGAGGACTGAAGAAGAGTTGATGCCTTTGCATTATGGTGAAGAATACTGAAAATATCATGGACTGCCAGAAGAATGAACAGAGGTGTCCCAGAAGAAGTGCAGCTGGAATGCTCCTTGGGAGCAAGAAAGGCAGACTTCACCTAATTTACTGTTTTGGTTATCTAGTGTTGCTGTAACAGAAATAGCACAATGGATGGCTTTGACAATCAGGGATTTACTCTCTTAGGAGGGTAGCAGTCGGAGTTTGAAGGGCCAGCTCTAGGGGCTGGGGAAAGGCCCCTTGACCTTCAGCTTCAACTCTCCCTCTTGCTCTCAGTTCACTGGAGCTGAAGGTATCTTTTAACTCAAGCAGCTGTTGGCTGCTGAAGCTGACAAACCCAAGGGTAACAAGTAAAATGGCACAGTCCCAACATTTTCAAGCAATGGGTCAAGTCACTAGTTCAACTCCAGAAACAGTCCCAAGTTGGCAGAAGACCTGGTAACTCACTGACAACTTGGCCAAATGCAGGATTCAAATGTTCCAAGAAACTCAAAACCTTTCTCAAAGCATTGTCTTCTATATTGGAAGGAGATCACATTCCTAAGGCAACTACTAAGCTGTTCCAGTATATTCCACCGTGAAGTTGATTACCAGTCTCATCATGGGGAATAACTACATCCAGCTGCCCAGCCATTCAAAACCAGACAAGTTGTCACATAACCTTAACTACCATACTTTGGTCATGTGGTCAGAAGGTACCATCCCCTGGAGAAGCATATCATACTTGGTAAGGTGGAGGATCAGCAAAAAAGCAGAAGACCCTCAAGATGGATTGACACAGTGGCTACAACAATGAGCTTAAGTATAGCAAGGATTGTTAGGATGACATATGACTTGGCAGTGTTTCATTCTGTTCTACATAGGGTCACTATGAGTTGGAGCTGACTTGACGGCACTTAACAACAACAATGACAAGGTGATTCTGATACAGATACCCTTGCATGTCAACTTGAGAAGTGCTGCCTCACTTCACTGTTTCATGGGAGAAGGTTATGTTAGCTTTCAGGCTTAGTTTTCTAGAATCTTTTCCTGCTGCTTGGATATCAGCATAGTCCAATTACACTACAAGGATAGAACTCCATGGAAACATATCCAAAAATAAATGAGAAAGGACAGAGTATAAAATATTCCTCTGAAGACTATGCCCAGTTTTCTTTTGGTCTGCCATCTGATATCTTTTGGATCTTGTGCTTTTTTAAGATCTCCAAATTAACATTTTTTAAAATAAAACATTTCAAAGCATTTTGATTTAATGGAGTGCTGAAATATAAAACTTAAAAAAAAAATGCTCTCATTGTTTCTAACTATCAAAGGACCTGAAAATTATCTTAACCGTACATAAATTTTTCAATTCATCCCTATTTTCCAGGTTCATTGGCAGTTGGACTAGGTGATTTCTGTGCAAAGTCCATGAAGAAGAAAATATTTCTGCTTATTCTTTACATATTGCAACATATTGTACAGCACATCAGAAAGTTTCCCTGCTTACATTTTTATTGTGTTTTTGAGCAGATGTATGAAATAGTCACAGCTGTAGCACTAGTAGGGCAGAAGTGGTGGTAATTAACAATTTTTGGAGCAATTCCTATGTTCAGGGTACAGTGTTAATCACTTTATATATGCTATCTAAAGTATTTACCACACAAATTCGTAAGGAATATAAAGCTTTATCATGACTTACAGATGAGAAAATTGAGGCTTAATGAGCTTAAGCCTTGGCAATGATCATAGAGATGATAAACAACATAGCAGTGACATGAGCCTCAAATCATTTCCTCCCAATATCCATGCTTTTAACCACACTGTGGTCCACCAATCAGCACTGAAACAACTGTCAACACAATTAAACTCTGTTTTTTACTGTATCTATAGACATTAAACCAAGGGTCTTCAGCTGATAAAATCTGATAGAAAGAGTTCATGATTTTACTCCACTCCCACATTGATTACCCATGCAGCAACCCAAACCTGTCTAGAAATTGGTTTGACTGATATATATTTTAAAAATTTCTGAATAAGGTATTTAGTCACTAGAGAAGGGGCACGTGTCTCTCTATCTTGTCTTCTCATCACTGGCTCAGATGCCTCATTATTGGACTCACAGAGGAAGCTCCCCTGGAATAGAAAGACAATTTAAGGAACAGGCAGTCGTTTGGAAGACCTCTCATCCCTACCCTAAATGAATCTCTTCCTCTTTCTCCAAGACTGAATAATAAATGCAAAATTCTCTTATCCCCTATTTGGAAGCAAATCTTAAAATGCAAACACCAAAGCAGCACAAATATGGACTTAGCTAATGTTTTGATTACTTCATGCTGCTCTAACAGAAATATACCACAGATGGGTGGCTTTAACAAACAGGAGTTTATTCTCTTACGGTTTTGGAGCTTAAAAGTCTAAGTTCAAAGTGCCAAGCTCTGGGGACTGGGTGAAAACCCCTCAACCTTAGACTTTAATTCTACCTCTTGCTCCTGGCCCACTGTGGCTAGAGGTGTCTCTTCACTCAGACAGGCGATGGCTACTGAGACTAACAAGCCCAAGGTCAACAAAGAAAATGGCACTGTCCCAGTGTATCAAACAACATGGCAGGTCACTAATTCAAATCCAGAGACAGCCTCAAGAACAGCAGGAAATATATCAGGCTACTAAATGAAGACTCAGCTTCATGCAAGGTCCAATGATGCCAAAAAGCTCCCGAGAACCTTTCCTTATATATCGGGAAGCAGACCACACCCCTAAGGCAGCTACTCAGCTGCTCCAGTAGGCTCCACCACGGAGCTGATTACCAGTCTCATCATGAAAAAATGCAAAATGCATGGCTGTTGAGTCATATCCGACTCATGGCAACCCCTCCTTCGGTTTCTGAGGCAATATCACTACAGAAGTAGATTACCCAACCTTCCCTCCGAGGGGCGGGTGGTGGGTTTGAACCACCAGCCATCTGGTTAGCAGTCAAATGTCTTAGGCATTATGCCACCAGAGCTCTTAGTCTCATTATGGGGAATGAATAACTACATCCAGCTGCTCAGCTACTCAAACCAGGCCCAACCAAGTTGAAACACAACTTAACTACCACAGCCAGGCAATCATCAAATCCTCCCTGGCAAGGCAATAGGTTTTAATGTGCAGAAGAGAATCTGAGTGGGTGGCAGGAAGGAAAATTACTGGAATGAACATGGAAGCAAGACAATCTCACTAGTTCACTGGATAACCAGATCCTCTTTGGTTGACTTCTTTGAGCAGTTTTTGACATGTCACAATGTCACCTCCATGAAACATCAAAGACTTGTATGTCACCAGCTCAGTCCCTTGATTTTTATCAGAGCTTATAAACTAATAAAATAGGCATATGGAACATGTTTCTATGCTGTCCTCAGGACAGTAGGAGTTTGTTAATCACAATATCAATGCTTATTATGTAAGATAACACACAATGGCTTCCTGTTTTAATTAAGGATGACGAAGAGATTCTCTCTTCCTTTTTATCAAATTAGAACTATGTAATGATACAATATATTTTCTTTTCTGCCCTGTCTACCTGGACTATCAGAATTATTCATTTTATCCCATTTTCTTGATACAATTATCTTTCTCTTTCCAATAAATTATTTCACTCTAATTTTTTAACTTTAACTTCCCTGTGTTAGCTATATTCAATTTTCCTAAATTATTTGAAATCCTTTTAAAAAATTTGGATGTGTAAATGTGTGTGTGTGTGGATAGTTTTCACATTAATGCAATCATGTGTCAGGTCAAATCCATGTGTAAAATAGGTGAGATAAATGAAAAGTACTGTTACATAGATAGATATGTGTCTAGAAGTTACCATGGAGATAATCTAGATCCATCACAATATAATGGGCAAGTAAAAATACGGGCCAGCATATGGATAGAGACACTTACTAGCTTATACAATTCCTTCATGTTTCTTCAATGTCTCTAAGAACATGTACTATTTGGTACAATTTAGAATTTGTAAATGATTGCCAAGCAATTTTTATTTCATATTTGTATATCAAAATGCAGTGATGATGGTGATAATTTGAGGCAAGTCTTTTAGCTTTGTCATTAGTCACTACTTCCTCATCACTGGTTGTAATATGGATGATCAGAATGTGTAATGACTGCAATTTTTCTGGCTAGATTATAATTTTATCAGGGTAACAATAAAGAAAAGCCTTGCTCTGTGCATCTGAAGATTTTCTTTCTTCTTTTCTCCCCTGTAGCTCATTTGTAACTTTCCTATTAAGTTGTGGCATTTTATGCTCCAGAGAAGAAAGAGAGCGCTAGTATCTGGATGGCTTCATTTTCTATCATTTCATATAAATTGAACTCATTTTCCCAATCTCTTGAAGACTATCCTTTTAATATGTGTGCTATACTTTTACTTGCATCACAGTATAAGAGAGATGCCTCAGACTTACAGAGTAAATCTAAAATAAGGCCTTGTTGTCTTTCTTCGGCTCTGGGTTTGCAGGAGATCAAATAGTTAGAAGGATACTCAAGCAAATTTTATCCAATAAAATATAACCAATTAAAGTATAAACTTTCTAGTACAAGATGTGTACAGCCCATAACAACATCATCCTTGGCCCTAAGGACCCCTATGTTGTAAATACTGAAACGCTCACTCTATTTTGAGGCACAGTCTAACTCATGGCAGAGTCCTAGCAAAAGTTTTTGTTTGTTTGTTTGTTTGTTTGTTTTGTTTTGTTTTTAACTAAAGCTACTGACACAAGTGTTCCTACTTCATTGCTGCTGCCAATCTCTTGCTCATGACTTTGATCTTGGCTGAACTTCCTGCTGAGCTCATGTTTCACTGCTTCATGGGATCACTTCTCTCTCATCACTTGTTACATGGTCATCTCTGTATCTGCCAAGGATTAGGCCACATTCTTTCACTGAGGATTCCAGCTGCTTGCTTGAATCAAACAGCACCCAGAGGGAGAAGATTTACTGACAGAGATGGGGGGCGAGTGAAGAGAGAACACAGAACTGTTCTCTAACCACAATTCAAATGATTTCATTTGGATCTCTCACTACCACGAGAAATCTTTCTTGGTATTACTTTTGCCCTATTTGCCATGGGGAGCACATTTTTCTCTCTGCCATTATAACAACTCTCATTACACATGCTCATGTATCTATATTTTGCCATATCAGTGATAGTTTCCCTGTTGATAATAGGCATCTTGAGATACAGCAAAAGTATCCCAGTCTTTCTTAATGATTTGTGTGAAATAAGCTTATAATCAAAAGGAGTAGTGTTCATTGGCTAATACCAAAACTAACCAAGAATATTTATTTAGTATCAGATAAGTATCACTAATTATAAAAAAAGTTGCTCATGATTAAATCACTTCTTCAAAATGAGAGAATAAATTCACTTTCAAAATATAGTCTATTTTAGAAGTCTTCAATATTCTAAAAAACTGATAGACTATAATGGAAATGTCACGGGTGTTTAGAAAGTGTATATAAAAACAAGTATGTACAAAAGAGATGGAAACAACCTAAATGCCCATCAAGAGATGAATGGACAACTAAACTATGGTACATACACACAATGAATACAATGCAACACTAAAGAATAATGTAGAATCCATAAAACACATCACAACATGGATGAACTTGGAGGACATTATGCTGAGTGAAATAACTCAATCATAGAAGGACAAGTATTGTTTTAATCCACTATTGTAAAAAGTCAAGGGAAGGTTTGTATATGGAAGGAAAATCTTTTGTTAGTCACCAGGGATGAGAGGTGAGGGGAGAGGAAATTGCTAGATAGGTAAGAGGAAAAGGAAAAGGAAGACACAGAGAGGGAAACAAGAGGTATAGACAACAATGATAAACACTTTTACATATAAGATACTGCATTATCAGTAATAACAAACATTAATCTATGGGTAGATATATAAGTGGGAGCTCTGGTGGCATAATGCCTAAGGCATTTGACTGCTCACCAGATCCACCAGCCATTCTTTGGAAGCAAGACTGGGCAATCTACTGCTGCAGAGGTACTACCTTGGAAACGCAAGAAGGGGTAGCTATGAGTCAGATCAACTTGACAGCAGTGAGGTTTTTTTTTTTTTTTTTTTTTTCTTAGATATATAAATAGACAGGCTGAATGATCAGGTATGTCTAGGCAAACACGAATATAACTATGACCATATATAAGTTTGGCAGATGATATTCCTATATACGTATCGTATGTGTTGTAAGAATGTCCACATATATAATAGAGCTAACAAGGGGCAAAATTATGATAACTTCTTAGCCACAGCTAACCACCCTGAAGGAGGGAGTTGTTGGACCTGTGGACTTGTGACCATGGTCACAGGAGGACTTCAAGCTCAATTGGCATAACATGCTACACAAAAACATTGTTCTACATCATAATTTGGTGAGTAGCAACTGGAGTTTTAAAAGCCCACAAGCAGCCATCTAGATGCTACGACTAGTCTCTCCTCTTCTGGAGCAAAGAAAAATGAAGAAAACCAAAGATATATGGGAACAATTAGTCCAAAGGACTAGTGGACCATGTGAACTTCAGCCTATATGACCATGAGAGCGGAAGAGCTACATGGTGCCTGGCTACCACTGTCAACCACTTGGAAAGGGATCAGTGAAAGAAATCCTGGATGAAATGGGAGAAAAATATGAAAAAAAAAAAAAACCTCAAAATCATAAAAAAGATAAGGCTTACTAGTCTGACAGAGCCTGGTGAGACCCCCAGGACTGTGGCCCCTAGTCACCCTTCAAGCCTAGAATTGAACCCACTACTGTGGCTTCCAGCCAAACAATAGACAGGCATATAAGGTGAACATTTACACCAGGTAGGTACACTCCTTAGAACCACAAATCATGGGAGATCAGAAGGGTAGTATTTGCACAGGGAGATAGCTCAGGGGCGAGAAGAACACAGCGAACAGGTAAGTACAGAGAGGAAGTGGGAAGAGGGTTGTTACATTATGGGGCTTGCAGTCAATGTGAAACAAAATGTGTATGAACTGCTGTATGGAAAATGAATTTGCTCTGTAAAAATCACCCAAATCAAAAGTTAAAAAAAAAAAAAAAATGTAACAACCAGTACTTGTAATAGAAGGCATAAAAACTCCATTCCATTCTGCTATCTATGTGCATATGTGCATTTGTAACTGTGTGAGCCATGATGTGCATGAGATAGGGTGGTGAGGAAAACTCAGTTTCTACTATTTGGTATTAAATTCTGTAACTTCTTTAAGCTTGTTGTCTAAAATATGGGCAACACAGTTTAAGAAAAGGAACCTAGGATTTAGAATCAGAAGAGGTGGATTAAAATCTTACCTCTATAGCCTCATAGCTGTCTTATTCTGGCAGCTATCTTAAAATTTTTAAGTGTTTGTGAGGGTGACAAAGAAATCTGTGTCATTGGATTATAGTGTGGCTCAGAGAAGATGACATATGAATAAACTCCTATAAATATTAGTGTTTTTACTGCTGCTATCATGGTTGGGCATTCCTACTTCTGTAGTGATACTGCCTCGGAAACCCAAGGAGGGGTCGCTATGAGTCGGGGCCGACTCGATGGCAAACAACAACAACAACATCATGAGTATTGTGTTGTTTTTTATCACGAATAACACAATTTTTTTTTCTATCCAATGTTGTAGAATTAAGTATTTTATGAAATCATAAATAATTCTATATTTTTATTTTGATGCTGGGATATAAAAATTTGCTTGTCTTTACAGTTAGTTTTGACCTTAAGAAGTAGAATATTGAGCTCTTAATGAAAAGAAGTAAAGGCTGATAGGGAAAGAAAGAGAAAAAGAGAATAAGCAGAAACAGGAAGAAAAGAATCAATATATGTTAACTGGTTAACCATTTCTTAGGATGGGTGCAGGACACTGCCAGACATTCAAGCCAGATTCAGAAGAGGGTGTGGAATGAGAGACATCACTGCTGATGTTGAATGGATCTTGCCTGAAAACAAGGAATACCAGAAAGGTGTTGACTTGTGTTTTATTGACTGTGTAAAGGCATTCAACTGTGTGTATCATGGTAAATTATAGATAACAATGTGAAGGAACAGGAATTTCATAACATTTCATTGTGCTTATGTGAAACCTGTATATAGACCAAGAGGCATTCATTTAACAAGAACAAGGGATATAGCATTGTTTAAAATCAGGAAAGGTGTGTGTCAGGGTTGTACCTGACTCATTTCACCTTACTCATTCAATCTGTAGACTGGATAAATAATCTGAGAAGATGAACTATATGAAGAAGGCCACAGTATAAGGACTGGAGGATTACTAATTAACAACCTGAAATATGCAGATGACACAACTTTGTTTACTGAAAGTGAAGAGGACTGATGAAGATCAAAGCCTGTAGCATGGATTGCACCTGAACATAAAGGGAACAAAAATCCTCACAACTGGACCAATAAGCAACATCATGATAAATGAAGAAAAGATTGAAGTTGTCAAGAATTTCATTTTACTTAGATCCACAATCAGTAGTCAAGAAATCAAAAAACATATTGCATTGGGCACATCTGTTGCAAAAGCTCTATTTAAAGTGTTAAAGAGTAAAGATATCATCTTGATGACTTAGGTATACTTGACTCAAGCCATGGGATTTTCAATTGCCTCATATTCACACAAAAGCTGGGCAACAAATTAGGAAGACTGAAGAAAAAATGATGCATTTGAATTATGGTGCTGATGAAGAATATTTAATATACCATAGACTTCGAAAAGGATGAATAAAAAACTGTCTGGGAAGTACAGTTGGAAAACTACTTAGAAGCAAGAATGGCAAGACTTCTTCTTATGTAATGAATACATTATCAGGAGGGATCAGTCTCTGGAGAAGGACATTATGTTTGGTAAGATAGAAGGTTAGATGAAAAGAGGAAGACTCTCAACAAGATAGACTGGCACAGTGACTGCAACCATGTGCTCAAATATGGCAACAATTGTGACAATGGCACAGGACCCATAAGTGTTCCATTCTGTTGCACTTAGGGATGGTATGAGTCAGAACTGATCTCATGGCTCTTCACAACTACAGGTGCAGAACATTTTAAAATGTGTTTTATTTTTATTTCTCACAGTTATCTGAGAGTTGGTAATTTTTTTTCTCTTGTAAAGGTTGAAAAAACTGAAGTTAAGAAAGGTCATCTGCTCAGGTCAAAGCCAGAAATTAAGCCCCATTGACTCAGTCTTGTTGTTGTTGTTGTTGTTATTTGCCGTCAAGTCTAGCATGTCCTATTTGTCTTTGTACCCCTGCAATAGCTAACATACTGGTGGGTATTGAGTAAATACACAAAAGAAGGAAGGGCTCTTTGAAGGAAACCAGGGAAGTCGGCCTTTCCTCTTTGCCCTGAGAAGATTGAATAAAATGTTGGATGGGGTTGCTAAAATGAAGAAACTTCACCAAGCCCTTTCCTCTGTTTCACATTAGAGACATTTATGGATAAGTAGTGCCCAGTGTAATATTTTAAGACCATAGAAGGTTTTCCTGGAGTTCTGGTAAGATGGCAGATGAGGCAGAAAGACTGTACAGACCCTCTTCAACAAAGAAAAGGGGAAGCAATTGACACAGATACAGAAGATAATCCTGGACCCCTGAGCCTTGAAGGGAAGGATATAGAAGTGGACTAAACTACAACTAGCAGACAAAGTTGAATGTAAACACTAAAAAAGGAGACATACGGAGCTGTGGTCTGGCAGTGATCCTGACAACACAGACACCTTGGGTATTGCCGAGTGGTGGTAGGACCTAAGAATTAACCTAAAAATCGGCCATGCTAGCCAGGGACTGCATGGAAGACTGCTCTGGTGGTTGGGGAATAAAAGGAGAAGCAGCAAAGAGGAAGGCGAGCTGAGATGTGCACTTTTGTCTGTCCAGAGGGTGCAGCCAGTTTGAATGTTTACAAGCAGTTTGACCATTTTGGATATTTAAAGTGACAGCGTTTTCCCAGATTCCAGGGACTTAAGAATAAGCTCCACTTGCTGGGAACCCCAAGGACATTCCAGACCCGGACTACTAGAAAGGTGCGACATTCCCCTTGTTACTCTTATACCCCACACACTCTCTTGGTGAATGGAGGTGTGGCCATCCCTCACTCCACCCACTTTCTGGGCTGGCTGGAATTCTATCTCAGTCTGTGAGCTTGGACAGAGCCTGGGTGCCCTGCCCCTCCCTGCCCCAATTTTTTTTCTTTTTTCTTTTTTTTAGTTTGTTTGTTTTTGTCTGTTTTAAAACTTCTATTATTATTATTTATTATTATT
>NW_006921589.1:8707250-8708280 GCF_000298275.1 Orycteropus afer afer
TACACTCCTTGGAGAGAACAATCATGGGAGAAAGAAGGGCTGTTTATGCACAGGGAGACAGCTCAGGGGGCAGGAGTGCATGAAGGGATGGAGACAAGGAAGAGGTAACTATCAGGAGGAAGTGGGAGGAGAGCTGTTGCATTGTGGTAAACTGTGGTCAATGTCATGAGACAAAGTGTACGTGAACTGATGTATGGAAAATGAATTTGCTCTGTAAATTTTCACCCAAATCACAACATAAAAAAAAAAAAAAAGAAGAAGAAGAAAAGAAAAAACACTAAAAAAAGAGAGAAGGTTTTCCTTCTCTTTTCAGTGATTGATTTTCCATTTCACCATCCTATCTACCTCTATTTGCCTCCTCCCTGACCAATCAACATCTGACTTAGATTGCTTCAAGGAACAGGTAGCTATTGCGGTGATACTGCCACCAGCCTCAGAATTCCTGAATATAAACTGTAATTTTATTTCTACAGCACCCATTTTTAGACATTTTAATATATCAGGTTTATATTAATCAAATTCATAGGTATACATTACTTACATTGAAACTGAGGTACTTTATATATGTTTTTTCAAAACAAACAAACAAAAAAAACTCACTGCTGTCCAGTCGGATACAGCTCATAGTGACCCCTCCTTGGGTTTCTGAGGTGGTATCACTATGGAAGTAGGTACAAAGATTTATATATGAGTATTGGGGGTCCAAAAAAGGGTCTTACTCTGTATATCTCCATAGGCACTTATTGTTTCAGAGTCTATGAATGAGACAGCAAATGGATGTGACACATTGATATTTTCAAAAATGAGGCACAGTGGAGTATAGGAGCCATCCTAACCTGTCACTGAACATGTCAGTTGAGGAAGGATCTTATTCTATGGGAGAAAGTGCATTATGTTGCTGTGGGGATACTGAAGGGATATCAGTGATGTGTTACAGCATTCTTAGACAAGTTCTCTAGGTTGGGGGTTGAAAAGCATGTCAGAGGAGAAAAAGATGTTGTTGTTGTTGTTAAGTGCCGTCGAGTCGTTT
>NW_006921589.1:8709104-8737672 GCF_000298275.1 Orycteropus afer afer
TTTTTCTTCATATAGTCCAGCTTCTCGGATTATTTGCTCAGCATATAGATTGAATAAGTGTGGAGAAAAAGATGTAACTAATGCCAAACCTTATGAATAGCAGTGAAACACTTTCTATTACTGGACAACTTTATGAATAACCATGAAACACTGTCTAATATGGTGCCAGAAGATGAGTCTCTCAGGTCAGAAGGCACTCAAAATATGACTGGGAAAGAGCTGCATCACCAGGTAGAGTCTACCTTAATGATACAGATAAAGTAGAGTTTTGGGGATCTCCATTTGCTGATGTGGCATGACTCAAAATGAGAAGAAACAACAGTAAACATCCATTAATAACTGGAACATGTAATGTACGATGTATTAATCTAGGAAAATTAGAAGTTGTCAACAATGAAATGGAACACATAAAGATTGATATCCTAGGCATTAATGGACTGAAATGGACCAGTTTTGGCCAATATGAATCAGACAACCATATGATCTACTATGCCAGGAATGATAAATTGAAGAGGAATGACATGGCATTCATCATCACAAAGAATGCTTCAAGATCTAACTTAAAGTACAATGTTATCAGTGATAGGATAATATAAGGAAGGCCAGTTAATGCTACTATTATTCAAATTTACACACCAACCATTGAAGCAAAAAAAAAAAAAACAAACAAACAAACCCACTGCCGTCAAGTCAGATCCAACTCATAACGACCCCTCCTTGGGTTTTCAAGGTGATGTCACTATGGAAGTAGATTGCCAATCTTCCCTCTGAGGAGTGGTTGGTGGGTTTGAACCACCAGCCTTCTGGTTAGCAGTCAAATGCCTTAGGCATGACACCACCAGAGCTCCTACCAAAGTCACAGATGAGGAAATTGAAGATTTTTACCAACTTCTGCAGTCTCAATTGACCGAACATGCAATCAAGATGTGCTGATATCACTGGTTATATGAACAAAAAAGTTGGAAACAAAGAAGAATCACTGGTAGTTGGAAAATTTGGTTTTGGTGATAGAAATAACACTGGAGATTACATGATAGAATTTTGCAAGACCAATGACTTATTCATCACAAATTACTTTTTTTTAACAAGACAAATGGTAGCTATACACATGGACCTTGCCAGATAGAGTACACAGGAATTAGATCCACTACATCTATGGCAAAAGGAGATGGAGAAGCTCAATATCTTCAGCCAAACAAGGCCAGAAGCTGATTGTGGAACACACCATCAACTGCTCATATGCAAGTTCAACTTGAAATTGAAGACAATTAAAACAAGCCTACAAGAGCCAAAATATGACCTTGAATATATCCCTCCTGAATTTGGAGACCATCTAAAGAATAGATTTGATACATTGAACACCAATGACCAAAAACCAGAACTGTGGGATGACATCAAGAACATCATCTGTGAAAAAAGCAAAAGGTCATTTAAAAGATAGGAAAGGAAGACAAGACCAAAATGGATGTCAGAAGAGACTCTGAAACTTGCCCTTCAGTGGACAGTAGCTAAAGCAAATAGCAAAAATGACAAGATAAAAGAGCTGAATAGAAGATTTCAAAGAGCAGTTCAAAAAGACAAAGTCAGTTATTATAAAGAAATGTGCAAAGACATGGGGTTGGAAAACCAAAAGGGAAGAACATATTCGGCATTTCTCAAGCTGAAAGAATTGAGGAAAAAATCTAAGCCTCAAGTTGCAATATTGAAAGATTCTATGGGCAAAATGTTGAACAATGCAGGAAACATTGAAAGAAGATGGAAGGGATACACAGTCACAGTACCAAAAGAATTGGTTTACATTCATCCATTTCAGGAGGGGGCATATGGTCAAAAACCAATGGTGTTGAGGGAAGAAGTCAAAGATGCACTGACAAAGTGACAAAAAACAAGGCGCCAGGAACTGATAGAATACCCATTTAGATGTTTCAACAAACAGATGCTGTGATGGAGGCACTCACTCAGCTATGCCAAGAGACTTGGAAAACAGCTACCTGGCCAACTGACTGGAAGAGATCCATATTTGGACACATTCCAAAGAAAAGTGATCCCACAGAATGTTGAAATTATCAAACAATATCATTAATATCGCAGGCAAGTAAAATCTTACTGAAAATAATTAAAAAATGGTTGCAGCAGCATAGTGACAAAGAACTTCCAGGAATGCAAGCTGGATTCAGAAGAGGATGTGGAACTAGGGATATCACTGTTGATGTCAGACAGACCTTGACAGAAAGCAAAGAATACCAGAAATATGTTTACTTGTGTTTTATTGACTATGCAAAAGCATTCAATTGTATGGATCATAACAAATTATTGATAACATTGAGAAGAATGGGAATTCCAGGACACTTAATTGTACTTATGAGGAACCTACATAGACCATAAGGCTGTTGTTCGAACAGAACAAGGGGATACTGCATGGTTCAAAATCAGAAAGGGAGTGCCCCAGGGTTGTATTTTTTCACCATACTTATTCAATCCATATGATGAACAAATAATCCAAGAAGGTGGACTATATGAAGAAGAACGTGGCATCAGGATCTGAGGAAGACTCATTAACAACCTGCAATATGCTGATATAATATGCAATATTAATGATATAATATGCTGATATAATATGATATGCAATTTGCTTGCTGAAAGTGAGGATGACTCGAAGTACTTAGTGATAGAGATTGAAGACTACAGTCTGCAGTATGGATTAAATTTCAATATAAAGAAAACAACAATTCTCACAACTGAACAAATAAGCAGTATCATGGTAAACAGAGAAAAGATTGAACTTGTCAAAGACTTCATATTAGTTGATTCTACAATCAACACCAATGGAAACAGCAGTCAAGATATCAGATGACATATTGTATTGGGAAAATCTGCAGCAAAAGATCTCTTTTGTGCTGAAGAGCAAAGATATCTCCTTGAAGACTAAGGTATGCCTGGCACTCCACACTTATTCAATCTATATGCTGAGCAAATAATCCGAGAAGCTGGACTATATGAAGAAAAATGTGGTATCAGGATTGGAGGAAGAATCATTAACAACCTGAGATACGCAGACAATACAACTTTGCTTGCTGAAAGTGAGGATGACTTAAGGCACCTACTGATGAAGGTTGAAGAATACAGTCTGCAGTATGGATTACATCTCAATAGAAAGAAAACAAAAATCCTCACAACTGGACCAATGAGCAGCATCACAATAAATGGAGAGAAGATTGAGGTTGTCAAAGAATTCACGTTGCTTGATTCTACAATCGATGCCAACGGAAGCAGCAGTCAGGACATTAGACGACGTGTAGCATTGGGAAAGTCAACTGCGAAGGAACTGTATCAAGTGCTGAGGAGCAAGGATATCTCCTTGAGGACTACGGCACGCCTGACACAAGCCATGATATTTCCAATCAACTCGTATGCATGTGAGAGCTGAACAATGAATAAGGAAGACCAAAGAAGAGTTGATGCTTTTGAGTTGTGGTGCTGGCAAAGAATGCTGAAAGTACCATGGAGTTAAAAGAACTAACAGATCTGTCCTGGAGGAAGTGCAGCCAGAATGCTCCTTGGAAGCAAGAATGGCCAGACTTCGTCTCACCTATTTTGGTCATGTTGTAAGAAGGGACCATTCCCTGGAGAAGGATGTCATGCTTGGTAGGGTGGAGGGTCGACGAAAGAGGGGGAGGCCTTCAACGAGATGGATTGACACGGTGGCTGTGATGATGGGCTCAAGTATAGCAGGGATTGTGGGGCGGCACGGAATCAGGCAGTGTTTTGTTCTGCTGTGCACGGGGTCGCTATGAGTTGGAAACGACTTCACGGCACTTAACAACAATGCATATGACAGCTGGACAATGAATAAGGAAGATCAAAGAAGAGTCAGTGCTTTTGAGTTGTGGTGTTGGCAAAGAATGCTGAAAGTACCATGGTCTGCTGAAAAGGACTAACAGATCTGTCCTGGAGGAAGTGCAGCGGGAATGCTCCTTGGAAACGAGAATGGCCTAACTTCATCTCACCTACTTTGGTGATTCTGTAAAAAGGGACCATTCCCTGGAGAAAGATATCCTGCTTGGTAAAGTAGAGGGTCAACAAAAAAGGGGAAGGCCCTCAATGAGATGGATTGACACAGTGGCTACAAAAATGGGGTCAGGTATAGCAAGGATTGTGCAGCTGGCACAGGACCAGGCAGTGTTTCATTCTGTTGTACATGGGGTCACTATGAGTCATAGACAACCAGACGGCACCTAAAAACAACAATAATGCCAAGTAATGAAAGACAATGACATGAATGCAAACTCCATGATGGAGAGACTATGTCTGTATGTCCACTATTATAGCTGCAGTGCCATGCACAGGACCAAAGCTAGAGGGGGTGTAACTATTTACTGAATGAATGAGTAAATGGATAAAAGCCTGCTCTATGCTAAGAACCGGGAGCTCTGGTAGCGTAGTGCCTGAGGCACTTGACTGCTAACCAGAAGGCTGGCAGTTCAAATCCACCAGCCACTCCTGGGAAGGAAGGTTGGGTAACCTACTTCCGTAGTGATACCGCGTCAGAAACCCAAGAAGGGGTCACTATGAGTTGGGTTTGACTCGACAGCACATAACAACAACATGCTAAGAACCAATAAAATATGTTTATCAGTGGTAGGAAAAGATTTCTTCTCCCACTTCAGCACATCAACTTTCAAAGTGTTATCATAGCCAGGACCACACCAAGGAAAGAAAAACCAGCATTCACCAAGTTGACAAGACAGTGAAGGGGCCATCGGAAGATGGTAAGTGCCCTCAGTGTGCAGCAGACAAAGAGTTACGTGGGGGTAAAAAGGGAAACAGTAATAGCTCTCCAAGAATATGTTTGAACCATCAAAGGATTCCCCCATCATGAGGGAGGGACTTGGGGCCTGAGGTCCAGAATTATACCAGTGGTGCCGAGAACCTATCCTTAGTGAGAAGTAGAAACACTGTATCTTGCATGTTTCAGCTTTGTATGTCCTGGGAAATAAGTGTATACATATTTAATTCAGTGAAAAATTATTTCCAATTGGCAGATGCTAGGATATTAGCTTCAGAACAGAGAAGATATATTAAAATATTCACTAAATACATCAATATGTTGAACCGTCTGTGGGCTTTCAAATTGTATTGTGTATTCCATTATGGAAATATGTATGGAGTATGTTAGGTGAGGAAAGCAAAGACACAAAACCATATGCACACATTGTGCTTACAACTATGGTAAAATTTACAGTTACAGGATTTCAGAGAAACACCATACGACCATGATGAAAATGTTAATATTTGGCATTTTAAGTTTTCAGATTATTTTCTCTGCAAATTTCTATGCACAAAACTTCATTATTGAAAAAAAAAAAAAAACAGTTGCTGTTCCTTGTAGGCAGTCACACCATTCATCAGATGATGTCTCTGGACAGTGATGTACCATGTGTCACTGCTACAACAACACAAGGGAACTATAATGAAGGTTATACAACCTGTAAGAGGGTTCTCTAAGACCGTATCATTGAAAATGAAATGACTCACCAGCAGGTGTACAGGCTGAGAAAAATAGCATTAATAAACTTTAAAATGAGTTTCCATAGACAAGCTTTAGTGTCTTTATGTTTTGGTTATATTAAGTCAGCTGTCAAACTAGACACTGATGTTCAATTTAGCAATGTTATTGATTAGGTAGACCATTTCACCATAATAATTTTTTGCATTTCATTCAAGCTCTGTGAATTTCATATCTTTCCCTTGCTGGTCATTTTCTTCTTAATGAAAGAATGAGGAAAGCTTCTGAACTTCCAGTCTGGACAGAAAATGAAAGGGGTAGAGTAGAAACACAATTAGCAGCAGTACTTTGCATATTTCAGCACATTTCTGTAAACAGATGTTTTGTTAGCCAGCCAGACTACAAGTGCTTGAATCATTTGAGGAACATAATTACTGAAAGCCTTTATGACAAATAAAATCCAGTTCTTGTGACTATTCCGGAAGCCTCACACATGCATTCTCTTTGTTCCTTTCTATGCCTCTCCCAACTCTTGGCCCCCAGGCAATCCTCTCAGGGGATTCAGAGTAATGAGAAGAATATTAGAAGTCAAGGGGCAAGGGCATTGGGTCCAAGGACTGTTTGTCCTGGAGACCCCTCCAAGTTCTGTCTAGAAACTTGAGGTATTGACTTACTAGGGGTGTCTGTACTTCAGACAGATATTTTCTGTTTGGCATTTCCTGGACAAGATAGCGCAGGAATTTATAGACACTGGCCACTGTTAGGTTCAGCTTCATACATGACTGGCCTAAGCAGCTATTTTGAACAAACAGCAAGGTCAAGATCTAGAACAGTAGAGAGAGATACAGATAGAGACAAAGAGAATTCCTTTCTCCTCTCCTTATTTTCATGCTCCAGTCTCTGCACAGGGATAGGATGATGGGAGAGGTGTCAAAGAACAAGCATAGGTAGATGGCAATGCCAGAAAACCCCAGCTCATAGTATTAAATGTTCCCTGAATCCCTGTCTTTCAGTTGGTCATGGGATGGAAACATGCAATTCAAGTCACAACTTTCCTAACCACCAAGGCCCATGTGACTCTATGGCATGAGTTATTTATCACTACAAAAGGACCCTTCCTACCTTGATGGTTTAAAGTCCTTTCTGCTATGGCAGGGGTCAGAAAATTTCATGGACTCATCCAAAAATCATAAACCTACATCTTTCCCTCTTCCAAGCCTTTTGGGAAGTCTCTTTTTCAGTACTAATCCTGCATGTTTAATTATCTCACCACACACACAGTACCCCCAATCTTTCATTCTGTGTATCTGAGTTTGTGCCATTAAATGATTCTGAATTGCTGGTGGCCTGAACTACTTGCCACTGCAGAACAAAATCCTAGTCCCATCCCCTGTGCTCTGGTGTCAATGTAGAATAATTCCCCACCTCAAGAGGAGCAATCAAATCTTGCAATTAATTGCAAATTTCCAGGCTGGCCTCCTTTATGGGAGTGTGGAGCAACTGGTTAGTCAAGAACTGCCTGCAGAGTTCAAGCTGTTCACAAGTCATTACCAAGGGATGACTGCTCCATAAAGAAAGGATTCCATGAGGAAATCCCATTGTTAGTCCAGAAGGTCAGTGCCACATCTTACTGGTTCCACCAGATGCAGCACCTTTAGGCCTATTAGCAAAGAGCTTTGGCTGGAAGCTATAATGCCTTGGAATTGATTTTTTTTTTTTTTTTTTAATTGATTTTGAAGTTAAAGCACCTTAGCATGAGTCAGCATGTGCCTGATGACTAGGCTCAGTGTAGGTGAAACCACAATACACCATGATCAATCAGCCCTATTGCATTTGTTGGACCACTAAGGAGAAAATACTTTTTGATTTTGACAGAATCCTCAAGCTCACTTGCAGTGGTCTTAATCCCCCTTCAAATATCTTCTACCTGCAGTCATCACAGATCTGTGACAAAGACTTCGCACTCACCTTTGTTGAGTTTAGGGAATTTTCGACCAAGATTCTTATCCACTGTATTTTATCATTATGTCTCATTGTCCACAAGCACATGATCTAACTGAATGCATGGTGCATTCCACAAACAACCTACTGATTTTACAAGGAAACCCTCCTTCTCCACCACCTCTCCTTTTCACAACTCTGGACCTTAGGTGATACCTTAACCAGATGTTCCCTAGTGGAGGTCTTCCTGTCCCCTAATATAACCCCAATCCAAGTTTCACAGTTTCAAAAGCAAACACGTTGACTTAATACAACTTATTCTTACAACTTCATTTCTTTTCAATTCTACTAAAATTATCTCCAATTTATTGTCAGAAGAGATGCCCTAGTTCAGGATTACTTCTTGAAGTTGCCATATTTTTGAATGATGGATAAAAGAGAAGGCCTTGACTTAAGGTTAGAAAGGTTTGTTTTTTTTTTTTTTTTTTCCTTATGTAGCTTACTAGCAATGAGAGAGTGATAGTAACTACCTGGATTGTTGTGATATGCAGAATTCAGAGGCCATTTCTAAACTGAGCAAAGGGTTCCCCAGCAGCTTAGTGATGTCTATCATCAGATCAAGGTGACCATTTCAGGCATTCATGCCATATATTTGCCATTTTTATTTTAAATTTTCATAGAGAATCAATTGTAATGTTTTATTAAATAATACAGTGCTATCACTCTGGTAGCATAGTGCCTAAGACACTTGACTGCTAACCAGAAGTCTGGCGGTTCAAACCCACCAGCCACTCCTCTGAAGGAAGGTTGGGCAATCTACTTCCATAGTGATACCTCCTCGGAAACCCAAGGAGGGGTCGCTATGAGTCGGGCCAACTTGACAGCACATAACAACAACATTGTAAGGATCTAGATGAGGGGTCGGCAAACTATAGCCTGTGATCCAGTTCCTGCATACCACCTATTCTGGGAATAAAGGTTTATTGGAACATAGTCACACTCATTTGTTTACATGTTGTCTGTGGTCACTATTCTGCTACAAACAGCCATGTTGACTAGTGACAGAGACCATGTAGCCCACCGAGCCTAAAATATTTGTTATCTGTCCTTTTACAGAAAAATATCTGACTTTTATTTAGTTGGAAGCTAAAGTCACCTGCTTGATTACTTCTTCCATCGATCTCCCTGTTATTACCCATAGATCTTCCAGATATCAGCACGTATCTGAAATACAACAGGTCATACATCAAATTATAGTGATTTCCAGGCACTGCTGCATATAAAACTACCTCAAAATCCAATGGCTTTATCCAACAATCAATTATTTTTTCAGAATTCATGTGTCCATAGGGCAGCTGATCTAGGCTGAGTTCACTCGTGGGTCTGCAAGTCAGCCAAGGACTTTGTTTAGTGTGGGTTTGCTGGAGCAGTTTACTTGGTAAGCACATTCCTCTCATCCTCCTCCTAGATTAGTAAGCTAGTCTAGACATGTCCTTGTCCTGCTGATGACCTAAGTACATAAGTGCAAGCTCAATCACACAAGTGTTTTCAAGCTTCTGCTGGCTCATGTCTCCTAAGAATTCTTTGCCCAAACCAAGCCACAGGGCCAAACCCAGAGTCAGGGGTAGGAACAAAGCCCCTTTTGCAGAAGAAGGTACTACAAAGTCACATGGCAAAGGGCATAGATAAAGGCCATTCATTCCATCTATAGGAGCTCTGGTAGCATAGTGCCTAAGGCGCTTGACTGCTAACCAGAAGGGTGGCGGTTCAAACCCATCAGTCACTCCTGGGAAGGAAGGTTGGGCAATCTACTTCCATAGTAATACCGCCTTGGAAACTGAAGGAGGGGTCACTATGAGTCAGGTCTGACTCGATGGCACATAACAACAACAACAACATCACAGAGATGCTCTCAGGAGAGTCAAATGACCCATCTGTCCGGTTGCCACCTTCAATCTCTGCATTTACCTGATTCAGAGCTAAAGAAACCTACCAGCATTACACCGTAGTATACTCCCAAGAAAAAAATGCAGAATGTTATTCCAATTCTCTTGATCCTTAATTCCAAACTGTGTATATCAGGAGAAAGGAAAGAGAATTACATTTTAACCAACATTCTGCCATCTGCAAATGACATTCTTAAAATACACAATCCTTTTGTTAGGTGTGCTTTATGTATTGTTCACTTGTCCATCAGTCAAAGCTTATCTGACAGTGCATATATGTGGGATGATAACAGTAAAAGCCTTTAGGTAGAGTTAGTAATATTCACTAAATCAGTTGAGGCAGTCAACAATGCTATGTATGTATTTTTATTTTAATTTCTTGAAATAATTGTAGCTGTGCATGTAGTTGTAAGAAACAATAGAGAGAAACCATATATCCTTCATATAATTTTCCCTTGTTGTTGTTGTTGTTATGTGCCGTCGAGTCAGCCCTGACTCATAGCGACCCCTCCTTGGGTTTCCGAGGCAGTATCACTACGGAAGTAGGATTGCCCAACCTTCCTTCCGAGGAGTGGCTGGTGGGTTTGAACCGCCAGCCTTCTGGTTAGCAGTCAAGTGCCTTAGCCACTATGCTACCAGAGCTCCCTCATTGCTGGTTATTTTCCCTTAGGATAACACAATTCGTAAGTACAGTAAAATATCACAACAAACATATTGACATTGATGCAAACGACTAACCTTAGTCAGAGTTTACATTTTACATGCACTTATTTGTGCATGTGTCTCTGGTAGCATAGTGCCTAAGGCACTTGGCTGCTAACCAGAAGGCTGGTGGTTCAAACCCACCTGCCACTCCTTGGAAGGAAGATGGGGCAGTCTACTTCCATAGTGATACTGCCTCGGAAACCCAAGGAGTGGTCGCTCTGGGTCGGATTTGACTCCACGGCAATGATTGCATTGTGTTGTGTATCTATTTACTTAGTTCTATGTATGTTTATAAACATTGGTACCTAGTAGGAGCTTAATAGAAGGAGCTTGGATGGTGCTGTGGTTAAGGCATTGGGTGCTAACCAAAAGGTTGGTGGTCAGAAGCCACCAGCCACTCCACGAGAGAAAAACAAGGCAGTCTGTTTTCCTATTTACAGACTTGGAAACACTATGGGGGTCACTAGAGTTAGAATAGACTCAATGGCAGTGGGTTTGGTTTTTATTTTTTTAAGAGCTTAATAAGTGCTCAGTACTAGATGTGATAAAAAGATTTTAACTTAGTTAATTCAATATTCAATATAATACCACCACAGTCAAGACATCAAATACAGACAATTCCATCAAACAGCCACTGTTTTTAACTAGTCAAAGATCAGCGAATTCTAAAAAGGAGCTCAGAATCAAGCTCAGTGTTGGTTGTTAACAGTCTCAGACACTTGGTTCATATCATGCAGGCATGGCCTCTGTCAGACACAGGATATTTGTCTCTTTTTCAAACAGTAATTGCCTGTTAAATGAGTCACGTAACTACTCTCCTCTCCAGTGACCATGGAGTGCTTATACAGTGTGTATCTTCTTACAAATCTAATAAGAGCTGTGCAAAATGAATTAAAAAGTGTTTCCCTGAAATGCTATCTCAAAGAGACCCAGCTCTGACCATTAGATCTGAGGCTGTGAAAAAACCTGAAACCCATCAATGAAGGAGCTCTGTTTAGATATTTTCTAGAACGAGATTGGTTCACTTTTGCTCTTGTTAATGTCACTGGAAATGATTCTTTGGACACACTGGCTGCCTGGCCTCTGAAATGCTAATTAATGAATGACTGTAAAAAAGAACTTGGGCCCACATTTCATGAGTGGAAGATTTGCCAAAACTGGACACAAGGAGTCTAAAATGGAACTCATTACCAGAGAGGGCACTGTTTCTTTCCTTAGAATGCACTGTACACTTTGGCTTATAAAGATGCCAGAGAAAGGTGGTCTTGATTTTCATTTAAAACAAGAAGGCTCTATGGATTAGCTGCTGCTGTGGGTCCACCATTGTACTAGGACTTGGGGGAATGCACAATTCCCACAACTCTACACAATACAGTCTATTGTATTGAAGAGCCTAATCATAGAATATTAACACCAGGAAGGCTTTTAAAAATTTTTTTTTAGCATTAGAAATTTTTGTTCAAATAGATCCTTTTGAATATATATGTTATAGGTCCTATACAGACATAGTCAGGAGAGTCAGAGTTCTGCAAGACTTAGTGTAAAAATAGCAGCTGATTAAGGAGTAAGCTTTCTTAAGTCTGCTAAGTTTGCAGTTTCTAATTTCATTGTGCTTTTGTATTATTCTTTGATCTCTTGGTCTGCACATTTTCCTTAAAAAAGAGAAACAATCCCTTTCTTGTCAGGTCAAGACATTTCTTTAGTTCTGGGAAGAGGCAGACAAATACTTCTGCTTATGTTTACTCTCCTATCATTTACTAAGTAGCCAGTGTAATCTTACTTTGAGTTCCTACATTCTGAAGACTCACTCCTTACTAGTCACCCATCTCATCCTACAGAAGTCCCTTAAGTCATTCCTCCCCCAAATACTTCAAGGTTTTTGAGGCAATGCTTGAAAACCAATGGTAGAATCCAATCTCAGCATTTCATTGATGAAGAAACTAAGACTCGAGTAAGTGAAATGAAATGCCTAAGACCCCATGTCTTAGAACTACACCACACCTTCTCCCTTCACAAATTACACAGGTAATTTGTGTCACCCTCGTTGCCTTTATTTGATTTAAGAAAGAATGATACTATTGAAGAAATTATAGCAGTGGTCTACTTAATTTATTCATTCATAATTTGTTCTTTCATTGAAAAATTTGGTACTTGCTCTGTATCAGAGACTGTACTAGGTTCTGAAGAACAATAGTACAGGAAACATCGCTTTTTCCTCACTGGGGTCTACCTTCAAGGATGCAGAGGTTATTACCTGACAGTTTTCAGGGCATCACTTGCTAGCATATGTGCTTTATTTGGCCTGTCCATTGTTTTATATAAAATTTAAGAAATCTGTATGTCTGGATTCTTTTTATATGATTCTATGATTTGGGGAGACTGGGCCTCTAGTTATATCTGACATCAATGGACTAGAGCAGAGAAGCAACTGTCCTGTTAGGTTGAACATACAACTCCCTGTTCAGCCCAGGCACCACTGGCTAAATTCCCCATTTTATGCTACCTGCCTTTTTACGTTACCCTGTCAAAATTGGGGTTTGCAACCTTCTTAGTGGATTTCAGTTTATGTTATGTGGAGTCTTAGGACTTGGATGGGAGGTCTCAGTAGGTGAGTGTGATAGTCAGAGCTGTGTGTCAACTTGGCTGGAACCCAGTTCTGTGTGGTCGTTAGATCTTATGACTGTGTTCTGAGTGGCCAATCTGTTGAAGGGGAGTTTCCCTAAGGGTGTGGCCTGCTTCCAGGATATCCAGAGACATTCTGGGAAAAGAGACATTCCATTGTGCTACCAACAACTGTCTGTGAGTGAGCAGTCCACTGTTCGGCCTGGAGATCTTGGATTCATCATTCTTTGCAGTCAACAGCCAGTGTACTGCCTGCCAGCCTTGAGCTTCTCGGCCCCTGTGGTTGCGGGAGCCAGGAAAAGCCTCCAGCTTGATGTTTGATCCAGGGACTTTGGATTTGCCAGCTTCTATATGTTTGTGAGCCATTTTCCTAAGATGAATTTCTCTCTCTCTCTCTTTCTCTCTCTCTCTCTCTCTATCTATATATATATATATAAGCTTTGCTGGTTTTTTTTTTCTCTAGAGAACTCAGTCTAACACAGTGAGTTACAGAGGTGTTCCTAAGTCAGGTCTACTGGGTTCTAACAAAGGTTCTGCTAAATTCTTACCTGTTTTACATAATAAGCATCCATTTAAGGCTTCTTCACAAATGTATTCTGCTGAAAGGGGAAAAAATTGAGTATTGCTGATTTACAGGAAGTGTTTTAGTAGTGTTTTGGTTTTTTTTTTTTTTTAATAAATATTATTTTCTGAAAACCAGGACAGGAATCAAACTCTAGTATTTTATGCAGGGTTTATGAAGAGCTGGACTCACCCATGGATTGTACTGAAAACAGGCAAAAATTTAAGATGGAAGGAAATAAAATAAATAAGAAACAAGCATGGTATCTCTTAAAGGAAGTATCTGATAAATCCAGCATACTAAAATATGCTCATATATGTGTACACAAGAATACACAAATATATCAAACAAAAGACACAACTTGGTTACTGTCCAGTTGATTCCAATTCTTGGCAACTCCGTGTGTGACAGGGTAGGACTATGCTCCATAGGGTTATCAGTGGCCAATTTTCAAAGGAAAACGTTAAGCATTTCCTCCAAGGAGCCTCTGAGTAGACTTGAACATCCAAATTTCAGCTAATAGCTTACACTAACTACCCAGGACAAAACACATACCATCTCTCTTTCTACATATATGTACTGTTGTTAGCTAGATAAGTGAACTTTCAACTACTACCTTGAATTATCTGTCAGATTCCCAAATCCAAAACCAAACTCACTGCTGTCAAATGGATTCTGACTCATTGCAACCCTGCAGGACAAAGTACAACTTCCCCGTAAGGTTTCCAAGGCCAAAAATCTTTACAGAAGCAAACTGCTTCATCTTTCCTCCACGAAACTGCTGGTGGGTTCAAACAGTTGACCTTTCTGTGAGTAGCCAAGCACTTTACCACTGTGCCACCACTGCTCCTTCTGTCTGGTTTATGTGTAAATCAAATTATGGGGATCTCATTTTCTAAGGAATTGGTAAAAGGATGTATGTATCTGGAAAAGAGAATATGGCATTATTTCAATGAAACAGACACATTTAATAAAGACTTTCTACATAGTTGATTTTTTTCTTGGTTTTAATTACAATGAATTTGTAAGTTAACCCTGGATTTAGTGCTTCTCACTATTAATACACACCACTCTTTTTGGAAGAAGTAAGATATAATTTGTATTTTTATGTTTTAGAAATCAAGCTTCTCTGTTATTTTAAAGATGAAGGGCCATTTGTTTGACTATTGCTTTAACAAGTAAATATTATTTTTCAGCCTCTACACTTTTAGCACTTAAATTGCCAGATCTCACATGGAGACAATTGCTTATCACATTATAGGCTTGGTTTTTAAATACTGAAATTTGCCAGCAAAGCAGGTTGCCCTTCTAATCCACATCTTCATTATTTCTTGAGTGTAGCACAGAACTATGAAAGATTTTTTTAAATTGCTCTCAATTCAACAAGCCCAGAGTCACAGATACCTTCTTCTGCCTCTGTTTCATGTTGCCATAGAAAAATATGTTGAGGGTCTATTTCCGTGATTCTGCATATGTTTTTATAGTGTTATATGCACTTAACAATTTACAAACAAGTTCACATGGAGGTGCCCATTTCATAGTGAGGCTCACAACAAATTGCTAAGCTAAAAGTAGTATCTTCTTTTCACAAATGTGAAAATTAACTTTGAGAGAGGTTAATGACTCACCCAAGAGTTGTTGGGTCTGAGAGAGACCCAGGTTCACTTTCTAGCTCTGACAAGGGGGCTTTACTTAACCTTTTCTCAAGCGTTAAGTAAGTGTTAAAGGTGTAACCACGTTATGGGTTGGTAAGAGGACAAAGAAAGGCTTGGTATAGAAGTTGGTATGTAGGAGGGGCTTAATAAATGCACAGTAATAGAAACAGTAACAGAATTTGAACTTGGTTATTCAAATATACCTCTGATTACCTCTCCTGATCCAATCCTTTGGTGTCATAAATGTGCTACAGAATCTGACAGTGAGTTCAGATTGACCATGACCTGAAAGTACAATCATTTACATTTTGTAGTTTATTGGGTTTTTAAGAAAGTGATGGTTACAAATCAGATGAATAGAATCTTTGCAACACCTAACTTGGTTTACTTCACTAAAGCTCTCTACAAGTTTGTTCATTTGCCGTAAGACATAAAATAGAAAAAGCATAGACTCCAGGCTTGTAAACAACCATCTTACCAAAAGTCTTTTATAAACTTGAATCCATTCAGCATCATCTCTACCAACTAGTTGTGTCTTCCGTGTGTGGTCTCCTCTGAGGATAGGAAGCCCACTACTACCTAGCCTAGTCTGCTCCATCTCAGGTGGTCTTGACTCTGGGAAGATTTTATTACATTGAGAAGAAACTCTATGACAAAACTTCTACTCATTTGTGCTGAAAGGAATATATTAAATTCCTCTTCTAGTGACATTCATTCAAAATTTGAAGACAGTTACCCTGACTGAGTACTCATTCCCTTAAGAAAATTGTTCCCAAATCATTCAAACTTTCTCCTTTAGACGTGGGAAAAGAAGCTTCTCAGCTTCCTTTTCGTTCTTCTCTGGATGTTCTCTATATCCATGCTAGTTTTCTGTGGTTCCTATGTGATAACAAACACCACAAACAGGTGCCTTAAAGTGCCAGAAACAGTCTCTTACCATTTAGAAATCTAAAAGACAGAAATCAAGATGTCGCCAGAGACGGGCTTCTTCCAGAAGCTCTAGGAAAGCATCCTACCTTGCTTCTGCCTTCAGGTGTTGCCAACAACCCTTGGCATCTCTTGGCCTGTAGATGCATTATTCCAATCTCCATCTCAGTCTTCACATGCTGTTTTCCTCTCTGTATGTCTGTGTCCCTGTGTTCAAATTCCCCTTTTATAAAGACAACAGTCATATCAGACTTAAGGCCCACCCTAATCCAATGTGCCCTCATCTTAACTTGGTTACATCTTCAAAGACCTTATTTCCAAATAAGGTCACATTCACATGTTTCTGGGTGGACATGGAATTTTTAAGGGACACTATTCAACAACCTTAACCTTATGATTTTAAATATTAAATGTTCCACACTGAGTACAACTCTTTCTTATAAGAATTGTTCTTTGTTTAATTAAAGTCATTACCAGAAATATTTTGGAACTACTGTTGATTCCCTTACACATAAAACAATTCACATGTGTACACTCGAACACATCTCCACCTTTTTTGTTTGTTTGTTTTACATTGACTTACACTTCTGGGAAAGATTCCCTATTCTTTTACTCACAATAATGATTTAGAGACTAAGCATAACATAACCAAGTAGTCAAACTAATTGCGCATGGATCAAACTAGCCCACAAACACATTTGATTTGGCATGCACAAATTGGACACTTATAATGTTTAAAACAAATAGAAGCCCATCCACAGAGGCCAATACATTGACAGCAGAGCAGGGAGAACATGTGTCATCCTGAATGATCGCAATCACCTGGGGCTGAGTCTCTCTACCTATTTAGACAGCACACTTGCTCCAGATCTTCAGGACTGATCCTCTTCAGGCATTTACATTGCCTGCTTCCAGAATGAGAAAGCAGACTTTTAGTGGTTTCATCTGATTTCCCTCCACTGATCCGACTTTCCTTTCATGATCCCCAGCACAAGTCTTCACTTCTAGCTGAGATCCCTATATTCTCTCCATACAGTCCCCTTCTAAGATCTTATCTAGTGCCATTTCTCAAAATGCCATCTATAGACATTGATGCCTGGTCACTCTCCTGAACTCTAGAATAGTCCTGTGGGTTGCTAGCCATCTCTGTGTCTGTCCCTCTTCTCTGCAGGTCTGCGTCTACTACCCATGTCTTATCCTGATCAGCCAGCTATTCCTCCAGGTTTCCCATCTGTCCCTACCTTCCAAGTCTGCTCCCGTAGGCTGAAAGTCTTCTCCTTGGTCATTCAGAGCGATAGTCCCTCACTGTTTCTGTGTGTCTGTGGCTCTGCTATGCATTTCCTTCTCTCCAGATTATAAAGTGTAACTTCCTTCTCCTAACTTCTCCCATATCGCTCCTCTCTGCATTCAGTGCTGATTTCTGTTTCTGTTCCTTTATCTCAGTGGTTCTCAAAGTGTGGTCTCTGGACTAGTACCATCAGCAGCAGCTGGAAACTTGTTACAAATTCAAATTCTTAGGCTACCTGCCAGAGGTACTGAATCAGAAACTCTATGGGTGAACTCCAGCCATCTCAGATTAGCAAGTCTCTCAGGTGATTCTGATGGCATGCTAAAGTTTGAGAACCACTTTCCTAACCCTATCAAGGAGCTCTGGTGGTGGAGTGGGTAAGGTATTTGACCATCAACCAGAAGGCTAGTAGTTCAAACCCACCAGCTGCTCTGTGGGAAGAAAATCAGTTAATCTACTCCCATAAATGTTTACAGCTCTGGAAACCCAATAGGGATCATTGAGTCAATGGCAGTGGGTTTGGGTTTTTTTTTTTTTTTTTTTTTTTGGGGTCTCTAACCCATCCATTCTCAATATTGGCTAACATTTGAACCATTGCATAGGCTTTAAGACATACCCATATCTAGGTACCACCACAGACCAATTAAATCATGTTCTCTGGAGGTAGGGCTCAATTATAGGTTCTTTTTCTTTCTTTCTTTCCTTTTCTTTCCACTTTTGTTTCTGTTTGTAAAGATCTCCAGGTAATTCTAATGTGCAGCCAGGGTTCACTCTAGCCTACCAAGTTCTCTCCTATTCCAGGGCTTTTGTGCTGTGTCCTTCTGCCTGTGCCTATGAAGTTCTTCTCTGGGTCTTCACATGCTGTCTTAGTTTAGTAGGTCTGCCATAACAAAATACCAAAAAGTGGGAAGCTTGGAAAAAACAAAAATTTTTCATCTCAGATGTCCGTGGACTAGAAGTGCAAATCAGGGTATCAGCCGTGTCAATTCCCTCTGCAGACTTTGAGAGAGGAACTGTTCTGTGCCTCTCTCCTACCTTCTGGTGGTGGTCATTAATCCTTGGGGTTCCTTTGCTGCTTGGAGATGTATCTTCACATGGCATCTTCCCTCTATGTGACGCAGTCTCTAAGTCTGTCCTCCACTTTTATAAGATACTGCCCAGAAGAGATTAGGACCCAGCTTAAATGGCATAACCTTGTTAACTGATAACATCTGCAAACAAAAACCCTTTCCCTTAAACAAGGTGACATTTACAGGTACTGGGGATAAGATTTCAACATAACTGTTCGGCGGACACAATTGAATCCATTGCACATGCCTGTTTTTTCCATTTTTTATGTCACAGTAAAATTGTCACCTCTTCAGAGAGGTCTTCCCTGACTATCCTAACTCCAAGAGCCTCATCCCAGGCACTTTCTACCACTTTTATCATCTACTATTTTAATTATACTGATCTCTAATTGAGACTATTTTTTTTATTATTATTATTCATTTTCTTATTGGCTTTACTAGAATACCAACTACAGGAAAGCAATAACTATTATTTTCAGGGATGAATCCCCAGTTCCTAGATTAGTGTTGGGCACATGGGGTATATGGTAGGAGGTCAGTAAATATTTATTGTGTAAAAGAACAAGCACTATAGAAACACACACAGTTGTTGTCAATTCCTACTCATCATGACCCCATGTGTGTCACGGTAGAACTGTGCTCCCTATGGTTTTAATGTCTGATTTTGGGGAAGTAGATCACCAGGCCTTTCTTAACAGGCAACTACAGGTGGACTCCAACCACCAACCTTTCCATTAGCAGCTGAGTGTGCTAGTCATATGCACCACCCAAAGATTCCACACCAACACAACACACTGCCTATTTCAAACTCTGCTTCTCACGATCTGCTTTCCCTGGCCTAAAATTGTGCTCTCCTATTTCATTGCTATGATTTGGAATCAACTTACTGGCAGTAGGTTTGGCTTTTTTTCTGGGTATTTTCATTATCTTTTATAGTTAGCTGCATTTCCACAGGGAACACCCATATCAATTCTTTACTCCCAATGAATTTCTTTTCTAAAGTCATTTATTACCTTTAATAAAACTTAACTATTTACTTTTTAAAAAATGTATTGTGAATACTTGCCTGTAACATAAGTTGCTGAAGCACATAGACCTAATCTGAGGTCTTTTTCTGGCTGTTCCATGATATGGAGTATGCTTCTGGGTACACAGGCATATACACTTTCTGAAGTGAATTGACTTAATAAAGGAAAAAGCTTTCAGTCAATAGTTTTAAAAGCCAAGGGACTATTGAAGGGACAGAGAGAAGACAGATACAAGAAAGAACATCTGGTTCAATACACAGATTGAACTTCTGTAAAAACAGAGCTGAGTTGTCTAACACAACTATGTGTACTGGGGAGACCCTGGCTGCTACTGTTTCCAGTTTGCCCCGCTTTCTTCTCCAGCTTTTGAATGACTAACTTTGTACAGAAATTCCCCTGTACCCTCTGTCCTTCTTTACTTTTCTCTCTTAAACTTAACAGAGCACACTGCAACTAGCATCACACCAGGGAATGCTGGAAAGCCACAGGCAGCCTTTGATTGCAAGTAAGTTGTTACAGAAACTCCTCTTTCGTGATGTCATGTTATCTATATGAGAGCAATCAGAGAGATCAGCTGGAAGTCCCCCAAAACCTAGAGAGAACTAGCAGGTGCACCACTGCTTCTCCTTGAAATGTCTGACTGAGGAGACCAGTAGGCTCTTCAGCATGCACTCATATCCTCATCCTAAAAGATTGATCTGTTACTCCAGAGAAGAGAGTATCTGCTGAACTCATCTGGATAGAGCCAAAGAGAAGACCCCCCCGCCTGCCGTCCCCACCATGATATAAGAGAATACCTTGGGATTAGGATCATTTTGTTTAGCACCAGTCCAGGCAAAGTGTCTCCCTTTGTATGCTCTAGGCTTCACAATGAACCAGAAGTAAAATTACTTACTGTGGTTTTGTTGGTTGCTGTCAAGTTGATTCTGACTCATGGGGACCCCATGTGTTTCAGAGAAGAACTGTGCTCCACAATGTTTTGAATGGCTATGATTTTTCAAAGTAGGTCATCAAGGCTTTCTTCAGAGAGACTACTTGCAGATTTGAACCACCAACCTTTTGATTGGTATCTGACAATGCTGAAATGCTTGCATCACCCAGGGACTCTTACTATTAGGCATCATTTTTCATGCTTAAAGATCTAGGCTTTCCCCAACAATACTATGATGAGGTTAATACCATTTTCCCTCTTGGCTCCAGACATCTTTCTATGGGAAACATTTTCTATCGGAAAATTCAAGGGTTGCTTGGGTAATCCCTCTTAGCTCTCAAAATCTGAGATGTATATCTGCCTTTACTTCCCTTTACTTCTTTCTTGCACAATCCCCCTCTCCACTTTGATTTTCACTCCCCATCCAAGGAACTAGCCCTCTCAAGTGTTGCTTCCTGGAGCCTATAGTTACCTTTCCCACCCAAACCTGCCCTCTCTGGTAGCTTCCCAAGCTCTAAAATGTTCCTTTTACCAAGCACATGCACTAATGTTCTTAAAGTGAGGATGCTTGCTATAGCTAACTTGGTAAAACTAATCTGTACTATGTTGATAATTCCCAAGTAACAGATTTGTTTTTGAAGATCTGTCTTAAACTCTATAACTCAAAGACTCACTTACTGCCGTTGAGTCAGATCCTACTCATAGTGACCTCTCCTTGGGTTTCCCAGGCAGTATCACTACGGAAGTAGATTGCCCCCATCCTCCTTCTGAGGAGTGGCTGGTGGGTTTGAACCGCCAGCCTTCCAGTTAACAGTGAAATGCCTTAGGCACTACGTCACCATAGCTCCTAACTCAAAGACAAAGAGTAGAAATTTCTAGGTTGTTGGAGATCAGAATCAAAGAAGAAAAATATGAGTAGTAGGCAGGGACAAGCCAAGTGGTGGTGGTCTCAGTCACTAGAGGGGGGCATCTTCTCTGTGTCCTCTCAGAATCTACCTAATTAGTATAACTGAATTGACTATGCCCCATGCACAGTACCACTGAGTAATTCTTCATGCCCTCTTGGAGATGCAGTCATTGCTCCAGCCAGACCTGCCATGCCTGAGGGATGGCCAAGTGGGAAGGGGAGTGTGGGTGTTCTGGCTACCTAGTACCGCTCTGACAAGAAATATACCACAAATGGGATGGCCTTAACAAGCAGGAGTTTATTATTACAATTTGGAGGCTTTAAGTCCAAGTTCAAAGTGCCAGGCTCTAGGGGCTGGGTGAAAGCCCCTCAAACTTGAGGTCCAGCTCTGCCTACTGCTCCTGGCTCACTGGAGCTAGAGGCATTTCTTCACTCAGACAGCTGCTGGCTGCTGAGGCTGAGAAGCCCCAAGGTTGACAAGTAAAAAAGCACAGTCCCAATGTTACCAAATCATATGGCAGGCCATTAACTTAAGTCCATTGTAAGTCCCAAGGTCGGCAGAGCATGCAGGCTGCTGAGCAATGACATGGCTACATGCAGGGTCCAAGCGTGCCAAAGGCTAGAGACCATTCTCAAAGGTTTTTCTTATATACAGGAAGCAGACCACATACCCAAAAGCAGCTACTCAGCTGCTCATAGAAGATTCCACCATGGAGTTGATTACCAGTCTCATCATGGGGAATACTACACCCAGCTGCCCAGCCATTCAACCAGGCCTAGCCAAGTTGACACACAAACATAACCATCACAGTGGGATTTTTTTTTTTCTAGAGTCACAGAAAAGGGAATTTATGGGAATAGGAGAAGGATACACCTAGAAGATATACTTAGTCTACCTTCTGGACAAATTTTTTTCAAAAATCCATTGAAATAGTTTAAGGACAATGACTTCAGGTATAATTTAGTTAAATTAAAAATACTTATTAATTCCAAACCCAAAACTCACTGCCATTGAGTAGATTCCAACTCATAGCAACCTTGTCAGACAGAGTAGAACTTCCCCATAGAATTTCCAACACTATATATTTTTACAGAATCGAATTGCCTCATCTTTGTCCCATGGAGTGTCTGGTGGGTTCCAACTACCAACTTGTGATAGTAGCTAAGTGCTTTACCCACTGCACTACCAGCTCCTATTTATTAGTTAATTACCAATGAATAATTAATGACCACAATAAATCACTAATCAAAACTCTGAAAAAACAAACTCATTGCCATCCAATTGATTCTGATTCATAGCAACCCCCATTGGGTTTCCAAGGTGGTACATCTCAGCAAGAGTTGATTGCCCCATCTGCCTTCTGTGGAGTGGCTGGTGGATTTGAACCACCAACCTAGTGGTTACCAGTCAAATTCCTTAGCACTGACTAATAATACACTCCACCAAGCATTTTACATGGATCGTTTCAATTAGTAATTTCATGAAACTCGTTGCATCGTAGGCAGTGCTATGCTAGTTAACTGGTTCTTTGTTGTAGTTGTGTGCTGTTTAGTTGATTCCAACTCACAGTGACCCTATAGGACAGAGTAGAACTGCTCCATAGGATTTCCTAGGCTGTGATCTTTATGAGAGCAGATCACCCGGTCTTTTCTCACATGTAGCCACTGGTGGATTCGAACCTCTGACTTTTTGGTTAGCAGCTGAGGGCTGAATGTCTGTACCACCTGGACTCCTCCAAAGGGTTCTCTGTTGTTGTTGTGTTAGGTGCCTTTGGGTTGGTCCTGACCCATAGCAACCCTATGTACAAGAGAATGAAGCACGGTCCGATCTCACACCATCTTCACAATCTCTGCTCCACTTGAGCTCACAGTTGTGATCCATCTTGCTGAGAGGCTTCCTGTTTTTTGCTGAAACTGGCTCTCTAGGGACATAAACACATGCCTTTATTTACTGCATTTGCTGAATAACCAAACCAGTTGCCTTCCAGTCTATTCAAACTCATGACGACCTCCTATCTTACAAAGCAGAACTGCTCTCCACAGAGTTTTCAAGCCAGTGACCTTTTGAAAATAGGTCACCAGGTACCTCTGGGTGGGTTTGTACTGCTAACCTCTTTGGCTAGTAGTCAAGTGTTTAACTGTTTCTACTTCCCAGACCCCTCATTTACTGATTATTTTAGTGTAAATACTCCTGCCATGGATGATTTCTAGTTACCAAAATTTCTGGATATATAAAAATTAGGTTACCAAATTCTTAGCTATTTAACATTTGGCTCTCATAGGTGGTAGAAACTAGCTGCAACACACCACTGTAAAGGAGCTTTGGTGGTTTAGTGGTGAAAGCATTTGACTGCTAACCAAAGGGTTGGCAGTTTCAATTCACCAGCCACTGTTCAGGGGACAGATGAGGCAGTTCTGCTTCCATAAAGATGGACAGCCTTGGAAACCCTATGGACCAGTTCAACTCTGTCCTATAGGGTGGCTATGGGTCAGAATTGACTCCATGGCCGTGGGTGGGTTTATGTTACTGTTAGGTCTTTTTATTTGGTTCTGACTCATACCAATCTTGTGTGACAGAGTAGAACTCTCCCATGGAGTTTCCATGGCTATAACTTTATGGAAGCATATTGTCAATTATTTCTCCAGGGGAGCCACTGGGTCAGCTCGAATTGCCAATCTTTTGGCTAGCAGTCATTCATTTAACCATTTCGGCCACCAGCTTCTTTATGCTATGCTCATCCATTCATTCTGGTTTGCTTGGGATTTTTCTGTTTTTAGCAATGAAAGACCTAGGTCCAGAGAATCCTCTCAGTTTTTAGAAAATTGAGAGAGTTGGCCACTCTACTCTTTGTATCTGTGAGGAAACTGAGGCTTAGAGAAATTTAGGACACTTGTCCAAGATCACACAGGTAGTAAGTAGCAGAACTGCTTACAGAAATGAGAAGTTTTATTACACAGCCTATGAGCTTCACTGCAGCAGAGGTCAAGTTGAGAAGGTCAGTCATGAGGAAAAAATAACTGTCATACAACACAGGACACACACACATGGACATACACAAAAACACAAACAAGCACATTTTATTGAATATGAAAAATTAATGTGCTTTTGGCAGAATTAAGGCATATTTTAAATATGTGAAATAAAAAACTACAGTCTGACTGTGGTAGTTAAGGTTATGTGTCAGCTTGGCTGGGCACCTGCATGTAGTAATTTCCCATGATGAAACTGGTAATCAACTCCATGGTGGAATCTACTAGAGCAGCTGAGTAGCTGCCTACATATGTGGTCTGTTTCCAGTAGGTAAGAAGAAGCTTCGAGAAAGGTCTCTAGCTTTGGGGCATTCCTGGATCATGCATTTGGCTGAGTCATCAGTGAGTGTCCTGACATCTTGTCTGCCAATCCTAGGGCTGTCTCATGACTTGAACAAGTGGCCTGCTGTATTGTTTGATAATCTTGGGACTGTGCCATTTTATTTGTCACCCTTGGATATGTCAGCCTTAGCAGCCAGCAGCTGTCTGAGTTAAGAGGAGACTCCAGCTTCAATGGGCTGGGAGCAAGAGGCAGAGCTGAAGCCCAAGGTTGAGGAGATTTCACCCAATCCCTAGAACCTGGCACTCTGAACTTGGACTTCTAGCCTCCTAAACAATAAGAGAATAAATCCCTGTTTATTAAAGCAGCTCATTTGTGGTATCTTCTGTTAGACCAGTACTAGGTAACGAAAACTTTGACCTAGTTAGATTCTTTGCCTAACTCAAAGTTTGAGCTCAGTCCAGCAATGCTGAGCTAATCAGTGTGTTGTTAATTGCCATCAAAACTGTGAACTATGAGACCACCCCATGTATAACATAATGAAACTTTGCCCTGGTCCTGTGCCATCTTTCTAACTGTTGGTATGTTTGAATCCATTGTGTAAATCCATCTAATTGGGAATTCCCCCTCACCTTTGTTGGCTCTGCACTTTACCAAATATGATGTCCTTCTGCAGCTATCGATTGATTTCTCCTCATGACACATCCAAAGTAAGGGAATCAAAGTCTCAAACAATATTCTGATTGCCAGGCCTTTCTTCCTAGTCTGTTTTAGTTTGGAAGCTCATTCAAAACCTGTCCATACTGGATGACCCTGGTGGTTATGTGAAATATCAGTGGCATAGTTCCTAGCACCACAGCAACACACAAGTCACTACAGTATGACAAACTGACAGACAAGTGGTGGAATCAATATGTAATAATTTTCAATTTATTTAGGTCCCCAAAAGGAACTGTTAACAGTCTTCTGGAGCCTGCTAACATAATGTGTATACATCTGCAACCTTAAGCTATGGCCGTAGACTAGGCACCACATCTCAGGAAGCATCTTCAACAATCTGATCAATGCTACATCTCTTAACAGCAGATTTACTACATCTCACAGTAAATCTTGTGAGCAAATTTGCTTTTTCTTAATGATGTACTGTTAAATACAAGCTTCATTAACTATAACACAATTTTTCAATTTAGGAAATTATTTTAGTGAAGATTACTAATGATTATCAAGATATTTATGGGAAAAGTAGCTTTTTCCCTCCTAAATTGAAACTCATAAACTCTAGTGTATCCTTTAATTAGAATATCCTTCAGGAATGTCTCATGAATAACGATGTTAATTTCTATTATTTGTTAAGTAAAACAAAACTTTGTTTGGAGACTTCAAATTTTGTTTTCTTATTTCTTATGTAAGTTTTAATAAATTTTTTAAGTCAAATGATTAGATCATAGTGACTATCACATTCACATAATAGTTTCCTTTTCATGAATAAAATGAACTACCTGCCTTAGAGAGATGAGTTGTTCTGATTTATAAAAATTCCATATTATTCTGAAAATATTAGAAGAGCATAAGCATAGGAAAAATAATGATTCTCAATGCCTAATGAGTGATCAATTATCTTAGAAGGTTTCAAGAAATGTTTGAAAAATAAGTCTAATAGATACCCCCCCTTAATCTTAAAAATAAGCATGTAAATTTGTAAATTTAGGTTAACGTATGTATAATTTGTACATTTTATCTAATTGTACAGATTAGATATGATATATATATTAAACTATGTTGTTGCTGTGAGCTATTGCATCACCTCTAACTTACAGCAACCTTTTGGGTAACAATAAAATGTTGCCTGGGCCTGCATCATCTTCACAGTTGTTGTTATGTTAGAGTCTTTTGTTGCAGCCTCATATACATTGTTGTTGTTGTTATGTGCCATCGAGTCAGACCTGACTCATAATGACCCCTCCTTGGGTTTCTAAGGAGGTATCACTATGGAAGTAGATTGTCCAATCTTTCTTCTGAGGAGTGGCTGGTGGGTTTGGACCACCAGCCTTCTGGTTAGCAGTCAAATGCCTTAGGCACTATGCCACCAGAGCTCCCACATATACATAAGAACTGATTAAACAAATAATACCATTAGAGGAACTGAACTGATAGTAAAATGTTACTTCCCACATAGTACATATTCTTTCTATAAACACACACACACACACACACACACAAAAAAAAAAAAAAAACCACCTGCTTTAGCCTATTTCATAGGCAAGTTATGTTAAACTTCCAAGGAACTCTTAATTTCCATCTTCTTCAAACTGCTTCAAAGAAAGGACAATAAACTATCAAAAGTATGAGTCTAGCATATCCTTGATACCTAAATCAGCTATACCCAAACCAAAAACCCACTGTCATGAAGTCAATTCCAACTCACAGAAACACTACAAGGCAGAGTAGAACTGCCTGATAGGATTTCCAAGGCTGTAACTCTTTGCAGAAGTAAACTACCACATCTTTCTCCCACAAAGCAACTGGTGGGTTCAAACCCCTGACCTTTTTGTTGCCAGACAAATGCTTTAACTTCTGCACCACCAGGTCTCCAAATCAAGTACAGGTAGTATGATATAGACCAGTACAGTATAGTATAGACCACTGCCTTTGTAGATATGATGCAAAAAGTGACATAAAATATTAGAAAACCAAATCCAACAGTTGTAAAAGAATAATGCATTACAATCAAGTAGGAAATATTTTAAAAAGAATGCTATTACATTGCAATATATTAATGTGATTCACCACATTAATAGATTAGGAGGTAAAAAACATAGGCTACCATCTTAGTGGTGGAAGGAAAAGCAATTGCTTAGTTCAGTACTCATTCCTGATAAAATCCTTAGCAAGTTATTAAAGTTATTAAAGACACTTCCTTTCCCTAATAAATTTTATCTACATCAAATAGTGCTTAGTGGTAGGAGTTCAGAAGCAGTTCCTATAAAGTGAGGAGTAAGATAAGGATGTCTACAACCACCTCTACTAGTCTGGAAAAGCTCACCAAGCTAATAAGAAAAAAGAAATGGGCATGCACATTTTTACAGGCACACAGAAAATGGTCAACAAAGATAATTCAAAAGAAATTAAAACCAATTGTTAAGATTTAATAAGCATGTGCATCAGGATTGCTGGATTTAATTTCAACATATAAAATATAAAATACTATATCGCAATTAAAATATTTTTAAATTAATACAGTTAAACAATATCAACAAAAACTATAAATTACCTAATAATAAACCAAATAAAAAATGAGCAAGAACAGAAAAAAGTGCAAAAGGTAGTTGAACAGTTCTAAAGAACCCTTGATTAAATAGGGAGGAATATCATGCTTGTGGGTGTCAGAAAATGTCAATTCTTCCTATATATTTTTATACCCCACAAGAAATCTCTATCATGTTTTTGATGGAACTAGGAAAACTACTGTTGACATTTATAGTGAAGAATAAAGGTCCAGGAACAGACAAACCAAAAAAGAAACCAAGTCAATTCTGACTCATAGCAATCGCCATTGAGCTTCTGAGGGGGCTAATCTTTACAGAAATAGATCACCCCATCTTTCCATGGGGTGGCTGGTGAGTTTGAACCTCCAACCTTCTAGTTAGCAGTTAATTGTCTTAGGCACTACACCACCAAAGCTCCTACAGAACAGAAAAGAGGGTTTTAAAAGTGCAAACAAGCATATGGAACTTTCTCTACCAGACAACAAGAATTGTTATAAAACTCTAGTAATTAAAACAGTATGGTATTAACAAAAGAACAGATAATTCAATGCATATATATACATTGTCTTAGTGCAATGCTTGGTGCACTGTAAGCACTTAGTTAATGTTAGTTACTTTTCCTTCTATTGGGTAAGGATCCCTGGTAGAGCAGTGGTTAATGAATTCATTGTTAACCTTAAGGTGGGTTGTTCAAACTTACCAGCTGCTCTGTGAGAGAAAGATGTGACAGTGTATTTCTGTAAAGAAACCTGTATAGCAGTCCTACTCTATTCTATAGGGTCACTGTGAGTTGGAATAGACTCAGTGACAGTGAGGCTATTTGGTAATTATAAACATTGGTTATTTGATCTACTTGTAAAGAACTAGGGAAAAAAAATAATAATTAAAAAAAAAAAAAACTTTT
>NW_006921589.1:8737772-8753119 GCF_000298275.1 Orycteropus afer afer
AAAAAAAAAAAAAACTTTTTTTACAGAAATTATTCTGCTTATACAGGTCATTGCTTGACCAGAACAGATATGAAGAGAGCATTTGAATCATACAACAATATTTTTGAGAACTATTTTGTGCCAGCCTATATTAAAAAGAGAAAACTCAGAGCAATGAATCAAATTGAGAGCCTATAAAAAAATTTGTTACACAAAGTAGCCAACACATAGCATTACAAATCAGTGAAGGATACTGTTAGGCCAATTGATTTTCTTCATAGAAAAATAAATTAAATTAAATTTCACCTTCTCATTATACCCCAAAAATTAGTTAAAGGAAATTAAAGACTAAAATATGAAAAACCAAATTTTAGTATCATTGGAGAAATGTTCAATAGAAGTTCTTCATGAACACTTAGTAAGAAAATATTTCTTAGATAAAAACTTAAAATGCACAATTCAGAAGATAGATGATTAGAATAGCATTAAAATGTATACACTTTTCCTATAAAATGCACAATGGAAAAAGTTTAACAACGTGAAGAAATCTGGAAGAAACGATTTACAATGAGTAAAATAAAGGGTTATCATCAAAATAAGCAAGTGTTCTATACATCAATAACAAAAAGATAAAAAATGCTGCAGGGACACGAGTAAATGAACAGTATCAGCGATTCACAAAGAAGGCAGTCCCAAGGTAAAAATAGTCACAAAGATAAATAAAATCTCACAAGGTATGAGGAAAAAGCAAATTCATGTATTTTGAAAAATAAAGTCATAACTATTCATTTGGCAAAACTTTTATTTTTAAGTATAAAATTGCTAAAAGTTGATGAATATATGGAGTAACAGGAACTGTTATTCACTGATAGTGTGAGAGTAACTTGTTGTTACCATTTGAAGAAGAATTTAGCAATACCTAGCAGGTTAAAAATGTTTCTGTTCTAGGACCCACAATTCCAATTCCAGATATATATTACAGAGAAGTTCTTACATGTGTGCACCAGGAGACTCATCAACAATGCCCCTTGAAACTTTGTGCATAATGACCGAGAGTAAAAACACTTAATTACCCATCAGTAAGAAAGTATATATTGTGGAATATAACAAAATACTACATAGTGGTTAGAACAACTTAGATCTATAGGCTTCCACCTATAGATCTCAAAAATGTCATGTTTAATGCAAAAAAAAAAAAAAAAAAGCAAGAAGAAGAATGTTGAATGCAGTATAATACTATTTATATAGAATTAACAAATAATCAATTAGACATGCATAATATTGGACTGGAAAGACACACAAATATTCAAGTATTTAACATTGTAATTTCTAGTGAAGAAAATAGGCAAAAGTGTTTGAGGTAGAGGTTAAAGGGGGTGTTTCTTTCTCCTTTAATATTTTATATGTAAGCAACAATGACAAAATATTTCATAATTTTTAACAGTAGTTAGTGGGTACATAAGAATTTTAATGCTATTCTATAATTTTTTTTTAATATTTTATCATGTACATTAAAGTAATAATGTATTATATATATGCTGTTTCCTCCTTCCATCTCTTTACTGGTAAGTACTAACAAATATACATGAACGAAGAGTCATGGTTTGTTCAGTGGCATATTTTTATGGGAATTCTTTATTAATTCACAACTGAGCTTTCAGTTTTTTTAATACATGGTATGAAATCAATAAGTGGCAGTTATCCAGAGAGTACATGAAGTAGTTGAGAAATTAGTGTTCTAAGAAAATGTCCCTAGTGAAAAGAAATCAATTTGAAATCCCATCCTGTAACACTTTCAGATGGTCTAAGTATTGTCTTTTAAAATGAAAATACCAACTGAAAGGTATATACTGCCAATAGCAGGAAGGTGTAACCTGTTGTTGTTAGGTGCCATCAAGTCGAAAACTAGCTGTAGTGACCCCATGTAGGACAGAAGGAAACACTGTTCGTTCTCGGTCCTGTGCCACCCTCATAATCATTGCTATGTTTGAGCCCATTGCTGCAGCCTCTGCGTCAGTCCACTTCATTGATGGTCTTCCTCATTTTTGCTGACCCTCCACTTTACCAAGCATGATGCCTTTCTCCAGGGACTGGTCCCTCCTGATACTATGTCCAAAGTATATGAGAAGAAGTCTCACCACTGTCACTTCTAAGAAGCACTCTGGCTATACTTATTCTAAGACAGATTTGTTCGTTCTTCTGTCAGTCCATGGTCTATTTAATATTATTCACTAGCATGATAACTCAAGGCACCCATTTTTCTTCAGTCTTCCTTATTCATTGTCCAGCTTTTGCATGCATATGAGACAATTGAGAAATACTGTGGCTTAGGTCAGGCACACCTTAGTTCTCAAAGTGACATCTTTGCTTTTTAACAATCTAAGAGGTCTTTTACAACAGATTTGCAGCATCACAGCAACATGCAAGCCACCACAGTACAACAAACTGACATACAAGTGGCAGAGGTGTAACCTCATTCAGGAAATACATGATTGGAAATAGTAACAACGTTAAATAATAAGGCAAAAATTGCTGATTCATGGCTTATTACTTAATTTAATATAAGACACTGAAAGTTGTGAAGCAAATGTCAAACATTTGCTTTGGAGGAAATGCATATCATTTTCTCATTTCTTTAATCTAATTCTGTAGGTGGTCAGTTCCAATTGCTGAGCTTGGCGCTGGTAGCTTGGTTCCTTTTAAGCCAAGTGAAACAGACAGAGGATAGCAAAATTGACTAAAAAATAATTTACTATGCTGCATTCACAAAATTTCACACTTTCCAAGATTTATAATAGCTATATTGTTCATTGGAAAAGATTCATCTGGCCCTAGGGCAGAGAGAAGCAGGAGATTTTCACTTGAAGCAAGGCACTAGAATACATTCACATCAAAAGCAGGAGCCAAGGATGCTCCTGAGAATATATGTTAATGCAGCTGGTGGGTACCATGAATTTTCATGTTGGCAATCCTGATTGCTCAGTAAATCCAAATACCGTTAGGATTAGAAACAGCTTAAAGGTTTGAGATTCCCATTCTTTGGAACATTTGGTAGGGAGAGAGCTTTCTTCAAAAAAGGAAGGGGCAAAGTAGACAGGGGAGATAAATAAAGAACACCTATAAATGGTCATTAACTTGCCATGTTGGGGTGTGAGAGCTTCTATATCTCTCCATGTATACTAAATACATTGTTGGGGAAAATAAAAGATGTGCTCTATTGAAATGAGCACAGCTCAGTTTGCTGAGAAACAATTAGCAGTGGGCACTCCGAAGAACTAATCCAGTCTTTAAGGGGCTATCTTAATATGCTGCTTCCTCTTTCAGGCTGTGCTAATTTTACCCCATTTCAGTGTATATTACCAGAATCAGGGCCAATGGAATAGAAGGAAAAGTCCAGTAATTAAGACAACATGGCAGTTAACCTCAATTAAAAAGAACCTTCGGGACCAAGTTGGTTTTCTGATTTGCAACAGTCAACTGCTTGTAGCCTTTACGAGAGTGTTACTCAAATTTGCATCACATGTCTCACCAGCAGCGCCCTCTCTGTAGCTCAGAGTTTGTTTCTGAGACTTGCAATTACTGATCAGTTATATAAACCTTTCTGTGGACTCCACTCCAGGCTTTGAAATATCCATCTGGAAAGAGAGCTTATTTTCGGTTATTTTATTTTGTTTCATTTTAATTTTTAAATACTCTTATTATAGTCTCCGGGCTACATGTACTTTCAACTCTCCAAATTACTTTCTGGAGAGTTTCAGGAATTGGAGAAACAAAGAAACATGTTTATTTCCATGTCGTTACTGACAAAGCTTCCACAAAGAAAAGGAATCATCACTTAAAGAATGCATTAAACCCAACTTCCCTAGCAAAAATCAAAGTATCTGTATACTGTAACATCACTTAGGACAAGAAGGAAGTCCTCCATAGCTGCTATACCTACCAAAACTTTAGATTTCAAATCCTAGAACTCTCCACTTTACTTAATCACCTCTAAGTGTTTCCACAATGTAAGAAAATTTCTGTACTCTATGGTATGGGCGGGGCAAATGGTTAACAAGTTCTGCTGCTTAACCAAAGTTTGGAAGTTTGAGTTCACCAAGAAATGCCTTAAAGAAAGATCTGGCCATCTACTTCCAAAATACCAGCCATTGAAAATCCTGTCACAGTTCTGCTCCAACATGCATGAGGTTGCCATGAGTCAGAGTTGACTCATGACAACTGGTAGCTGGTATCAGTCCATGGAGCAGAGATTAGGGGTAATGAGACTAATAGTTGGGACATGGTGAGATGAATAGTTCATAGTTTACATTAGCAATTGGATTACCACTTGGTTGATCCTATTATGTAACTAAGTCAACCCAAATAACTGAACTGTAACATAAGACCAAGTTCAGTTGCCATTTTAATGATAAAATGAGACTACTTATGCCATGGTTTGGGATTGGTTGATAATACACCAATTTATTTGTCCTTGATATCATCAAAGGGGCTCAGCAAGTTTTACTGAACATCTTGTTTCCTTTGCTCACCCCAACCCAAATCAACTAATTTTATTTTACACCATTTATCTGTAGAGAATAAAAGTTGGATAACTCTCAGATGCTAATGAACAATTCATTCTGGCCAAGAAGGAACAACACAAACACCCCTTAGGTAAAGTTCCTGTTTCCTAATGAACAGTGCCCTTGGGCTCCAGGCTGCAGAGACAAATAAATGGCTCCACAAACCCAAAAGCTCATTATTGGCCTGAAATAAGCCTGGCCTCAGGCATCTACCACCATATCCAGATCATTAAGAATCTTCTGTTGCTTTCTCCTGATTCAATTTAAGAAACCAGCAAGGAACTGTCTTTCCAGCATCCCTCACACCTGTAATCCTCTTTCTTATCCTATATTTTGCTATGTCCTGAATCTACACCTTGTGCTGCCTACTTTTTTTTTTTTTTAACTCTACAAAATTACCTCTTTCTGTCTCATCAGTGAATCTACTTTTGAAGTTCATGAGTCATTTCACATGCACGCACCTGAGGAATTTTCCTTTTTATTGTCACATGAACCCCACCACAGAGGGTGACAACTTTGTCAGGAATTGGCAGCTTTCAAGTCTATGCAACCACAAGCCCAATGTGACTGTGGTAGTTAAATTTGTATGTCAACTTGTCTGGGCCTGGTTGAGTGGCTGGGCAGCTGGTGGTACTTATTCCCCATGGTGAGACTGGCAATCAACTCCATGGTGGGATCTACCACAAGCAGCTGAGTAGCTGCCTTTGGGATGTGATCTACTTCCTATATGTAATGAGAAGCCTTGGGGATAGTTTCTAGCTTATGGCATGCTTGGACCCTGCATGTCATTGTTCAGTAGCCTGCCATGCTCTGCTGACCTTGGGACTTACAATGGACTTGAGTTAATGGCCTGCCATGTGGTTTGGTAACATTGGGGCCGTGCCATTTTATTTGTCTACCTTGGGCTTGTCAGCCTCAGCAGCCAGTAGCTGCCTGAGTGAAGAGATGCCTCTAGCTTCAGTGGGCCGGGAGTAAGAGGCAGAGCTAAAGCCCAAGGTCAAGGGGCTTTCATACAGCCCCTAGAGCCTGGCACTTTGAACTTGGACTTAAAGCCTCCAACCTGTGAGAAAACAAACTCCTGTTTGTTCAAGCCATCCCATTTGTGGTATATTTCTGTCAGAGTGACACTAGGTAGCCAGAACAATGACTTTAACAAGGAGATACAGAACTGAGTTGAAATTGTTTCAGAGAATGTTGAGGGGTTCTTTGAAATCCACCCCATCTCTAACTCACACATACATCATCAAAAACATTCAAAAAAGAGTAGCACAGAGTACAAGCCAAGTTAACCCACATACATCTTGTAAATTAGCAAATATTAACTTGTAAGACAGAGCTGGGTGTCAGGGCTTTGTGGAGCAGTGGATTTAAAGGGTGGCCCAGAAGTGGAGCTGGGTGCTTGAGTTTTATGGAGCAGCAGTTTTAAGGGCAGCCCAGAAAGGGAGCCAGGCATGAGGTTTGGAGCAGCTTTAAGGGAGACCAAGAAGTGAGTGGAGCAGTTTGCAACAACCAAGAGAGATGAACACCTCTGTCAGTTTGTCATCTGGTGGTGACTTACATGTTCCTATGAGACTGGAGGCTATGCCACTGGTGATGCAAATGCCAGCAGAGTTACACATGGTGACAAGTTTCAGCAGAGCTTCCAGACTAAGACAGACTTAAAAGAAGGAAGAAGCCATCCTCTTCTTAAAGAATTGGCCAATCAAAACCTTATGAATAGCAGTGAAACATTGTCTGATATATTACTGGAAAACTTCATGAATAGCCCTGAAATACTGTCCAATATAGTGCCAGAAGATGAGCCCCTCAGGTTGGAAGACACTCAAAATATGACTGAGGAAGAACTGCCTAGTCAGATTAGAGCTGACTTTCATGATATGGATGGAGTAAACTTTTAGGGACCTCCATTTGCTGACGTGGCACAACTCAAAATGAGAAGAAACAGCAGCAAACATCCATTGATGATCGGAACATGGAATGTACAAAGTATGAATCTAGGAAAATTGGAAGTTGTCAAAAATGAAATGAAAAACATAATGGTCTATATCCTAGGTATTGTTATTGTTATGTGCTGTCGAGTCGGACCCAACACATAGCAACCCCTCCTTGGGTTTCTGAGGCAGTATCACTAAAGAAGTAGATTGTCCCATCTTCCTTCCAAGGAGTGGCTGGTGGGTTTGAACCACCAGCCTTCTGGTTAGCAGTCAAGTGCCTTAGCCACTATGCTAACAGAGCTCCCATCCTAGGTATTAGTGAGCTGAAATGGACTGGATTTGGCCTTTGAATCAGACAAATATATGATCTACTATGCTGGGAATGAAAAATTGAAGAGAAATGGTGTGGCATTCATCATTACAAAGAATTTTTCAAAATCTGTCCTAAAGTACAATGCTGTCAGTGATAGGATAATATCTATATGCTTACAAGGAAGACCAGTTAATAATACTATTTTTCAAATTTAAGCACTAACCACCAAAAAAAAAGCCAAACATGAGGAAATTGAAAATTTTTACCAACTTCTGCAGTCTGGAATTGACCAAACATGAAATCAAGATGTGTTGATTATCACAGATGATTAGAATGCAAAAGTTGGAAACAAAGAAGAATCACTGTAGTTGGAAAATATGGCCTTGGTGATAGCAATAATGCTGGAGATCACATGATAGAATTTTGCAAGACCAACAACTTACTCATTGCTAATACTTTTTTTTCAGTAAGACAAATGATAGCTATATATGTGACTTCACCAAATGGAGTACACAGGAATCAGATTGACTACATCTGTGACAAGAGGTGATGGAGAAGTTCAGTATCTTCAGCCAAAACAAGGCCAGGAACTGATTGTGGACAAACCATCAACTGCTCATATGCAAGTTCAAGTTGAAGTTGAAGACAACTAAAACAAGTCCACAAGAGCCAAAATATGACTTTGATTATATCCCTCCTGAATTTAGAGAATCTAAAGAATAGATCTGATGCATTGAACACCAATGACTGAAATCCAGAGGAATTGTGGGATGACATCAATCTTCATCATCCATGAAGAAAGCAAGACGTTATTATAAAGACAGGAAAGGAAGAAAAGACCAAAGTGGATGTCAGAAAAGACTGTGAAACTTGCCCTTGAACAGAGAATAGTTAAAACAAATGGAAGAAATGACAAGATAAACGAGCTGAACAGAAGATTTCAAAAAGCAGCTCGAGAAAACAAAGCCAATTATTATAATGAAATGTGCAAAGACCTGGAGTTGGAAAACCAAAAGGGAAGACTATGCTTGGCATTTCTAAAGCTGAAAGAACTGAAGAAAAAAAATTAAACCTCAAGTTGCAATATTGAAAGATTTTATGGGCAAAATATTGAATGATGCAGGAAGCATCAGAAGAAGATGGAAGAAATACACAGAGTCACTGTACCAAAAAGAATTGGTTGATGTTCATCCATTTCAGAAGGTGGCATATGATCAAGAACCAATGGTACTGAAGGAAGAAGCCAAGGCTGCACTGAAGGAATTGGCAAAAAAAAAAACAAGGCTCCAGGAACTGACAGAATACTTATTGAGATGTTTCAACAAACGGATGCTGTGCTGGAGGCACTCATTCAGCTATCCCAAGAGATTTGAAAGACAGCTACCTGGCCAACTGACTGGAAGAGATCCATATTTGTATCCATTCCAAAGAAAAGTGATCCCACAGAATGTGAAAATTACTGCACAATATCATTAATATCGCATGCAAGTAAAACCTTACTGAAGATTATTAAAAAAAGAGTTGCAGCAGTATATTGGCAGAAAACTTCCACAGGTGTGAGCTGGGTTCAGAAGAGGATGTGGAACAATGGATAACATTGCTGATGTTAGATGAATTTTGGCTGAAAACAAAGAATACCAGAAAGATGTTTACTTGTGTTTTATTGACTATGCAAAAACTTTTGATTGTATACATCATAACAAATTATGGGTAACATTGAGAGGAATGGGAATTCCAGAACACTTAGTTGTACTCATGAGGAACCTGTACATAAACCAGGATGCTGCCATTCGAACAGAACAAGAGGATACTCCATGGTTTAAAATCAAGAAGTGAATGGGTCTGGGTTGTCTCCTTTCACCATGGTTATTCAATCTGTATGCTGCACAAATAATCTGAAAAACTGGATTATATGAAGAAGAACATGGCATCAAGATTGGAGGAAGACTCATTAACAACCTGTGATATGTAGATGACACAACTTTGCTTACTGAAAGTGAGAATGATTTGAAGCACTTACTGATGAAGATTGAAAACTGCAGTCTGTAGTATGGATTACACCCAATATAAAGAAAACAAAAATGCTCACAACAGGACCAATAAGCAGCATCACGATAAATGGAGAAATGAATGAAGTTGTCAAAGACTTCATATTATTTGGTTCTATAAGGAGCTCTGGCCTAAGGCACTTGACTGCTAACCAGAAGTTTGGCAGTTCAAACCCACCAGGCCCTCCTTGGAAGGAAGGTTGGGCAATTTACTTCCATAGTGATACTGCCTCAGAAACCCAAAGAGGGGGTCACTATAAGTTGGGTCTGACTCGATGGCACATAGTAACAACAACAACACAATCAGCACCGATGGAAACAGCAGTCAAGATATCAGATGACATATTACATTGGGCAAAACTGTTCTAAAAGACCTCTTTCAAGTCCTGAAGAACAAAGATGTCTCCTTGAAGACTAAAACCACAGCACCTAACCCAAGCCATGATATTTTCAATCGCATCTTATGCATGTGAGAGCTAGACAATGAATAAGGAAGACCAAAGAAGAGTTGATGCTTTTAAGTCGTGATGTTGGCAAAGAATGGAGGGAATACCATAGACTGCTAAAAGAACTAACAAATCTATCCTGGAAGAAGTGCAGCCAGAATGCTCCTTGGAAGTGAGAATGGCTAGACTTCATCTCACCTACTTTGGTCATGTCAAAAGGAACCATTCCCTGTAGAAAGATAACATGCTTGGCAAAGTGGAAGGTCAACAAAGAAGAAGGCCCTCAAGGAGATGGATTGACACGGTGGCTACAATGATGGGCTGAGGTATAGCAAGGATCATGAGGATGGCACAGGACTGGGCAGTGTTTCATTCTATTTTATATAAGGTCGCTATGAGTTGGAGACGACTTGATGGCACTAACAACAACAACAACTTATAAGACAGTCCATTCTTCTGGTATAATTAACATGTAGTTTCAGAAACCAAGACTTTTAAAATTTATTTTATTTGGTATTGATAAATTAACTTTTATTTTAAGGAAGATATTTTTCACATGTTATTCTACTTACTTTTTTTTTTTCACATTCACAAACATTATGATAAACAAAATTGTCCTCTCACTTGCAACAAATTCTTGTTTTTGAAGTTACAGTTACTAAAACAGTTCATGCTAGTTTTACTTTTCAAGGTGTTGCTTTCTGTGGTGTAGTAAATTACCTGGTATGGCTTTTCTAGTCATAAGTCTTCATAATCTCCATAGTGGAATTTGCCATGAGTAACTGAGTAGCTCCTGATAGTTAAAGTTATCCACCTGAGGTATTTCTGTTGCGTGTTGAATCAAGTAATTTTCTGGGAAGTTTGCTTTCTCTCAGGTATATAGAATTCTTGGGAGTGGTTAGTTTGGCCACTCTACCAGGCTCAAAAAGGAGCCCTTCCAGAGGCAGGAGAAGTCTCTCTGACTGCTGGCTGAGAAAGACATGCTGCTGAGAGAAACATGCTCCTGAGAGACATGCAATGCTGAGAGAGAGACACTGAGAGACACACATTGCTGAGAGAGAGACACCAAGAGACATGCACTGCTGGGAGAGAGACTGAGAGAGACTGTTGGCTGAGAGACAGTGGGCTGAGAGGGACTGCGTATTGTCCCTGAACTTGAATTATAGCCTGGTGCTTCCATAATAAACCACATAATCTGTGAGTTCTGTGTGGCCACTGCAGCAAATTATCAAACCCAGCAGAGAAGTGGTGGGTGCTGCAGGAGGAACGGTTGGTGTCAGGGTTGATGAAAGGGTTGGAGGGAGGCAGCATGTCTGGCCTCACAGGTATAGCCCTTGGGCTACTGATGGTGATTCTGTTTTCCTCTAGTGGGGTTAGAAGTCAGAAGATGAGGACTCCTTGCTCCTTTTACACTTTCCTAAAATTTGTTCAAGACAATCATGATATTGAACTAAACATCTTTGAAAAGCCATGTTTAAAGTTGACTTAAAACATTTGGTTTTTGTAAAGAAGAAAGATTATTTGAGAAAATTATTTTGAAGGAATATTTGACCATGGACAGCAAAAAGGAGGAGATGAAGAAGAAAACAATGATAAAATAAATGCAAGTCATTTGTGAGTGAGCCAAGTTAAAGAAGATCTAAGAGTAAAGAGAGAAGCTGAAGACAAGAAGAAAGTTGAAGAGTGCCCCTCTTTAGGGAAATTTATTGTGCAAGAGTGAGGAAAAGTAAGCTGAATATTTTATGTAGTTTTTCTAGCTCTTTTATTTTAGTTTTATATTTATTAATGATAACTCTGCTTGCAGCTTTCTTCATTCATTCCTTAAAAAAAAAAAAAAGTTGCTATCAAATCAATTTCAACTCATGGCAGCCCCACGTGTATCAGAGTAGAGCTGTGCTCCATAGGGTTTTCAATGGCTGATTTTTTGGAAATGGATTGTCAAGGCTTTCTTCTGGGTGGACTCCAACGTCCAACTTTTGGCTTAGCAGCCAACCACAAGATAATCTTTTGTAACCTTCAGGAACTCCACTCATTCATTAAGCCAGGATTTGTTGAACAGATTGAGAATAAGACACACAGTGAATATAAAGAGGAATAAGAGATGGTTCCCAGACATTCAAAGGGTTCTTTTTAATCTCTATGAGAAAAGGAAATAAAATTTTAAAGAACAGGACAATTGGAAAGGTCAATGCAGAAAGTCCAGGCCATTTAGACCAACTCCTCACTTATCACAACCTCGTTATCCCACATTATGCATTTGTGACAACTGAAAAAATTCTCAGGCAGTGCCTCTGATGGTCCAGGCTCTATGGAGGCCACAGCTGGGCCCAGCGACCCTCTGAAAGCTACCCCAAACAATACATCAGAAGCCCTGGTAACAACCAGCCACACGAAGGACAGCAACTGACTGGTGTGGGATGCCTTCATCCATTCATCTGTGACATCTTGGTCCAGCCATGGAGGGCACGGGTTTACAGTGTGATGATGCAAGGTCATGGGCAGGAAGGGGAAGGCTGAGTAAAAGACCAAAGGTGACAGGGAGGTTAGTGGGGGGTAAGTAGGAAGAGGGTAAGAAGGATTGGGGCCACATAGGGCTATGGGGCAGGGCAGATGGAGGATGGGAGGTAGTGGGAAGAAGGTAACACCTGGCTGCCACCACTACTACCCCCAACCTCTGTGAGTTCCATGATTGTGGAGAAGGCATTGTGGTGAAGGCACTCCCACCATGCCATGTGCATCTCGAGACTTGCTGAGTAGTAAGCAATAGGGAGACCATCGTGCTAAAGACAGATACAGATTCCAACTCTTACATGATGCTGATTTCATACAATGACCTAGTCTTTGGAACCTAACCATGTTTATAAGTGAGTGGTAGGTATATTTTTGAAATGCAGAGAGCCTAGCTATTGCGAGAACAGCTCTGAGTCTGGGTCAGTCTTCATGTTGGCCATCAGAGGGGGATTTGGGGTAAACTGGTGAAAGAAATGGGGAGTGCTGTGTAAGGATACAAAACTGTACCATATTTATTTTGTTTCTGAAAAGTTGTTTTTTCCTCTAAACTGTCTTTTAAAACATTTGTTGAATGTTCATTTAATCTATTGTTCTAAATATTTCTGTTTTCAATTAAAAGTTTTAAAACAGAATAAAAATATTCATGATTAAGTGAGAAGGGCTAGGAACTAGGATTGCAACCCCATACACTGCCCCTATTTTTGCAACAGTAGCTAGGATGGCAGGGGGTGGGGGTGTTGAAATTGCAAAACTAAATAATGAAGTGATAACAAATGTCAAATGGTGCCTAATGATGTGTTACTGAAAGAAATCCCTATTTACAGATATTTCCTCACTGAGAAAGCACCAGCATGTGCTCTTCTGTCTAAACCCATTAAAAACAGTTTGTAGAGCTGTCTAGGTTTTTGCCCCATCTCCACTACTTACTAATTTTGTGTAGTAGAAGAAGTTACTGTATTTCTTCATGCCTCCATTTCCACATCTGTTACAGTAGACAGAAAACTCATTGTGAAAATCATAAAAGAAAATGAAGAGTTTGGAACAGTCCACACACATGATAAATGGTTCATAAATGTTGGAAACAATGAGCATGAGTGTTAGGATGATGGTATCACTCCTTTGTTCCATGCATATTTATTGGACACCTATGTATCTATCAAGGTGCCTTGGTGGCACAGTGGTTAAGTGCTAGGCTGCTAATGGAAAGGTTGGCAGTTCAAACCCACCAGCTGCTCCGTGGGAGAAAGAAGTGGCAGTCTGCTTCCATAAAGAGTTATAACCTTAGAAACACTATGGGGCGGTTCCACTCTGTCCTGTAGGTGGCTATGTGTCAGAATTGACTCAGCTTCACACAACAACAACAACATCAACATCAAAATGCATGTATCAAAGAGCCTAAAAAGCACAACAGTTAGCTGTTTGGCTGCTAACAGAAAGGTGGTATTCAAACCCACCCAGTGGCTCCACAGGAGAAAGGCCTGGAGATCTGTTCCCACAAAGACTGTTGTTGTGTGTCACTGAGTCCATTTCAAGTCACAGCAGCTCTATAGGACAGGGTAAAACTGCCTCATAGGGTTTCCTAGGCGGAAATTGTTATGGAAGCAGATTGCCATGTTTCTTTCACAGAGCGTTTCCAACTGTTGACCTTTCGGTTGGCAGCTGAGACCTTAATCACGGAACCACCAGGTTCCCTCCATAAGGGTTACAGACGAGAAAACCCTGTTCTACTCTATCACATGGAGTCACTATGAGTCTAAATCTACCTGATGGATCCTAATACCAAGCTGTCTGGGTGGCAAAAATGGTTTGCTCCTGGCTAATACCCTAAAGATTGGCAGTTCAAATCCACCCAGCAATGCCATGGAAGATTACAGCCTATGGAACAGTTCTACTCTGTGACACAGGCAGTTGCCATGAGTCCAAATTGACTCTATGACAACAGGCTTCATTCAATTTATGTATATATCACAGCCCAAGTGTTCCAGGATGGTTTGTGTAACATGCAATAACATTCCTTTAAATAAAAGAGATTTGGTATATATAAAACTAAACCAAACCCACTACCATTAAGTCAAATTCTACTCATAGCACCCACATAGGGTTTCCAAGGCTGAAATCTTTACAAAGCAGACTGCCTCATCTACTCCCATAGAGCAGGTAATGGGTTTGAACCACTGACCTTTTGTTTAGCAGCTGAATGCCTTACCACAGTATTGTCAGAGCTCCTATGTAAAACTAAAGGTAACCTTATTTTATTACATTTATATTTTTATATAAATAAATTTACAAAAAGGAAATAGTATTCTACGATAGATCTTGAGTCAGCCAAGACCAATCAAAGACCAACTGTAGTCAGACCAGACCAATTTATTTGCTTTCTAACTTTGGAGAAAATATTCTCTCTCAAGTCTTAATAGTTTCCTAATCTGCAAAATAGGGCTAAAAATAATACATAAACAGCCCATTATTTGTTAATTAAATGAAATAATTCTTGTAATATGACTGGAATAAACTAATTTACTTTAAGATGTTTGTAGTCAATAACAATTATAGCCAATAAAGTAAGTAATAATATTTCCATAATGAATCCTAAAGATTCAATGCCTATTTTAAAGAATGAATCTCTAATTCTGATGTTGAGAAATAGAATTAAAGTAGGTGTTCTGGTTACCTAGGCCGCTCTGACAAGAATATACCACAAATGGGATGGCCTTAACAAACAGGAGTTTATTCTTACAATTTGGAGGCTTTAAGCCCAAGTTCAAGTGCCAGGCTCTAGGGACTGGGTGAAAACCCTTCAACCTTGGGGTCCAGCTCTGCCTCCTGCTCCTGGCCCACTGGAGCTAGAGGTGTTTCTTCATTCAGACAGCTATTGGCTGCTGAGGCTGAAAAACTCAAGGTTGACAAGTAAAAAGGCACAGTCTCAATGTTACCAAACCACATGGCAGGCCATTAATTCAAGTCATTGTAAGTCCCAAGGTTGGCAGAGCATGGCAGACTGCTCAACAAAGACACAGCTACATGCAGGGTCCAAGCGTGCCCATAAGCTAAAGACCATTCCTAAGGCTTCTCCTTATACATGGGAAGTGGACCATATCCCAAAGGCAGCTACTCAGCTGCTTGTGGTATATCCCATCATGGAGTCGATTGCCAGTCTCATCATGGGGTATAACTACCACCAGCTGCCCAGCCACTCAACCAGGCCCAGCCAAGTTGACACACAAACATAGCTACCACAGTAGGTATCAGGATATCTGGGATAAAGTATAAGTTCTGACATGAAACTTTTGAAAGGAGCCCTGGTGGTACAGTGGATAAGCTCTGAGCTGCAACTAAAGGTCTGTGGTTTAAACCCACCAGCTACTCTGCCGGAGCAAGATATAGCAGTCTGCTTCTATAAAAATTACAGCCTTGTAAACACTATGTTGTTGTTATTGTTATGTGCCATCGAGTCCAACCCAACTCATAGCGAACCCTCCTTGGGTTTCCGAGGCAGTATCACTAAAGAAGTAGATTGCCCCATCTTCCTTTCAAGGAGTGGCTGGTGGGTTTGA
>NW_006921589.1:8760504-8782921 GCF_000298275.1 Orycteropus afer afer
TATCTTCTGTGTCTGTATTTATTGGTTTCCCTTTTCTTTGTTGAAGAGGGTCTGTGCAATCCTTCTGCCTAGTCCGCCATCTTGCCCCGCCTCTCTCAATTCACTTTAATTGGTGAAATGAATTGCTTTATGTGGCCTTTTGCTTTAGTTCTTTGGGAAAACAGCTTGAGAAACTTTTCCCTTAATCCTTGAGAAGTTACCTTTGCCCTAGTTTTCTACCCCAGAGGGTTTGTTACTTTTGTTCAGGTTTTCTGACATTTCCTGGGTGTTTTGGTTCTCTAGTGCCACTCTAGTAGAAAATACCACAAATGGGTGACTTTAAGAAACAGGGATTTAATCTTTTCCAGTTTAGAAGGCTTGAAGTGTGAGTTCCGTGTACCAGCTTTAGGGACTAGGTACTAGTCACTCAACCTTGGGCTTCAGCTCTGCCTCTTGATCCTGGCCCACTAGAGCTAGAGGCATCTTTTCCCATAGGCAGCTGCTGGCTGCTGAGGCTGACAAACCCAAGGCTGACAAGTGGAACAGCACAGTCCCAAGATTATCAAGCAACACAACAAGCTACTAGTTCAAGTCCATTAACAATGCCAAGATCAGCAGACAACATGGCAGGCCATTGAGATGAAGACTTGGCTCCCTGCAGGGTCCAAGTGTGCCAAAAAGCTCAGAGACTAGTCTTAAAACTTCTCCTTATATACTGGAAGCAGATCCCTATGGCAGGTACTCTGCTGTCCACAGCAGATTCCTCCATGGAGTTGATTACCAGTCTCATCATGGGGAATAACTGCTTCCAGCTGCCCAGTCACTCAAAACCAGGCCCAGCCAAGTTGACTGGGTAAGCTTAACTACCACAGTGGGTAAGCTGTGAACAACTCGGTTTGCTGGTTTTATCTACTCCTGGACTGTAGCCTGCCCTGTGATTGATATGAACCTTGCAGGGATTGGCTAGTAGACCATGAAAATGAGATGAGTATGGCCTAGTAACAAATAAAGTGTCTATGGCCTACTAAGAGGGGATTGGTCAGCTCATGGGTCTCCTCTGGGAGGAGCCATGTCTTAAAATTGACAAGGAGTTAGGTATGTACATGCAGGTGGCCTTATAATGGTTTTTTCAGACAGAATCAGAAAGAGAAGCAGCAGGAAGAAGCATAGAGAAAGAAGACAAGGAACCTCCAAAAAGCGTTGTAATATGAATCTAGACCTGTAACACTGAAGACAGCAGGAGGCCCAAAAAGCCACTGAGGCAGAGCTGGTGGCAACAGGCCTGGAAGGGGCCTAGCAACCAAGCTGGCAGTGTGACAGGAGGCAGGGCCAAGAGGAGCCTGTCCTGAGGGGGCTGAGAGGAGGCTGCACATTAGAGAGGAACTAGACGACCTGTCCTGTACTGAAGAAGGGAGACATTGCCTCCCACTTCCTGATCCTGATCCTGAATTGGAATCTTGTGTCCCGATCCCAAGTTGTTGCCTGTTCCTTACTAAATTATGTAACTGTGAATACAGTTTGTGACTTCTGGGAGCCATTGCAGAGAATTGCTGAGCCCAAATAGGGGAGGGAGAGTGGTTGCTGTCAGAGATGGAGTGGTAGAGCACTGTGGAGAATGGAAATCTGGGATATATTTGACCTCTGCCTCATAGGAATTGGCTTTGTGCTGATTCTTATATTTGAAGTTATTTGTACAGCTCCACTCCTTTATTTGTAGAATAATGGGAACAAACTGAGTAAAGGACCCTTTCAATTCTAATATTCTGTAATGCCATGGCTCAGTGAGGGAATTAAGACATCATGCATAAGACTGGGATATTATATAATTTATTATTATTTTGCAGTTCTATATATTTTCTGTAAGCATTTAAAGACATTATTCTGGGAGTTTCAGTTTCAGAATGGCAGTGCATAAGCTCTATCCCATTGACTACAACAAAATACCCTGGAAATCTCGTACATAGATGCCTATATTTTAATGTCTATGGACTGAAACCTCCAGAGATACAGATATAAGTTCCATGGTGTTTTACAGGAACTCATGTTCTTATAAAATTTCAGAATTTCATCATAACGTAAATTGTGAAAGCACTCACTTAGTTTTAAAAAATTGTACACAAGGACATTTCTTTTCTAATTCATTTGTCAGTTATCGAAAGAAATTTTTGTTTGCCAAATGTAAGCCATTTTAAGAAAAAAAAAATGGTCTTTTCTCCTTTCTCTACCTGTGGATTTAGCCCAACTATCACAACTATGTTGTCCTTGTTGTTGTTGTTGTTGTAGTTTAGTTGATTCTGACTCATAGCAACCTCCGCTGGCATCACGGGTGCCCCTGTTGGCAAGCATTTTGCCACATAAAAGCTTTCTCTCCATTGGATAAATTGTGAGCATACAAGTAATGCAATGTTTAAATAACATGCCTTTTCTGTTAAGCATTATTATTTTTATAATACAGATACTGTGTTAGGTAAAACTCAGATTAAACCAATGGTTGCCAAAATGTGATTAGGTTTTGCCTGGCAAGTGAGATCTTTTTTTATTTCATTTAGGAGTCCATATGGCATATAAGGAAGCATGTGGAAGAATGTCAAAAGAACATATTTCTACAATTTACCCTGTTATATAATACAGGCCTCGTCACTCCACTGCTGTGCGCCTGTTTCTTCATCTCCACGTAAAGCTTACAGCTCAACTAGATGTTTTGAAGCATCCTAGCTAGCTCTGAAGTTCTTATGTTGTTGTGTGCAGCTGAGTCAATTGTCTAATCATAAGGACCTCATGTGGCAGAATAGAACTGCCCTGTAGGCTTCCTAGGCTGTACCAGGAGCAGATCACTAGGTCTTTCTCGCTGAAGTCACTGGATAGGTTTGAATCACCTAACTTGAAGCTAAGCATTTAACCATTATGCCCCAGGTTTTCTTTAAAGTTCTGATGCAGGGCATGGAAAAAAAAAAAAAAAAAACAGTAATGTAACACTCCTTTGAGGGATTATATTAGAGGTAAGAAAGCATTTCTAATGGTGAAATTTCTTTAGTATAGACAAGTATTATCGAGGGATGTTGTAATTTTTTTTTCCATTTCTGGAAATATATAATGTAGGCCTTTATGTTTTAGAGTATGAATTATAGTTTTTCCTGAATACAGGGAATGAATTACATGAATGGTTTCTGAATTTTTTTTAAAAAAATTGAAGGACAAAGGCTTACTTTATTTTTTGGCCAAAGATATACTAAAAAGCAAAACCGGCAAACAATGAAATGTATCATGAGTAAAATGCCTTTAAAGAAAGAACGTTCCAACATAAAAATGAGGAAGCACATAATTGTATAATAAAGGATAATAATTTATGTTGAATACTGAATTGAAGAACTCACTCATTTTCCTAATTTATTTCATGTGGCCATTAACTGTGAAAACATTATCTCAGACCAGCACAGATCAGAGGATTGGCTTTTGAAAAACTGTGGGATTAGATGACCTCTCAATTTCCATCTCTTAATCCCATCATTTCCTTAAATTGGTTTAATTATCCTGCAAAAATGGAACCTCAGCAGTGGTGTATGAAATTTCCTCTTGACTTGAGCATTTTCTCTGTCCCTTAGTTTACATTTATTCTGTTTGACTGAACACTGTCATCGAGTCACCATGAAGTTAATGATTTCACTATCTCCTATTAAATATATTCCAAAGTTCGTGATCAGAAAACAAGCTGTGGTTGGCAGAAGCATTTGTTGGTGGTGTATCTTTTTGCTATAGAGTTATTTGAGTGAAACCTTTTCTCTTCAGCCAGGCCTGTTCCTGCTGTTACTGTGATCTACCTGTTCTGAATACTCAGACAAGTGCAAGCCACTTTTGTCCTTGCTCTTTCATTCTTTAAAGCTCTGGAGGAAAACTGCATACTATATATATATACACACATATATATGTGTATGCACATATACATACATATATGCACACACACATGCATACAGGTTCATATGTATACATATGTGCATATATGTATATATGCACACATACATGTATGCATACATATACATGTGTGTATATCTATATCTATATTTATATATATATATATATATATATATGCACACATACATGTATGCATACATATACATGTGTGTATATCTATATCTATATTTATATATATATATATATATATACATACACACACACACCTATATATATATATAGAGAGAGAGAGAGACAGAGAGGAGGAATTGTGATAGTTCAGTGCCTGAGACATTTGACTACTAACCAGAAGGTTGGCAGTTCAAACCCACCAGCCACTCCACAGAAAGAAGATAGGGCAATCTAGCTCCATAAAGATTTACTGCCTCAGAAACCCAATGGAGTTTGTTATGAGTTGGAATTGACTTGATGGCAGTGAGTTTGTTTTTTTGGTATCTATCTACTTCCGTAGTGATACTACCTCAGAAACCCAAGGAGGGGTCACTGAGTCATGTCTGACTCCACAACACATAACAACATCATCTATCTATCTATCTATCTATCTTTGCCTCATTCGTGTGTTTGTCTTAAAGCCATTTGCTATCCAATTGACTCCAACTCATTATGACCCTACATATGTCAGAGTAGAATTGTGCTACATAGGGTTTTTCACCATTGAATTTTTGGAAGCAAATCACCAGGTCTTTCTTTTGAGTCACCTCTGGGTGGGCTCAGGCCTTCAATCTTTAGGTTAGCAGTTGAGTGTATTAACTGTTGGCACCACTCAGGGGTTACATAGATGTCTTAGAATCCCATTGTAATGGCAGCCTAATTTTATCATGGCTCCCACCACCTTTTGCTGATGATTGCTAGAACACACCCATTATAGTCAGCGACTTATTGAAGCTGCATTCCCAATTCTCTGTTAAACGCCAAATCTCACCACATGATTGCTGAGTTTGTTAGGATCCTATTTCAGAGGCTAACAGGGACCTGCCGCCTGTACAGAATCTGAGACTGTTGCTGTTGCTGTTATGTGCCGTCGAGTCGGACCCGACTCATAGCGACCCCCCCTTGGGTTTCCAAGGCAGTATCACTATGGAAGTAGGATTGCCCAACCTTCCTTCCGAGGAGTGGCTGGTGGGTTTGAACCGCCAGCCTTCTGGTTAGCAGTCAAGTGCCTTAGCCATTATGCTACCAGAGCTCCCAATCTGAGACTAGGTGCATACAACTCACTAGAAGCTATTTCCAGGTTTCTCAGCAGATGAAACATAATTTGTTAGCTCTTTGGATCCATACAAGCAGGTTGAAATGTTTGAGGTGGGAAGACTGATACTAGAAGCCCAGATAGAAGATTTATATACTGAAGATTTCCTGTATCCCTAAAAGAGTGAAGAAATAGTAGATTTTATTGTGTACTAAAACAAAACCAGCTTACATATGATACAAAGTCATATCATATCTAGGCCCAAAATGCCTTAAAATACAAATTTTTCTTGCTGACCCAAAGTCCAATTGGTAGCATGAGTAGAGAACAGAGGGATCCAGGCTGATTGAAACATATTCTTCAATGCGTGGTTCCAGAGGTTATTCTGGGAGGTAACACCCAACTGGCAGGAAAGCAAAAGAAGAGAGCATTGTCTGGGTGGTTCTTTTTCACATGATCCAGGCCTGTATGTGGTGAACATTGATGCTGCCCATATTTCATTGACCCAAACTCAGTCACATAGCTGTGTCTACTTGTCAGGTATGGAGGCTGGACATGTAGTCTCAGAGAGGGGAGCCACTCCCTGGCAAAACTCTTCACTATGAAAGGGAGATCTCTGCCACAGGGAACTTATAGAAATACTTGCCGGATGAAGAAATTAAAGCTGGGAAAGAACTCATTAAGAACAAAGCGCCAAACTACTTGACACATTGAATTTTGCCAGTCCATTGACTAATATAAAAACAAATTCTTGAAGAAGAGCTTAGGGGACCAAGAAGTTGTATAAATGCTAACATTCATTGACCTCATTTCCTCAAACATTCATCATTTATTAATGTTCATCAGAAAAGGTAATGATAACATAAAATATTATATTATCATTAATATAATAAATATAAAAAATAACCAGTTTTCTAGGTTCCTATCCCTTAAAAGAATGTGTTTCTTTTATGCAGAATTGTTCTGTTTCATGTTCTCCTGCTTTTTTTTAAGTCCTCACACTTTTCCCTGCATGTGTAAAAGCCTCAATCTACCTACCCATCATTCATCTGTCAGTTTGTCTTTCTATGGTGGCTTGCATGCAGATATGATGCCAAAACCTAGGCTATTAGTATTTCAAATACCAGCAGAGTCACCGATGTTGGACAGGTTTCAGCAGAGCTTCCAAACTACAATGTAGTAGGAAGAAAGTCCTGGCAATCTGCCTCTTAAAGCTACACAATGAAAAGCCTATGGGTCACAATAGGAGATGTCCTGTTCAGTGCTGGGAGATGACTCCCTGGGTTGGAAGACACTCAAAGTGTGCAGTGGCCACAACAATACACTAAACCATCATAAAAGTGGCACAGAACTGGGTAACATTTCTACCTGTTGTACTCAGAGTTGCAATAAGTCGGAGCCCACTCACGAGAAACTTAACAACAAGAATAAACATTCCTGTGCACATCCCTCTATATCTCTGCCCATTCTATCCCTGTACATAGAGGTCTTATGCTGACCTGAGAAGAAAGGCCAAGTGCAAAGATGGAAACTGTCATAGATTGAATTACAAGGTTTATGTCATGGAGATCAAAGAATGACTCAGAATATTTACTTACAGGGCAGGTCTCTGGTCGTATTCATCTTTTATGATGGCACATGGAGTTTTGTTTTCATTTATTATTATTATTACACCTACTCCTCACTTGTGGACTATCTCATTATCCAAGATTTCACACTTTGAAAAAATTCGCAGGTGCTGCCCTGATGGTCTGGGCCCTACACAGGGCTGTGACTGACCTGGGGAACCCTGTGTGGGCCATGCTGAATGATATACCAGAGGCACTGGAGACAACCAGAACACATGAGTGACAGCGGCTGACAAGCTGTGGGATGCCTTTTCCTGCTTGTCTGTGACGACTTGGTCCAGCCACAGAAGACATGGGGTAAGGGGAGGGCAACATGAGATCATGGGCTGATGAGGCTGCAAGTGGCAAAGGGAGGTCAGGCAAGAGCCTGAAGGTGTCAGGGAGGTAAGTAGGAGGATGTGGGAAGGAAGGAGAGAGAATGGAGCTACATGGGATTGCAAGGCCAGGGTAGATAGCAGATGAGCCTAGTCCTTACTCAGGACGGGTGGCAGGAGGTGGTGGGTGCTGGACAACAGCCAACCACTACCCCTACAACCCTAACCCCTTTCAGTGAGCAATGGGGGTAGGAGGTGACACAGACACCGAAGATAGGGCACAGCCCCTGACTCTTGCATAACACCAATTCCACATAATGGCCTGGTCTTTGGAACTTAACCAGGTAGATAGGTGAGGTTCATTTTTAAGTTGAATCTATTGTATTGTGTCCCTAACTCTCTATTCTATTTGGAAAGGAACAATTATTCCTCTGAAGCAGTTATATTTCCTCTCTACATGATAGAGAATCTTTCTGGTTGCCTTGCCACTTTTGTGAATTTAATAACATGTTAATATTTTGGTACTACTTCGCAGTTTTGAAGAAGCTCTGTGGTACAGTGGTTAAAGCATTTGGCTGCTAATCAAAAGGTCAGGAGGTCAAATCCACCAGCTGCTCCATGGGAGAAAGTCTGCTCCTATAAAGATGAACAGCTTTGAGAACACTCTAGGGCAGTTCTCCATTGTCCTATAGGGTCACTAAGAATCAGAATTGACACAATGGTAGTGGGTTTGGATGACAGGGGAATGGTATTTTACAAGGCACTCACACTGCGGTAGATCCCCATGGTTGATTGGTAGCTTGCATTATTAGTATCATGAGCCACCCTCTTCATGGTGGAGATTAGTGAAAAATTGGAAGAGAGAAATTAAGAAAAAAATGTTGTTGTTATGTACCATCAAGTCATCTCTGACTCACAGTGACCCCTCCTTGGGTTTCCGAGGCAGTAACACTACGGAAGTAGATTGGCCTATCTTCCTTCTGAGGAGTGGCTGGTGGGTTTGAACCGCCAACCTTCTGGTTAGCAGTCAAGTGCCTTAGGCATTATACCATGAGAGCTCCCAAGAAAAAATAGGGACAGTCATTTACGAAGTAACTGCTCACCAATTGGCCAACTTTGAAATCACCACTTCTGCTATTATACCCACTAAGGCACATAACTTACTACTACTCTCTGTCTGGAAGGACACTGTCAACTTGCTCTTGATTCATCATTTGCCACTTTCTCCCAGGGAGCTTCAAGCATCTGTCAGTGAAATTCTGGCCTACGTGGTGTGTTGTGTGGCTGGAGGTGGGGAAGCATGATAATGAGTCTACTTTCTAAATGTTTAGAAGATGGGCTCTGACTGAGAATGCCTTTTCTTCTGTAAAGTTCCTTCCATATTGGAAGAGGTGGATGGGTATAACCAGGTAAATACAGAGGCAGAAGAGCTATGACACAGCAGTCTACAGGGAGGAGATTCTGAAGGGGAGAACTAGCGGCACTCTCACTCCCATCTTCGTTTAAACCTAACCCCTTTGTATATGTTTAAACCCTACATACAGATCTTAGAAGAAAACCTTGACAAAAGGGTCAAAGTAGTGAGCAGGTGGCCATTGAGAATACTGGGAGGCACATTGCCTGCTTCAGCTTTGGACTCAAAGGTGTGTGTGTGATGAGTCAGTCAGTGGGGGAGCATGGAATGAGGCCCTTATGCTAACATTTGAGAAAATGATTTGTAAGTATAGAGACATTATATACTCTGCTTATTTTCCATCTCAGTATGGAAATTGGAAAAGAATTCTGAAAGTTAAAACTTCTAAGGCTGAAATTGTGTCTTATCATTTGATCTTTCTATCTGTAGACACAATGGATAGCACCTATTGGGTACTCAGTAATGTTTCCTGGAAGGATAAATCAAGTCAACCTCATATCTCTCCCTTCTCCTTCAACACAAATGTGTTGAACTAGTAGGTGTTTATTAAATATTCCATTGATTTTTTAATCAACCTTTTATGTATGCTGCCCCTTCTGCCCACTCTAGCCCTTTACTATTTGCAGCAACTCAGCATTTGAGAGAGTAATCAATAGTGGTGGAATTTGGACCACCACAATAAGCAGATAGGGAATATATTTTTTCTGGGTACCCATATTTTCTAAAGTAAGCATTATTTCCAGTCTATTTGTGCAACCAACTCTGCAAATAGGCCCAAAATTATTGAATATAAGTAAGGCTTTGGACTGCATTTGTTCAGAGAGTAGTCTAGCATTGAGTGTCTGAGGATTTCTATGTACCAACACTAGAACTAACCTGCCTTTCTCTCTCTCAAGGCATGTGGCTCACTCTCTGGCTTCCACCTTGTCCTCACCTCAATGTTCAGCTATTATCTCAATGTTCTTGCCTCTCTTGTTGTCCTTAGTGTAAAAGGAAGATGTTTTCCCTACTCACTGGGTTTTTAAGCTTCCTGTTTATTTGTATTCAGAATCACTATGAATCTCAAGTAAAATATGCCGCAGCATATTTTTGATGTTAAGGTGAAGGGTAGAGTTAATGCAAAATGTTAATTAGTTGACCTTTCAGAAAGTATGATAGGGTGTACAATAAATTCTACATTATTTTCACTTTGGTTAAAGATCAGTCAACCCTTTGTTTAGTAACCTGAATAGACATAAAACTTCATTTTTGCCATCTCATTTTTTTTTTTTTCAGCCATTAGCTGTGGTCTGATTATTGGACTTACTTGACATTATGCCTTGTCTTGATATTTTCATTGATTTTTTTTCAAAGAAACAAGAAGCTCTTTCCATATTTTCATTACAGTAGACCTGAAGAATAAGAACATACTTTTTAGAAATATCAATATTCATAGAATATTCTGAAAGAGAAGTTCTAGCTCATTTTTTATTTCAATAGATGAAAAAAGGAAACCAAAGTAATAGAGCAATATTGAATTCAGGGAGATTTGTAGCTTTTTAAAAAAATCAAATTTATAACCAAATAAGAAATAGTGTCAAACTGAGAAAGACAATTTCCCAGTGGGTAACCTTGAGATAAATTATTTCAATAATGCATATCAGCATTACCCCTCACATAAATAAATGCCACTATAAAATGTGATGAAGTCACCATTCTTTTACTTATGGTATAGGACAGGGTCATTGGGAGTCTCCTCTTTTTTGCTGACCCTCTACTTTACCAAGTATGATGTCTTTCCCAAGGGATTGGTCCCCCACAATGAGATAGATTGACCTAATGGCTGCAACAGTGGGCTCAAACACAGCAACGATTGTGAGGATGGCACAGGACTGGGCAGTATTTTGTTCTGTTGCACACAGGGTCACCATGAGTTAACACCAACTCAACAGCACCTAACAACAACCACAACCTAGGACAAGACAATTACCATACTTTTGGGAAATTTGGGGACCAAGGATAAAATGACTATACTGAATAGGAGGTAGGTATCTAAGGAAGAAAATAGATCACAAAATACATGCATAGAAAGGAGGGAGCAGAGCTAAGCTGTTGGCCTTCACAAATGTTGAATATTTGGGGATGACTTTGTGGTTAAGGGCCAAAGCAACACCTGACGGGAGCTGTTCTGTTTCCATCTGGCTGCTTCCCTGAGCCCCTGCTAAGATTTTTGGTCCTGTAGCATGTAGACAGAGAAAGAAGGAACTTCAAGAAGCCTGACGTGCTAGGTTCTAAGAATGGCTACCCTCTCTGTTGACTTTTCCCAGATGGTTCTGACCAGTCTTACCCACTTTGGCATTGCAAGAAGACAAAACTTGGTTCCATGCAATAACCTCTTTCTCTCCTCTCTAAATATTGAATATTATTCAAATGACTCCCATAATATGTTATTTTCCAAGAACTTTTAAAGAGGTGATGTCACTTGTGCTTTAAAATGTACAGTATTTTTGTCCAAACTCTCATCATTTGTTGGCTCCCACCCTCTTTGCCTTTCTTTAAAAAAAAAAAAAAAAAAGAGTTTGTAATGTCTAACAGGATTTTACTCATCTATCCAGGTGTGGATCAACTATAGTTACCCAGAGATATGATGGCTGTTGGTTCTCAATGTCTATTGGCCAAAAAGCAAGTTTTCACAGGTAGACATACACACACACACACACACACACACACACACATCTATTTTCTAACATGGCAGCAAACATAATCATTGGAATAAAAATATACATATGTCATCTGCATTATCCCTATTTCTCTGTCTCTTAATTTACCTTAAAATCTTAATAATTTCTCTTCATTCCAAAAATGGAGTCTCTGTACAAGTATAATCCAAAGCAAAGGTCCAAAGCCAGTTTATTGTCTGTCTCATGCTGTTAGGCAGTTAGTGGCTATGAGGTGATTCTTTACTCTGTTCAAATGACTTAAGACACACATTTCTTGGACTTCCTGGCTTGGCAATGGGGAGCAACAAGCCAGTCTGGAAGATCCACAAGCTCCTCGTCTTTCTTTTGGTTTCAAGGTCTTCAATTGAGCATTTGTTGTTTAGACCAAAGGAGAAACAAGTATGTAACACAGCTTTGGGAGCTAAACTAGTTGGAAGAGAAGAATGACAGAAAAGAGGAGGTCAAGGGGATGGTGGAGAGAGAAGGAGGATGTGATTGAAAGACAAACTCTCTCCCTTCATTCTCAGAAGGGTTAACTGTGCCTTTCTGAGTACAAAGGGAGAAAGTTGATTGAGAAGTAACAACAAAGGAAGAACTAATAGCCTGGAGAAAAGGGTGACTTTCCAAATGTATAAGTTACCTAACAGAATGCAATATTTTTATGTGACCTATTAAAGATTAGAGATGTGTGTACATCTGCCTGTAATAACATAGGGGATTCATTTAGTGAAACCATTTGTTCTCCCCCTTAAAAAGTCTATAGCAATTCCTATTTCATTTGAAAGCCTAGCTGCCTATTGATTTCCAGCCTAGCTTCTAGGGAGGCTCTGTGTGATTTGAGGGCTGATGAAGAATCCATATGTCATGACAGTTCAGACACCAGGGAAAAAAAGAAAAGAGGCTGACTGTAATTCATTGTGTACTATAATTGTCGGTGAGTTTACAGTTCGCACACTAGACCAGATGACATAATTTGTAAACATGGTGAGTTATGGTTCTGAATCCAGGCCCGGGGCCACTCTAGTTTGTATTACAAGTTGACATTTACAAATCCTTTAGAATTTAGCCTTTGATTGCCCCATAGGAGTCAAAAAATTATAAACCTTTTGGAATCCATTGATTGGCCACAACTTTCTAAAACAGAGGGCACTGTTTATTCAGAGGTACTTTATTAATTCCACTAAAGAAAAATGAAAACCTCGTCCAATGTAAGAACATTTTGAAAGGACACATAACATTGAGGCTTGCCTTGGGTATAGGCTGGCAACGGAGTTCCAGCTTCAGATTGTTCCCCTCCCACATACTTTCAGGGGCTCATATGGGACAGACAGGCCTGCAATCCTGTCCAGGTGGGGAACATGTTCTGTTTTTCTATACCAGGATTCCATGTTCTGGCTACATAGTAATATGGGGCCCCAGCACTGGAGAGGAAAGCTAGTAACTATGCCTAAAGCAAACATGGGGAATTGATCTGAGTTTTGTAAAACTGGAATCGTGGTCACTTTACTATGCATAAGATTCACCAAGCCAGCCCCAGAGGTTCTGATTCAAGAGGCATTGGGTGGGACCCAAGAATCAGGTTTGTTATAAGCACTGCTGGCAACTCTGATGCCCTTGATTCTTGAATTACACTTTGAAAAATACTTGAATTAACCATTTCACTATGCACCACTCAAAAACACACATGTGTGGAAGTTTCTAGATGAAGAATATAGGATGATTCTTTTCAACTTCATTCAATTTCATTCAATCAGTATTCATTTAACACCTATTGTTGTTGTTGTTGTTGTTGTTGTTGTTATGTGCCACCAAGTCGTCTCCAACTTGGGCTGGAGTTGTTTCCAAGGCAGTATCACTATGGAAGTAGATTGCCCAACCTTCCTTCCGAGGAGTGGCTGGTGGGTTTGAACCGCCAGCCTTCTGGTTAGCAGTCAAGTGCCTTAGGCACTACGTCACCAGAGCTCCCTACTATGAGTTTATTCAGGAGTTCGTAGTGGAACAAACATTTGAACCCTCAGGCACCAACTGGTGACTAATAGAAAGGTTGGTGGTGCAAGTCCACCCAGAAGCAGAAGAAAGTCCTGGGAACATAATTCCAAAAGACCACAGCCGCTGACCACTGTATGGGGCATAGTTCTATTCTGACATACATGGCATTGCCATGAGTCAAACTGACTGGACAGAAACCTTTTTGTTTGCTTGTTTGTTTTTTAATATGAGCTTATTCATATGCAGTTAGCAGAAAAGCCTTGCTCAACTACAGGGAAATCTTTATTTTCTTAAAATAAACTTAAAACTCATTTATGGAATTCAGAAATTATTAAGCTAACCAAGCAAATAAACATTACTACAATTAAGGATACAGTTACTCCTGATTTAATAAAAATTGCCAGCCCAATTTTTTTTTCTCCCATTCTTTTTGTGTGTGTGTGTGTGATTTTGGTGAAAATTTATAGAGCAAATACACTTTCCATACAGCAGATCACATACACTTTGTCTCATGACATTGACCACAATTTAGCACAATGCAACATCTCCTCTCCCACTTCCTCCTGATAGGTACTGCTTCCCTGTGTCCATCCCTCCGTGCACTTCTACCCCCTGAGCTGTCTTTCTGTGCCTGAGCAGCCCTTCTTTCTCTCTTGTTCTCTCCAAGGAGTGTATCTACCTCAGGTAAATGCTCAACTAGTACGGCTGTCTACTGCTTGGCTGGAAGCCACAGGTGTGCATTCAATTCCAGATCTGAAGGGCAGCTAGGGGCCATAGTCTCAGTGGTTCCACCAGGCTCCATCGGCCAGCCCAATTTTTATCTAGTAAAATTATGATATTTGCTTTGATAAGGATTCTCTTTTCACTGTGAACGAAGTTTTTTCCTCTATTTTTGAAAAATGGTTTGGTGCATTGGAAACTTTCATATGCTTTTATATTGCAGGTGATTAGATCCATTTACCTCTTGGTATTTCTACATATGGGCATGAGTCTATAAGTGTATGTGCATATGTGTCCTTAGGTTTGTAGTTAAAACATAACTAATGGTACTTATAATATACATGTGTCTTACAAATTAGAAGAAGGAGAAGAAGAAAAAGAAATTATCTGCCAGACCAGTATCCTCACATTGAGTGTATCCTTGTTTATCAGTGCCCAGCCTCCAGGTGACATGCAATAATCCCTATGTCCTGGTATCCATGCCTGTGTGTAGTTTCTTCCCACACTGTATCATGGTGGGTTGAGTGACCAATAGTACATGGCATAAGTGATAGTATGGGTATTTCTGAGGATTAAAAACTTTGTGGCACTTGCCTTGCCCTCTCTGGAGAGCTAGGAGAAGCTAGTGGTCATGTCTTGAGGACACTCAAGTGTCTCTGTGGAGAAATCCATCTGACAAGGAACTTAGGCCTCCTGCCAACAGCAGTGAGGAGCTGAGGCCTCCAGACAGCTGCCATGTGAGTTAGCCTCTTAGAAGCAAGTTTTCCAGCTCTAGTCAAACCTCCAACTGACTTAAGCAAGAGCTAATATCTTCACTGAAGCAGTAGGAGAGTCTCCAAGTCAGAACCATCACCTAAGTTGCTCCTGGATTCCATAACTTCAGAAACCGGGATATAATAAATATTTCTTGTTCTAAGCTGCTAAGTTTTGGGGTGATTTGTTATGCAGCAATCAAAAGCTTATATAATTTCATATGCAATTGCTTTGTAAAATGTCTGTAATGGGGTTCTCAAAACATCTGTCCTCTGAATATGTAATGATTGTTGTTGTTATGTGCCATGAAGTCAGACCCCACTCATAGCGACCTCTCCTTGGGTTTCTGAGGTGGTATCACTATGGAAGTAGATTGCCCAACCTTCCTTCCAAGGAGTGGCTGGTGGGTTTGAACCACCAGCCTTCTGGTTAGTAGTCAAGTGCCTTAGGCACTATGCTACCAGAGCTCATCCAGAAAGGAATAAAGAGAAGAAAGCTCATTTTCCCAAAGTGAAGCACATTCATTGGTTGTCAGTGGTTAGCATTCTTTGAAGTGCCAAAAGCAAAGATAATTAATAAATTCTCTTTTGTTTCATGTTTGGCAGGTAAAGGCAACATTTTTATGTTAAGAAAAAATACTTAGATTGGTTGTGATTGGAGGCAAAGCCATAATTTGGTGCTATTTTATCTTATTACTCACAAATCTAGTCAGACAGAATTCTAAACTAATACAAATATTTTTGGGTTCCAATTTCAATCCTACCCTTAAGCATATGATTTTGAATGAGGAGAAGAGATCACAATCAAAAGACATTCCAATTTTAAACTCATACTCAAATTCATCAGCTTTCAATAAGTTTACTGTAAGAAATAGTTAAATAAAGGATAGATAATTCCCAACTAAGAAAATATGATAACATTTTGTTTTAATCTGATAACTTTGGGTTCCCAAATATTTTTAGTTATATCTATAAATGTATTTTTGATTTACAAAATAAATGGGGAAATTAGTTATGATCTTGATTACTTTCAATGAATCTCCAAAAATAGTTGGAGATGTCACCAAATCTAACTCATAAAAAAATATAGTTTCAATTTTGAAACAAGTCACATGGTGCTAATGGATAGCCATGAAACGTGTATGAAAATGTTGTTGCAATCATGATACCATCTTCAAGAAGAAATTGAACCTCATCTAGGCAACTGAATCCCCGAAGGTAACAGGTCACTAAAAAATCAAATGGCTCCTACATGATTTAAAAGACAAGGTCAGAGCTGGCAAATCTGTGAGGCAGGCAAAGGGTCTCCTGCACACCCTTTTTCTCCTCTTTCTCACATAGCCTGGACCCTTACTTTTCAAGCTTCTGTCTTCCAAATATAATAGTCTTATTGTCGCTGGGCCTTACATCTGCTAGAAGACAGCTATCTTAATAACTCAAGTCAACCGTACTCTATTCTCAAAAGTAAACTTTAAAATGAGTGCTATCTCTCTGGCTATTCCCAATTAATTATATTTCCAGAAGAGAAATATCTTTGTAGCCTCATCATTCATAATATATCCAGAGTTGTTTGTTTCAAATGAGTGAGGTAGCCTATTAAAATATGTTAGCTCAATTATGTTTTCCAATTTTGTAACATAAAATGACTACTTATTGGTTGTATTTTAGTTCAAACCTGACAGGGATAGTTGTATAATGATATTTTAAGGTTATCAGTAGACTTTTTATGATGAAGGGCTTAACACTAGTTTCTACAACACTAGTATACCAATGGTTTGTTAAATGTTAGGAAAACATCTCAAGAAATCAAGAGAACCAGATTTCACACACATACATACACACACACACAATTTAAAAGGTGATAACTTTTTTAAAAAACATTCCATGGTGAATATTAAATAGAGTCATCTCTGAAAATATATCAATAAATTAAGTCAGTCTTTCTTCTCTGCTATTCAGAAAATTTTATCTACTATTCTGGAATTTTAAGCACAACACAGTGAAATTGCTGAAATTTTCTTAAATTATTTCATAAAACACTATAGCTAGGATATAAGCACAAACTCAGATGTCACACACCATTACCCTGCCATACTTACAACTCCACAAAGACTTCCCATCTTACCTAGAACTTACTGGTCCTCCTACATGGTCTGACCTTCTCCCACCTCACCAACCTCCTCTTGTACCATTCATTCTCTCCTTCATTATGCTCCATTCACATTGTATTTTTAGCTCTGTTCTGGAACATACCAAGCATGTTCCTCCGCAGGGCATGTGGATCCACATGGACATGGTGGGCATGGAGGATGTGGTGGAGGTGACCATCATCATGCGATCATACCCTAAGAGATGGTCTAGCAACAAATCCAAAGGAACCTAAGGTCCCAGATGACCTTTTAGGGAAGAGATGCCCACCTCCCTGTAATATCTACCAAATCAGACTTTACATGAAAGAGAAATAAGCTGTCTTGTTCAGGTCACTTTCATTTGGTCTCTGTTAAAATTGTCAAAACACTCCTGAAATTAATACTGTTTTACAAGTTTTGGTCTGGTAACTTGTAATTTAATGTTGATTCTTGATTTTATGTTACCTCTTGATATGGTTGAATGTTAACCAGTTCTTTTTGGTACAGTGACCTTGTGTGTTTCTTCCATCTTCTTTTGTTGCTTCCTGCATTCAATACTTGCAATTCAAGGCTTGATTTTTTTCCTTAATTCTTCCAGCTTGAGAAATGTGGAGGATGTTATTCCTTTTTGATTTTCTAACTCAAGTTCTTTGTTACATTTCATTATAATGTTTTGTCTTTTCAAGCCTCTCTTTGAAATCTTCTGTTCAGCTCTTTAATTTCATTATTTCTTCCATTAACTTTAGCTATTCTATGTTCAAGAACAAGTGTCAGAGCTTCTTTTAATATCCATTTTGGTCTTTTCTTCCTTTCTTATCCTTTTAACACCATTTTGGTTTCTTCACATATGATGTTTTTGATGTTATCCCACAGCTTACCTGGTCTCTGCTCACTGGTGTTCAATGCATCAAATCTATTCTTCAGATGGTCTCTAAATTCAGGTTGGACATAATCAAGTATCTATGTAGTGAATAGTAAATAATTATTGTTTTTGCTGTTGTTGTTTACTGTTAGATTGAATGAAAATCGGTTGAATTCAAATTTGATCTATTTCAATAGACTTTTTCTTTACTCTTCTGACTAATTGGAAATCCTTCTATTAAACAGAAACTCAAAACATTTCTCCTATCAAAACAGGTCTAAAATGTCTATAAATTCTGAAATATCTTAAAAAGATATTGGGACTAAGAAGGAAATAACAAGAGAGTTTAGAATGGGTTTATTGGACCTAAACTCGTAATAGAGATATTTATCACAGCTATAATTATAGGATAATTTGCTTGACATAGCCTCAGAACCTCCTTCATTAAATGCTTAGTGTGCGGCAGGGGCAGAGGGATGATGGTAAATCTGACCAAAGCAGTTTATTTCCCTTCAGCTCTCTGCTCTCTCCCAGGGTAGAGCCTAAGGGTTTGGATTTAATTCAACAGCTCCCAAACGGCTCACTTGGTAAAGTTAAATCATGAATATGTCCTCATTTTTCCTGCACGGTTCACAATAAGTAAATTTATATATAATTTTCATAAATACTTATCATTCTTTTGAACCATGGACCAGGTCACCAAAGAGGAATTTAATTTTCCTCTCATTATTAATGCACTTCTGAATTAGTTGCAATGCTATTCATATGAGCTGAAAGCAATACTGGACTTTTCAATTAGCTAGGAGAGATTTTCATGTCTTATTTATTTAACAACTTTTTTTTTTCTTCAAGTTTAATGGAAGCAGATGCCAATCAAAAGGTTATTTACAGGTCCCCTATTTTAGTCCCCTGGGAGTTCTGGTGGCATAGTGCCTGAGGCATTTGACTGCTAACCAGAAGGCTGGTGATTCAAACTCACCATCACTCCTTGGAAGGAAGATTGGGCAATATACTTCAGTAGTGATACCTCCTGGGAAACACAAGGAGGGTGACTATGAGTCAGACCAGACTTGAGGGCAGTGAATTTGGTTTTGGTTTTGGTTTAGATTAGTGCCCTTCTGGCCTGTTAAATGCCCTAAATGTTACAGGAGCCTAGACATAAGAGGGCAGTAAAAATTATAATATCTTGTATGTTTCCTTTTAGCTTCCCTGCTGTTCTTAAGTCCATTCCAACTTGTAACAACCTCATGGGACAGAACAGAACTGCCCCATAGGGTTTTCTTGGCTATAATGTCTATGGAAGCCGATCACCAGGTCTTTCTCCTACAGAACAGCTGGTGGGTTCAAATTGCCCAATTTCCATTTAGCAGGGAGCTCTGGTAGCGTAGTGCCTAAGGCATGTGAGTGCTAACCAGAAAGCTGGCAGTTCAAACCCAACAGCCACTCTTCGGAAGGAAGGTTCGGCAATCTATTTCCGCAGTGGTACTGCCTCAGAAACTCAAGGAGGGATCACTATAAGTCAGGTGCAACTCGACGGCACATAACAACAACAGCAGCAGCCAAGTGCTTAATCTCTATGCATGGCTCTCTGAAAAATTTGTTTTTTTCTTCCTCAGGCCAATTGCAGTTTCTTTCCTTTCCTTTTCTTTTCTTTTTCCAGCTTGGTTTAGACCACCTGGATTTCTTAACTTTAGCTGTGTGAGAACTAAATGTGTCCTTTCTGGCTCCCAGCTCTACTAAACTAAAATATTTTGGTGTTTGAGGCTGAGGCATATCAGTAAAATATTATGTTAATAGCACATTCTTCTTCCTATGCTGAAGTAGCTAACTTGTACACTTTCCAACTTTAAAAGTTAGATATAGAAGAGAAATAATTTGTTACTCCATTGAGAAGCAGAAATACAATCAAATCCTAATATGGTTGGAAAATAACTGTGAGAGGCAGCCTTGTATACTGGACACTCCCAGACTCTCTGGACCCCGCTGTGCCTCGGGTTATTTGCTGTGTTGTTGAAATTGGGTGGAGACAAAGCAGCCTATTGCTGTCTAGTTGATGCTGCCTGTGGAGAACCCATGAGTAGAAGTGGGTTTTCTTGGCTGTAATCACTACAGAAGTAGATCACTAGGCTTTTCTCTCATGGTGCCACAGGGTAGGTTCAACTGCCAGCACCTAGGGGTCTAGTTAAGCACAAATCATTGGTGTTATCCAGGGATCCTCGATACAAAACAGTATTTTACAAATTGGTGAAAGATATGAGGGCAATCCAACATTCATTTGTGCACTAACTACTGATCTAGTTCAAGAAAGAATAGCACACCATTGTGAAGTCCCTTATGCAACCTGGCCCAGTCCCATCTTCCTCCCTCCCTCAAGAAGGACCTTTATTCTGAATTTTGTGGTTGTCATTTCCTTAGAACCTCAACTCTTGTTTTGTTTTTCTTTTAACCTGTAAGAAAAATATGTAAGTGTTGATCACCTAGAAGGATAGTTGATAGTAATAAATTAGTAGGTACGGATAAAACACCTAGAATCAGGTTTTGGAGGAGAACTCAATGAGCACAGATACTCAGAGTAAGATGATAATAACAATGGTAAGTTTAATATTGGTCATGCATACTGGTGCTTGCATTCATTCCTTTGTTCACCAAAACAGGCTCACTGTCATGGACTCGATTTGACTCATAGCGACCCCTCCTTGGGTTTCCAAGGTGGTATCCCTACAGAATTAGATTGCCCAGTCTTCCTTCCAAGGAGTGGTTGGTGGGTTAGCAGTCAAATGCCTTCAAATTGTTTATTTGTGTCCTTTGCAGCAATCTGAAAAAAAATTACTTTTTTTTTTTAAGATAAAGAACTTATGCTACACTAAACAAAAGATTCCTATGTGTATGCAGTATTCCTGGGGAAGAAGTCTTAGGATCCATAGGATTTGGGAAAATAAGACTTTCTTGTGAGCAACAGAACATGTGAAAACAAACTAGATTCTATAGCAAGTTTGTATTCATCACAAATTTGTTTTAAACATTTCAGAACACATGAACCAAACTTTCTACCCTAGGCAATATTTTAAATCTGTGGAAAATACTAGGGCACTTATGGTTGAGACTTCATTACACTTACCTTTCCTTTGTGCTTCAGAAAATAATTTTCAAGAATGAGACCAAGTCTCATGAACTGAAAATTAAACAGCCAAACTGTAAGTAATCAAAATGACGAACTCATGTACTAATTTGACAAAGCTAGAGAAAATCATTTTAAGAGGCTATGGAATATGAAACTATACAGATGAGAGAATAATTGTATTTTGACATATCTTCTGGTTGGAAAAGGCCTATGCTTTGGGCACGAGTCAGAAAATAGTGCTAGAAGAATCATTAAAATGTCACTTGTCAACTTCATCACCCCTAGATAAAAACCACATCAACCCATATTAGGAGATGCTGATTTAAAATAAATAAATGAAATAACCTTTTTTTTTTTTTTAATCTCATTATGACATACATTCAGAACAGTGCATGTATCACAAGAATAAATTTTAATGAATTTTCAGGTGAAAACATCCAAGTTACCTTTCATTCAAATCAAGAAACACACTTCCTCAGTATTGCTCTCACTGCTTTTATTATATTTCTGATCATTTCTCTTAATGCACAACTAGACGGAAATCCAAATTTATGTCTATGAAACTTGATCACATAAATGAGAGTTAGTCAAATGATCTCTTAGTTCACCAGATGATAAATTTGATCAAGACAACTGATTCCCTACTGAAATAACTATGATGGACTTATACTAGGCCACTTACATTGATAGAGCAAGCTGGATCAAATGTGCAGTGTTATGATCAATTTTTGATTAATTTATGTACACATGGAGCCTGCTGGTAAGTGGCATAGCATATCAACCTCGCCAAAGGCTTGATGGTTGGGTTTTGTCTCTAGAATGAGACCAAAGTACTATTTGTTGCCTTGGCCAAAGTATAAATATTTGGCCAAATTTCCTTGAATTTGATTTTTTTCTGTAAAGAATGAAGAGATTTCTTTCAATGGAGAAAGTTATTAATGGATAACAACTTCTTCATTAACATCAAATTTAACTGGTGAAAATGATACGTAGTAAGACGATAATATCAACCTAAATCATCTGATTATTACAAATATGTTTCATATTAAAGGAAACTTTTTAAAATCCATTTAAAAATTTTTCCTCTTTAAATATGGCTTGTGTTATGTGTGGCATGGGAAATCTTTTGAAAAACAACCTTGAGACATTCTAAGTCATCCTGAGTAAATAAAGCATGTAAATGCTGTTTCTTTGTAGTCATTCCCAGGGAAAGGGAGCCTGTTTAGAAGGAGCTCATATGTAAAAAGCAGTTGTATTTAAATTTCTGTATATTCTGGCTCTAGTTCAGAAAGGCTTTTGTTCAAGAAAGGAAGAAGAATTAATCCATTTTGAGTGAAAACAGGTTTCACATTCAGTAGTGTCCCTAGGGATATAACTTGTTCTCTGCCTGTGGAATAGTAAAGAGAAGAAAGGTGGAATCAGGAAACCAAAAAAATGAGGCTTTTTTTTCCCCCTTCATAATGTTGTTTGTTGTTGTTGTTGCTTGCCGTCGAGTCGGCCCCGACTCATAGCGACCCCTCCTTGGATTTCCGAGGCAGTATCACTACGGAAGTAGGATTGCCCAACCTTCCTTCCGAGGAGTGGCTGGTGGGTTTGAACTGCCAGCCTTCTGGTGAGCAGTCAAGTGCCTTAGGCACTATGCTGCCAGAGCTCCT
>NW_006921589.1:8784426-8817979 GCF_000298275.1 Orycteropus afer afer
AGCACAAAAATATTGTCAATAAACGGTCATCCCATCCCACTAGAACCTTGATCCCTTTTCGGTGGTAACCATTATCAATAATTGATCACATGTCTTTACAGAAAAGTTCCACAAAATCATACAAAACTATGAGTTTTATCTTTTATTATATCTTTTCTACTATCAGTTCCACCCAGAAAGGTTTTAGTGTTTTCAATTCTATAATTTCTATTATATTTTCATAACTTTGACTTCTTTCTGGAAAGCTGAAATATTTTTACTTGTCTCAAGAGACTTTATCACTGATCGCTAAAATATTCTTCTGTTGGCTATCTTAAAATCCTTGTCTGATCATTCCAACATCTGCTTCATCGCAGTGTTGGTGACACTTGATTGCCTTTTCTCAGGCAAGTTATGATTGTTCTGGTTCTGGGTGTGATGGGTGATCTATTGTGTACTGGACTTCTGGTCTACAATGTTAAAGACTCTATGTCTTATTGGATATTTGGTCTACCAGGCTAAAGACTCAGAGTCCTACTTAAAACTTCTATTTCAACAAGTATTCACCTTGTTTAGATTTACTATGCAAGCCTTAGCTTATTTTCGTGGGCTCTGATTCCAAAGACGGTTTAATATCCAGAGCCTTTGCAGTGGTATTTTATTTTATTTTATTTATATTGTGCTTTGGATGCAAATTTACATAGCAAACTTGTTTTTCATTCAACAGTTCACGAACAACTGGTTTCATGATCCTGATTACCATCCAACTGTAAGAAACTCTCCTCCCCATGGCCACCTCTTCCCTGTGCCCCTCTCATCTGTTCATTCCTGTCTGTACAGCCTTCCCTCTATCTGAATGCTACCCCTCTGGTGTCTCATGGCTGCTTGATCCAAGGGCTGTATCTCCCTAGAGCAGGTGGGTGCCTTGACCCGGGATAAGTGTTCTGTATGTGGGTCTTTCTGCAGTTGGGCTGAGAGCCAATCCATGTAAGTGAGTCCATTTCTAGGCTTGAAGAGTAACCAGGAGCCATAGTTTCGAGGGTTCCACCAGTCTATCCAACTAATAATTCTGGTCTTTTTTTTTTTTAATTCTGGTAATTTTTGGGTTTTTGAATTTTGTTCCACATTTTTCCTCCCACTCTATCCAGGATCTCCAGCTTTGATCCCTTTATGAGTGGTTGGCATCAGGAGCTGAGCACCATCTAGTTTGTCCAGTCTCTGATCATGAAGGCTGAGGTTCTCATGGCCCATCTTATCTTCAGACTAATTGCTTCCAGATGACTTTGATTTTCTTCGATCTTCTTTGCTCCATCTGAGTGGAGACAAATAGTTGCATCTTAGATGGCTGCTTGAAAGCTTTTAAGATCCCAGTCACTACTAACCAAAGTAGGTTGCAGAACAAAATTTTAAGAAGTTGTATTTTATTTTATCTTATGCCAAGGAGCTCCCACTGCCCACTCTTGGTGCTACCTTGGGGAGGGGAAGGTCCTCAGGCTTGACAACCCTATTAATGTTTTTCAGTTAAGGAGCGGACTTTCAGAACTACAGGAACATATAAGATGCCAGGGCCAGGCTACTAGCTGTCTTAGTGTCCTCCTTGCTGATGGCACCAGTCTCCCCTGATGTCTCCTGGTAGTGTTTGGTAGTATTTGTAAAAAATTTCCAAACACTCAATCCCACCAGGAGAAATGAATGTTCATTGGAATGCTGGACGGAGAACTATAATGATACAAAGTGCTTATAGTAATATCACATATTCAAACAAAAGTTGCCACCAAAAACTTACCTTCTGATGAAATTGATTGATAGAGTCAGCACATTGCTTTCATGTATAACCTGTGCTAATCTATTCATTGTAGCAATATCCTGTAGCATTGGAATTTCTTCATTCAGTTGATGATTTTCCATCTACTTCTAGATACAAAACATGATTTCTGGTATTTCACTTTTTCTCTCATTTTTGCAAACAACAGCTCACAAACCCAAATTCAGTGTAAATGAAGGCATTGGGGGAAATGTTATTTTCTCATCTTTCAGAGCTTCATATGTAACTGAAATTATTCGTATTGTTTGTTTTCTTGGTCTTGAAATCAGGAGTGTCTTATTGACCAGTGTTATTTGTGTGATGGTATGGCTATTTGCCCCCATCCTTCCAGATACACTGGCTCTTAGTGTCCTGATCTTCTCTGGGAACAGCAAATGAACACTCCTTGGCACATGCTCAGAAGCCTGAGATAATTGCTGTTATAATTTATTTCTCTCTAAATTGCTCCAATTTGGGGAAGGATGCTGAATTGTACTGATTTCCCATAAAACTAGTTCATCTCGTGATGCAGAATATTATGGTAACAGAAAATAAACATAGATACACACATTAAATTTCTCTGACCTTGTATTTTCAAACCATTGGTTTTTATTCTTCTTATTGTTTCAGTTGTTAATTAATACCATGCCACACAATGAATGTGACTTGCATAATTTGAATATTCAACAGTATTAATATTTGCTTTCTTAGAAACAAAAATGAACCAAAGAACTTTTAACAGCTGTTTGAGGCATATTTTCAAATCAGATTGGGCAGTTGTGCCTGTAAACAATGAAATAGTGAATTATTCTTTAAATCTGTTGTTCTGTCAGTAGTTTACAATCTGATCACTTACACTGGAAAGTGTAAGGCCACATTATGAACTGATTTCCTAAAGAATTTATCTCCATATTACAGGCTACCAATGTTTCTTCTAGTCTACTTTTTTCCCTGTAATTATGATTGTATTTGAAATCTCTGATTTAAAATAACTGTAAATAAAACATAGATATCATCTGGCATAGCCCCTTCCAAGCAAAATAGCCACTTAAGCTTATCATTTCACAACCATGGATATAAATGAAAATATTAAGCTCAATTTATACAGCATAGGAATAAGTGGAGGAGACATGTAAACAATTCTTATACATTGAGAGTGTGGATGCCCTGGGTAGTGCAAACAGTTAATGTGCTCAGCTGCTAACCAACAGGTTGGAAGGTCAAGTCCACCCAGAGGAGCCTTGGAGGAAAGGCCTGGTGACCTGCTTCTAAAATAACAGCCACTGACACCTCTATGGAGCAGAGTTCAACCCTGTCACACATGGGGTCACAATGAGTTGGACTCAATGGCAACTTTTGTGTGTGTGTGTAATACACTGAGAAATGATTTAGTGAGCATCTACTGAGAAAGGACATGGTGTAGAGGAGAAAATAAGAACCCCAATACAAAGTTTTTTGCTCACGTAACTTATCCTCTCTCTGGAAAAGCAGTTACTAAATAATTTTAATAATTAAAAAATTAGAAAGATATGAATATGAGACAGATTTATGATAGTATGCAGTTAAATACCAAATCAATGGCACACCCACTACCCACTGCCATCAAGTCAATTCCAATGCATAGCGACCCTATAGGACAGAGTAGAACTGCCCCACAGGGTATCCAAGTCTGTAATCTTTACAAAAGCAGACTGCCTTATCTTTCTCCTGCAGAGCAGCTGGTGGGTTCAAACTGTTGACCTTTTGGTTAACAGCCCAATGCTTTAACCACAGTGCCACCAGAGCTCCTTTTAAATGAATGGCACAGATAATAAATTCTGACAGTTTGATGAAAGGTCAAGATGGCTGGGATTAGAATAATCTCTGAAGGTCTCACAAAAACAAACAAACAAACAAAAAACTCAATGCCACCAAGTCAATTCTGACTCACAGCAACCCTTTTTGGGTTTCTGAGGTGGTAAATCTCTACAGAAGTAGATTGCCCCATGTTTCTTCTGCAGAGCTGCTGGTGGGTTTGAACTGCCAACCTCATTTGTAGCAGTCAAATGCCTTAAGCACTGCACCACCAGAGCCTCACTACCTTATTTTCAAAGATTATAGGAGTAAGAGATGCAGCAGTGGGGTACAGGAGCCAGCCTGCACTGGCTGGTGAGAGCTGATCAGAATAATCTCTTCCCAAATCCTGATGATGTCTTATTGGTGGCCAGAAACTGTACTGTGAGTAATTACAACACAGGATTTGGCAACTCTACCAAACAGGATTTTTTTTTTTCTGTTAGAAAAATAGTAGCGAAACATGTATCACCACACCATTGATGCAAAACTTAATTAAAGTCTGGTCCAGGTATTTATCTAACTTTTATTTTAGAAAATGTTTGCTAAAGATGATAAAGTTGAGGTCAAGAGCCCAGAACAACTTCAGTAAGTTACACTGTAAGTAAATGACAACCGCTGATCTTCCTATTTTCACATGGTATTCTTTCCACTATGTAGCATGGCTTGAATATTGAATATTATTACTGAGGACCCCTCCCCTGAACTGGCAAAAGTTGTTGGGACCTTAAGTGGCTAGTGTATATTGTAAGAATATGTCCATAGACCACTAAATTCATTATCAATTGAAAACCACCATGAAATTTGCTTTAGTTATCTATTGGTGTTCAACAAAATATTCTAAATCTTAGTGACTTAACCCTTTTATTTTGCTCACGATTTGTGGGTCAGAAATCTTGAAGGGTCAGGAAGTTGGGCAGTTCTTATTTGGGGTCTCTTATGTGATTGCAGTCAAATTCTAGCTTGGCCTAAAGCCTTCTGAATCTCGATTTTCTGGTTGCCCTGGATGGCTCACACACGTGGCAGCTGATGCTGGCTGCTCCTGAGTCAGCTGGCATTGTCTGTAGAAGCTTCTACACATGGCTTCTTCAGCATGGCAGTCCCAGTGTAGATGGACTTCCACCACAGTAAGCATCCCAGTTCTTCAAGCTCAAGTTTTCCAGGAGACAAGGAAGAAACTGCATTGTGTTTCATAACCCAGCCTTGAAAGTCATATAGTGTAATTTCTGCTGAGCACCCTCATGGTTGAACCAATTATAAGCCCACCCAGATTGTAGGGAAAAGAATATTAATATTATCTCCCATTCGGTGATGTCACAAAGCTCATTGTGACCATCTTTTAAAACCTGACCCAAAAGTCAAATTAATTTCTTTCCAAATACTCTATAAATGAAACCTTTGATTTCTACAAATTACTGTTCTATTTTCTTCCCTAGCCATTGCTAAAAATAAAGGGTAACTAAAATTCCTGAATCTAAATACAACAAAACTTTGGGTGAGACCCCTTTTGTTCATCATTTCATGCTCTATCTGAACTATTTTCATAATTGTAAATAATATTTAATGAAAGAAATTCAATTAAGTATGACATATATTTCTTAATCTTGAGAAACAAAACACTGTTGGGAAGTAATTATTAAATATCTCCCCTGAGCCAGACTCTGCCAGAAACTTGGAAAATAAATTAAAACAGACACTGTCACTAGCTTTAATAGGCTTGCAATCAAGCTAGTAGGAACACAAACCAAATATGTTTGGTTCAATGGAATGGTTGTTAAATAGAGTTATGAAGAAAATTCTGTAGGGGGCCAGAGAAGAGAGCCATGAGTTCAGTTCTTCATGATGAGGAGTTGGGAGGATATCTGAATTGATGGTAGAAGTCAATAATATGGATAATTAACAAATCCATGCTAGGCTACGTTTGCCTGGATTTTCATATCTGTATTTAAGTACCCACGTGCCAACAACAGAGGCATTTGAGGACATGAGAATAATTGAGTCTCATTTGGAAGACTTCATTTAGAGCAAGATATAAAACTTTTCTGCTTCTATGTTCTATCTCTTAGTCAACTTCTCCTTCATTTTCAGTCTGTCCTCTAGACTGGGGGAAAGTAGAAAAGGCCTCTGCAAACATTTCTAAAGCAATAAAGAACTATAAAAGTATAGTTTGAAAGCAGTTTCCCCAAAGCCCAAAGCCAAGTTTAAGAGGATCCACTGTAAACACAGCATCTAAAGAAAAGTAGATGTCATCAAAATATTGGAAAGCCCCTGTATTCAAGAATGAAGCACTATGTGAGAAACACACCCAGAGCTAAGCTGACACTGACTGATATGTCTAATGTGGTTTTTCTGTATCTGAATTAAATGGATCCAATGCTTCCGATGTACATACCAGAGCATCATCATTATTGTTATGATAAGGTGTGACCTCAAAGAACATAAGAATTTTAATGAATGTGAGAGTAACTATAATAAGATTACAAGTAATTTGGTCAGAAGCTTAATCTGTCTAGATATCAGGGAGTGGCCCCTTTGTTCATACAATTTGATTGTCAGTCTATTACAGTTTTACCTTATAATAGATCTTCAATACACAGAAATACAAGTTTATTGGATTTCCAAACCTCAGAACTGATTTAAACATCCTTACAACTCACTGTAAAGAACTGTAAGGCTCTTTGTGACATGTATTCCAGTAAACCTGACCCATTATTCCATTTAGACTTCCACACTGACTCACTGAAATAGATGCTCTTCCCCCACTGGACCCCAGATCAATCCATTCATTGCTAACAGTTGAGAGTGTTGACAAATTGCTGGGAAAGAGAGTTGAAGCCACCAGAGAGACTTGCACTTACCTGACTGTAGAGTATTGAGAAGGGGTTATGTTAATGTTGAGTGATTTTCAATTCAATATTCCCTCCAGCTAAGTTGTCATTATTGTTATTTCATCACACAATTGTGCTACTGCACTCAATGCTGGAGAAGGGCTGCATATTGGTCAGAAGGAGCTACACTATGCTGCAGTAACAAATAACCCCCACCTCTGAGTGATTCAGAGCAACACGAGTATTTGTCACTCATGTTCCATCACTCTCTCAGGCTGGCAGTGGCTCTGTTCCATGTCATTCATACTTAGGGACTCAGGCTAACAGAACATCCACATCTATGACTTCACTCCTCACTATGGCAGGGAAAGGAAAATGGTTAATCACAAGCTTCTGATCAGAAGTACATGCCTCCCTGATGATCACTTTTCTAATCACTCTGCTCATGTTCCACTGGCCAAAGCAAGTCACATGGCACAAAGATGTACATTCCTACCAGCATAACTGAAATAGTGACAGCATCTCTAAAGAGTCCATGCCTTGCCTATCTCCCATGAATACTGGGAGACTTGCTGACACTGAGAGGGGAGCACTGGTGGTTCAATGGTACATCTCTCTCCTTCCATGCAGGAGACCCAGCCTTCGTTCCCACCAGTGCGCCTCCAGGGCTGCTGCCACCCACGTGTCAGTGGGGGCTGGTGTGTGTTTATGATGCTGAACACGTTTCAGTGGAGCTTCCAGACTAAGACAGACTGGCAAGAAGGACCCGGGGATCTACTGCTGAAAATCAGCCAATGAAAAGCATGGGAGTCAAAGGGTCTAACCTGCAACAGACATGGGGAGGGGCCAAGACAGCTTTGAGTTCTGTTGTGCATGGGCTCACTGGCAATAAATAAATAAATAAATAAATAAACTTCTGCTTAAATTTCCATTATAGAAAACTATTTAAATGTAAGATCTAAATGTTAGTGTCTTATGTCTGCATTTCTCTCTGAGATAGAACAAATGTTTACTATAAAAATCAGTACAAAAGCACTTTATAAAAATTCAGGAATATGACCATTTCACAAATGAGGTATGCCTAAGCCGTATCCCTAAGTGAAAGTTTATCCTCATTCATTTTACACAGTTAGATTTATCTCTCAAGCTGGCTTGATTGCTATTGAACTTGGGGGTGTTGCCCAGCCCATCACAAAGAGAGCTATAGGGAGCTTTTGATAGTAAATTTCTGCCTGGGGGCTTTGTGATTTAATCTTCTCACTTTCCTTCCTTTTGAGTCCCTGTCAGTGTTGGACTTCCTGAGGTATTGTGCAGTTGTGACTCTGAGTTGGTTTACCTTGGGTTATTTATTTATTGCTTTAAGAAGCTGTTGGGGATGGTCAACCTAATCTCCACCTCTCCTCAATATGACAGATTCCCCACAAATTGCAATTTGTACATTTCAAGGGATCATGTTCTTCTTTTCCCTCCACCAAAATGAATTCTCTTTGCTCTTGACCAGATGTGAGCAGAGAAAGACCTGTCTGGGGTGGGAGGAAATTGGATGCATAGTTCTTAGAAGACTCCTCACTCCTGACTGTTTGCTGACTCTAATACTCAAAGGTATTTCTTTCTCTGGCCCTATTTGGCCACATATTGTCAGTTATATTTGTTTGGATGCTGATTGAGTGACTAAGTCATATTCACAAACAGGCTACATAGTGGCATTGATTTCACGGGAAAAAAAAAAAGTCATTTTATTCATGAGTAGAAAATAGATTATGCACTAATTCTCTTTGAATGCCATTTGTATATAGAATTAAATAACCTGACAATTATCTTCCATATCATTTTATATGGGAGCTCTGGTAGCATAGTGGCTAAGACACTTGCCTGCTAACCAGATGGCTGGCGGTTCAAACCCACCAGGCACTCCTCAGAAGGAAGGTTGGGCAATCCTACTTCTGTAGTGATACTGCCTCGGAAACCCAAGGAGGGGTCACTATGAGTCGGTTTGACTCGACGGCACACAACAACATCATTTTATATATCCATTACCATTTCAGAGACATTTCTCTTCTTTTTGGGAAATTTTTAAACTGCCAGTGCCTCTTCTCACCTAAACATGACTGTTTTGTGACTGTTTAAATGTTTCCTTAGCTAATGCTCTTTGATATACAGAATAGACCCACAAACCTTTGGAATAGCAAAACAATTGATTTACCCCTTTATTTTACCAGTGAGAATATTAAGGTTATAAGGCCGGGGCTCAAAGTAACAACAACAATAAGGGAAGAGCAGGAGGAATTTCTTGGAAGACTTTGTAAACTTAAAAAAAAAAAAAAAAGGAAGCTTCCAATAGGTAAATAATAATCACAGTATACAGCATCTCCATAGGAGCTCTGGTAGCGTAGTACCTAAAGCACTTGACTATTAACCAGAAGGCTGGTGGTTCAAACCCACCAGCCACTCCTCAGAAGGAAGGTTGGGCAATCTACTTCCATAGTGATACTGTCTCGGAAACCCAAGGAGGGGTCGCTATGAGTCGGTCCAAATTGACGGCACATAACAACAACAACCACACAGCATCTCCATACTAAACCAAACTCACTACCGTGGAGTCAGATCCAAGTCATAGCAACCCCTCCTTGGGTTTCCGAGGCGGTATTTCTATGGAAGTAGATTGCCCAAACTTCCTTCCCAGGAGTGGCTGGTGGGTTTGAATTGCCAACCTTCTGGTTAGCAGTCAAATGCCATAAGCACTATATATAATGTGATTATTAGGTAGTCACTGCCTGAAGGGACTATTGAGAAAGCTTCTGAGGATATATAAATGTTCAGCAACAAGGTTCTGTGATTGGTTAGTTATGTCTGCTATGGTTCAGCCAATGAAAGAAACTGTGTACATGCCACACTTTGTTGGACCTGATGCACCTCAAAGTTAACACGAACAGAAATGGGTTGGATATGAATACTATAGTTTAATTTTGACCATGACACTGTCCAGAGTATAAAATACTTTGGTTGGCTTGTACATTCCATTATCCTTTCAACACAAGGGATGATTTGTTTTAAAGGAGTTTAAAAAGTTGTTTTTTGTTTTTGTTTTTGTTTCCTTTAGTTTTTTAATCAGAACAAGAGAAATGGAATGTCCTTGTAGACACCTTTCACTATTTGGATAAGGAATGTGGAATGGAAGTGCCTATTCTCGAATGATTTTCTGCAATCTTTGGGGGCTGACTAAAGAGGGATACAGCCCAGAAAGTATTCTAAGAGTGTTACTGAGGGCAGCTAACCAGAAAAGACCCCCTTGCAATTCTTGGAAAGTCTGCATTTCAAGTTATATCCCAAAGAAAAAGAACATTGTAATTTAAAGCAGGGGAGCCCCAAGGGGTGGTCTTTGAGGGAAACTCTGAAGCATGGCTATTTTTTGTAGTCTATAAGTAATAGGGACATTGAAAATTTTAACAGGAGAAAGAAGAAGCATTTTCAAAGCAAGTATTGTAGGATTTCTCTGGACATAAGGACAAGAAAATAATAACTTCTTGAAAATCAAGGACACATAAGTTAACAAGGTAAGAACTCAGCATATATATATATATATATATATATATATATATATATAGTATTGTAGGTAGTCGCTACCAGCAAAATTTCTTATAATCTAATATAGTAAAAGGCACCTAAGAGTATAGCAAATAATTTTAAATATAATTTGTGGATAAATTTCAAGCAAATGTTTGTTTTAAACCCTAATCATCCACAACACAGGGATCAATACAATAGCAAGATCTGAATATAGTGAGGACTCCCAAACTGAAATCCTACACTTGCTGCTGACTAAATATGTGATTTACGAGGAGGTCTGGTGGTATAGTAGATAAGGCATTTGGCTGCAACCAGAAGGTAAGTGGTTCAAAGCCACCAGCTTCCCCACAGAAGGAAGATGGGGTGACCTACTTCCATAAAGATTTGCAGTTTTGGAAACCCAGTGGGGGCCACTATGAGTTGGAATCAACTCAATGACAGTGAGTTTGGTTTGGTTTTTTGAAATATGTGATTTGGAGGAAGTCACATGATCTGAGTTTTAGGGCAGTTTGCTGAATACTTAAATACTTACATACTTAAATGATGGAGGTGAGAAAGAACTGGAAGTGTTTGCCTCTTAGAAACAGAATAAACAGGAAAGGGTTGGAGGTGAACCTAAAGAATCTTTTTTTCTCTTTGAAAAATAGGGACTATGGGGACCTACGTTTTGACTTGGATTGTTCATTGCTGTTTTTATTTCCTACAATCACTGTCAAGAATGTTTCCAATTGTGGACAATGGAATCACCCACTTCTCATACAGCAACAGCCTTGGCATCTTCCTGAAGTTACAGGAGCACTGCTCAGCTTACCGTGCACCCAGGGCTGGCAGAAGGCCATAGAATTTGTACCAAAGTTGTCTTCATCTGTTGCTTGCTGGCTCCATGGTCTGGGAGGAGAGGTCTTAGTCTTTATAAATGACCTTTGTGAAATGGAGGAGAAAGAAGTCTCACATCCAAAAAACTAATCAAGCTTCCCAGGAAATATGAATGTAAATAAAATATTGATTAAAAACTAAAAGGATTTTAATTAGGTTACTTAGTTTAATAGTTTAATTTGGCAGAAACAGACAACTTGGACAAGGTTCTTTGTGTAAGCACATTTTAAATCACTAATTAAAATTTCAGATGGCAATCTGAGATTAGCAAAGAGATCTTCAAAGGCAAGCAAGATGCCCATTTATTTTATTTAAAGAAAAAAATCAAAGCAATGCTACTTTGAGTCTTTTATTTGAAATAATGTGACTGTTTGGCTATACTGTAACCTACTTTGACCTATATGCCATCTTAATTAATTTCTATTGAACAGAAAACATAATTTGGTGGGCAAACATCACATAAATTATATTTTTACTTCAGAATCTCCTGGGTTTTAATAGAATAGTTAAAATTGGTCTTTCAGAGATAAGTTGCTATTACATAGGCAAAAGTGACCCTTAATATGAAAAACTCAGAAGCATATTATTTACTCAGTCCCATTCCACTATTGCATAAACCATTTTGAAGTGAGACACCCATAGAAGCCCTATTTTGAGCTACTGTTTGATAATTACATATCAGTATACTAAATAGGGCACTTCAAGGTCAAAGTTAACTCTGTGCTCATATCTACGATGGAATGGCATGCAGAGTACAGCAGTTGAGGATGGTGGTTTTGGGTACAGACAACACCACCTGGGTTCAAATCCTAGTTTTGCCACTTATTGGCAACATGGGCTCCAACAAGTTATATAGTGTATCTGTGTGTCAATTTCTACATTCATCACATAGAAATGATAATAATTGTGCCTACTTGACAGGGTTGCTAGGAAGATTAAAGAGGTAATAAATTCAAGCATTTAGCACATAAGCTATGGAATGCAGTCAGTGCCCAATAAATGTTAGCTCTATAAATAAAAACAATGGACATAATTTGGCTAATAGAACTGCAGAAGATGGAAATCTTTTTATTTTTAAATGGGAGACAAAGGAAAGCAACATAAATAGCATAGATCCACCTTAAATTATATTTGAATTAAAATTCTAACTTTGACATTGAGTAATTATTGACCATTGAGCAAGTCACTTAACCTCTCTGTGCTTCCATTTACCTTTGTTTAAATGATAATAAAACCCTGTTGTCATTGAGTCAATTCCAATTCATAAAGACCCTATACGACAGAGTAGAACTGCACCAAAGGGTTTCCAAGGGTATTATCTTTACAGAAGCAAACTGCCACATCTTTTCCGCACAGAACGCCTGATAGGTTCAAACTGCCAACCTTTTGATCAGTGACCAAATGCTTAAACACTGTGTCATTAAGCTCCTTTAAATGAGGATAGCCATACCTAACTTAGTGTTGCTGAAAAGTCAATGATATACTGGTGTCAAGGCTGTACACAAAGCTTGATCCATAAGAATTGTTCAATAAATGTTAGTTTCTATCTCTTCTCTTCTGGTAGCCTGTCCTATAGAAATATATAGATGTTATGACTCAAAAGGCGATGTCTTACACCAAGTTCTCTAGGATGGATTTCAATGAGCACTGATTTTATAAAGCTACACAAACATAGGAGGGCCTAGGTGTACCCTGATACATGCAAAGCCAACACTCCTCTGTTGCAGGGGAGACAACAATTTGACTCATAAGCAGACTAATCGTACATGTCAATGACACTGATATTCATATAAAAGTCATCTGGTACTTTTCTACTGGTCACAGAAGAGTGAGAATCATATTCACTCTCCCTTAGGCAACTTCAGAGAAAGTACAAGTCACCATCTCCACTTCATTGTTGTGTTCATGACCTCAGCCCTGCCAGCTGGCTGATAACGACTTCAGATATAGCTGCTGAAATTCTTCTAGAATACTGACTTCCCAGATAAATCTTCTAGTTTTTATTCCTATCATATCAATGAGACCACTGATATGAGGACAGTAAGTATATCTACTTTGAGTAATTCCAGTAAGATAACTATATATCACTACCACTGTCTATTTTTAAGTATGTCTTTATGAGGTCAAAAAAGATAAGGATTGAAAACAGTAAAAAGTGATGGTTACCTAACCTGTAAATGAATGTTTCAAAGAACTGTTACACTTAATCTGATCCCATTATAATCCATATTGCCATATAGAAACCAAGCATGGTTCAAAGAGTATATTCAGTTTTATATAGCCAAACATTTCTCCTCATAATTCAAAGCTATTCATTTGCATTCTGAAATGCCTATTTCAACAGTGTTGGAATAAGCACTTTCACAAAGTTGAGTCATTTTCTAAGTCAGTCACCATTTAACCTCTGAAAGCTCAGCTTCTGTTGGAACCCACAGAAGTCCTCCTCTTTCTTCCCATTCCTTTCTCCGTCCGCAAGGTTTACCACTGAATCAATCGACAAGTATGTTTGAATCTATGGGATGTGCCCAGTTCTCTATCAGGAACAACAGAGATAACAGAAGTAGTAGGAGCCCATGGCCTTGTGGAATGTACATTATAGTTTTGAAGGCAAGATCACTGCATTTTAAATAATCAGAGAAGAATGTAAGACAACATACACTGGAAACCTTAATTGTGGAGTTCAGGAGGTACATAAAGAAGATGGCTCATTAAAAAAGAAAAAAAATTCTATATCAAGCTCCCTTTACTGGATATGGTTCTGACTTAAGAATTCCAGGTCACTGCATTCTTTCTGCTTCTTGTACAAAGTGTGATTCTCAGTAATGGAACAGAAAGCATTCATCAGACACACAGCTCTCTCTTTTGTTACTATTGCATAAACATGTGTATACTTTAAAATCCAGCTTTTTTTTTTTTTTTTTTTTTTTCTGATCTCTAATTATTCTTTTGCCCTGGTTTGGTAAAGTAGGTCCTGTGGTGTAAAGCAATCGGTGGCCAGGTTTAATGAAACAAGACAATCACTGGCCACAACAGCTCCCTCTCAGACAAAAGCTGTGTTCTATTAACATTCAGTAAATCCTGGAAAAAGGCGTAGGTGCAAGACACCAGGCATCTCTTTATGTGTCATTATCAGGCCATTCTTTGATGAAACCGCTATCTTGGAAAATGCATCTGCCTTCCTTGGGAGATTGTTAAGCACTGGAGAATGAAAGAACCTGCAATTTCTGGGCTTTGTGGGTTTGCTTTGAATAGCAACCAATGTCGAAAGGTATGTGGGCCATCTCTGTTCAGCCTGCTCCAAAAATAAAAAAGTTATATAACCAATATCAAAGCCAGTTTTTGTTCACTATGTAAAACTGACTAAATCAAATATATTTCCTAATAAACTCTAACCACTATTCAATCTTTCCTTAGAGTTTCAGAAAACCAAATTAATAAAAAAGACACTTTTCATTCTGGCTGGGCAAAATGATCATGCCATTTTAACAAAAGTCTGTTTAGAGCTACTGATTGAACATTACGGATGATGAAATGGTGGTTTGGTGTTCCCTGAGACTCAGTGTTCTTTGGTGTTCTAACAGACATCTTTGGACATTACATACTCGAAACTTCTCTGGAAGGTTCTGCCCCACCAGTGCCCAGTGCCATTGCGCTGGGCTGTAATGGGGTTGTCTATGACTCCCACAAAGTTGTAGTTTTGTGGACCCATGTTTCTCCCATGAACCTCTGACATGAAATGATCAAAGTCACATAAGAAGGATCACATAGTCTTTTCCCTTCTCTCTCAACCACAATTTTATTTCAGGTTAACTAGTTTACCTACTTATGGGATCTGACACATAAAAATGGCAGGGACTATAGTTTCAAAACCTGACTGGAAACATGACTGTGTTGATTGCATAATGCATTTAAATGATACTGTTATATTAGCAAGGAGCTCTGGTGGCATAGTGGGGAAAGCATTTGGATGCTAACTAAAAGGTCAGCAGTTTGAAGCCTCCAGCTTTTCTGTGGGAGAAAGATGAGGGAGTCTGCTCTGTAAGATTTACAGCCTAGGAAACCCTATGTGGCAGTTCTGTTCTGGCCTGTTGGGTTGCTATGAGTTGGGAATGACTCAATGGCGGTGGGTTTGGTTTGGGTTTGGTTAGATCAGCACAACTGTGTTGACTCAAGAACTCTGCTGAAAATTAAAGCATGCAGTCAGGCTTTATACGACAGAGGTCACAAACTCAGATAATAATGGCAGAACCTCCCTGAACACTTGCTGTATGCCAAGAATTGTTCCAAGGACTTTGTATGTAGTGAATTCAATCAATCACTATACATCCCTGTGAGGTGAGTATTATTGTTATGTCCACACCAGAAAAATTAAAGCAAAGAAGTTAAGCAATTTGCCTAAGGTTACACCCTTAGTAAATGATGGCAATTGTAAGCAAGCTGTGTGGCTCCAACATCCCCTTTCTTAATCACTTTTTAGCTCTGGGACTCTGTGGCCAAGGCAGGTGACAGAAATGAGCCAAGTGGACAATCCCAGCTTATTGTCACCATGTAGAAATGTGGAGCTGGTATTGCCATATCTTCTCATATTGTGGGAGAAACCTGAAACCTATCCTGTAGTCCCCCCTCATATGCAGTTTCACTTTTTGCACTTTCAGTTACGCTTGATCAATTACAGTCGGAAAATATTTAAAGTGCACGATATTTTGAGTTGCTGTTGTCATTGTTAGGTGCTGTCGAGTCAGTGCCAACTCATAGCACCCTATGTATGACAGAATGAAACTCTGCTCGGTCCTGTGCCAGCCTCATGATCCTTGCTATACCTGAGCCCATCGTTGCAGCCACTGTGTCAATTCATCTTGTTGAGGGTCTTCCCCTTCTTTTACTGACCCTCTGTTTTACCCAGCATGATATCCTTCTCCAGGAAATGGTCCCTTCTGACAACATGACCAAGGTAGGTGAGATGATGTCTGGCCATTCTCCCTTCCAGGGAGCATTCTGGCAATGCTTCATCCAGGACAGATTTGTTCATTCTTCTGGCAGTCCACAGTCCTTTCCGAATATTCTGAGTGGTATGATGAAATCTCATGCTGCCCTCTCCTTCCAGGAGCTGGGTTCCTACCCCTGTGCTGGACACAAGCCTAGAAAACAGAACTGATGAGAGGCTATGCTGTGCCCTGCTTGCATCCACCGGTTAACACTGCTGGCCCAGAGCTCCTGTGTGTACATATAGGGCACCCATATGTACACATAGCATGTAGAGGGGTTGGTACTACGCATGGTTTCCAGCACCCACAGGAGATCTTAGAATGTATCCCCTGTGGGTAAGGAGGGACTACTGTTTTATTTATGCGAAATCTCCTACTTTTAAAATGATGAATATTATTTTTAACATGTTTATAAACGCCATTTGGAAAAACATAACACACTTCTAAGTACTACGGCTTTGCAAGCTCTGCCTTAAACTCAGAATTACCCATTGGAGTCCAGCAGAAATTGCTTGAAAAGCTGTTCATATTTTTTAAGAATAAAATTGCAGAGTTGTTAAGTTGAGGCCCGCGTAGCTCATCTTGGCCAATGTCCCATCTCAAATGAGAACTGCCTGTAGCACATCAGCAACGGCCCTGCACGCCCAGTGACAGAACACCCACTCGCTCACAGGCAGCTCATTGTATCGCCTGACCACCACAGTTTTTGGAGGACACTTCCTTCTGTGCTATCAGAATAGTACTCCTGTGTTTGATCCCAAAGATCCGAGTGCTGCCCTCTGGAGCTAAACCACTGACACATCTTTCTACACAATAAGATTTTTGAAGAGAGATCATATGTTCTTTCACCACATGTTTTGAATTCAGCAACCACAGATTGTTCCGTAATTCCTGTGACACAATTTCAAAAACTTGATAGTTTTTATATCAAGACAATCATCTTTATCAAGCACCTATTATATTTTATAGTAATGATCCACTCTTTTTGAATAGCAACTCCCCATCATAAAACTATTTTGAAAAACACACACACATATGTGTGTACACACAGACATATACATACACACATACCAAAAAAAAAAAAAAAAAACTTCTGCCGTCAAGTCAATTCTGCTTCATAACAATCCCTATTGGGTTTCCAAGCTGTAAATCTTTACAGAAGCAAACTGCACCATCTTTCTTCCTCAGAGTGGCCAGTGGGTTCAACCCACCAACCTTTCAGTTAACAGTCAAATGCCCTAACCACCACACCACCAGAGCTCCTTACATACACACTTACATGTATATAAACACGTATATACATACATACACTTCACTCATGTGGTTCTATTATTCACTAGTAACTCAAGGCACAATACACATTTCTCAGGGGTTCTTAATCTCAGTACTGTTGACATTTTGGGTTCTGAGAATTCTTTGTTGTGGGAACCTATCCTGTGCATTGCAGGAGGTTTAGTAGCATCCCTTACTTCTACCTACTATATTCCAATAGTACCTCCAAGTTCTGACAGTCACAATATGGGGAAAAATATGTCCCTTCTGTGACAAAGTCACCCCCTGCTATAGTTGTTGTTGTTGTTATGTGCCGTCGAGTTGGACCCGACTCCTAACGACCCCTCCTTGGGTTTCCGAGGCAGTATCACTACAGAAGTAGATTGCCCCATCTTCCTTCCGAGGAGTGGCTGGTGGGTTTGAACCGCCAGCCTTCTGGTTAGCAGTCAAGTGCCTTAGGCACTAAGCTACCTGCTAAGTACTACTGATTTATGGCAAGGGTTATCATTCAGTGGTATAGCTACCAAGTCACACCTCAAGTATTTCTCTTTGTAATCTTGAATTTGTTGACCAGTTTTGAAGATTTATTAGATTGTTATTGTTTTTATCCCTTATGGGCACTAATGAGGATTTGTGCTGGGAACAGAAGTCCACATTCTTCCAGTTGTTTTGGTTTCCTTGCCACCATTGCTATTGCTATTTTTGATCCAGGACCTCTTTGCAAACATCATCTCAAACCCACTTAACTGGACCCACTTAAATTGGAGTATGCCACAACCCACTGCAAGGACTTGGAGAGTGCAGCACAATGGTGCCATGCTGCTCTATGTCCATGTGTGGATGTGACATGAGACCATGTCACGTGGAATGACTTCTGGTTCCAGGGAGCACAACAGTGGCAATCTGCAGATTAAATAAATAATGGATTTCTTATATAAAATAAATATGTTAAAAGTGGGTCTAATATTTTACCATCACTGCAAAAAATTGTCTTACTTCCCCCTGGGATGCATATGTCTCACTTTGGAGACCACAAGACACCATGATAGACCTTTCAGGCACACTATCTTATTACAGATTGAAAATCTCTCTCTAAAGTATGGAATCAGAACCAGAACTGGTACACAAAGGACTTCTAATTAGTCCTGGGGTCAGGACTTCTAATAACATTAATACACTGGAACGGCCTTATACTGAGATGTTAGGGCAGGTGAAAAACAGCTTGAATCACATTGTGCTTACACAAAGCTAGAGCCTCTTTGCTATTAAAATAAATAAATAAATGAATAAAACCTCACTACCATCAAGTTGGATCCAACTCATAGTGACCCCTCACTACAGAAGTAGATGTAGATTGCTCCATCTTCCTTCCGAGGAGTGCCTGGTGGATTTGAACTGTCAGCATTCAAGTGCCTTAGACACTATTTCACCAGAGCTCCTCCTCTTCTACACACACACACACACATATATTTTCGCTTTACAAGCAAGCCTTAAGCCAGAGTTTATACTATTGAAATTCTTCCCTAGTTTATTAACATCTTTTCAAAACAGAGCATTTATCACTGCGTAGGATGTCTGTTCTCTTTGCTTCTTTTCAACGCTCCTTCCTCCTATCTCCAACCATGTTCTGGACCATAGAGGGGACATAGAACCCATGCTGGATTAGTCAGTTGTTCTTTCTTCATGGACTATGAGTCTTAAGGTGACACAAAGAAAAAAAGTACTGTGATATGCACATTCTAGAGCTGTACTCTAATTAAACTGCTATTTGTTCTGCTTAATCTTAAATCTCCAATATTACCCTGGTCCCATGCTTTCCAAGGCCTATTATTCAGCTTCTCCTTTGATTCTGTAAATGGCACTGAAGCTAGCCTTGGTATCTTTTACTTAAAAAAAAAAAAAGAAAAGAAAGAAAAACTTAGTGGATGCAATCTTTAACTAAGTTAGCTTTCTCTCTCAGTTTTGTATTATTTGAAAACTTAATAGTGATGTCTTCCAAATCTTCATCCAACATATGCTGTTGAATATGGATTATTATGCTTTTATTGACCCCTAGATTTTTGTACATTGACCACAAATAAACAAAATTCTAGGACAACAATAATAAAACCCAAAACCATTGCCATCGAGTTGATTCCAACTATAGTGACCCCCTTTGGGTTTTGAAGGCAGTAAATCTTTAGGGAAGTAGATTGCTCAGTCTTCCTTCTGTGGAGTGGCTGGTAGATTTGAACCTCCAAACTTCTGGTTAGCAGTCAGATGCAATAATATGTGCATTAATTAATTTTTAAAGTTCTTCATTTAAAAAAAATAAATAAACTTCATTTTGGAATACATTTAGACTTACAGAAAAGTTGCAAAGATTTACAAAGCATTCTGGTATACCCTTCACTCAGTTACTCATAATGTTAACACCTTACGTAATCATGGTACATTTATTAAAACTAAGAAAATAACACAGGTATATTGCTTTTAACTAAACTATAGACCTTATTTGGAATTCATTGGTTTTCCTATCAATGTCTTTGTTCTTCTCGTTGTTGCAGGATCTATTCCACTTAGCATATTGCATTTAGAAGTGATATGCTTTTATCAAATCTTTCATTCTTGCAATAGGCCTAAGAGACAGATACTGCTGATATACCAATTTCACAGATGAGGAAACTGAGACACAGAGAAGTTAAGCATTTGATTAAATCACAGAATATGATAGTTAAGATTGTGTGTCAACTTGGCTGGACCATGATTCTAAGTGATTTAAGCAATTGTGATGTAGTCATCCCCCATGATTTAATATAATCATTTCTATGATGGGATATGCTATGAGCAGCCTATCAGTTGAAAGGGAGCTTTCTCGGGGGCGTGGCGAGCTTTCTCAGGGGTGTGGCCTGCTTCCTATATATATATATATGAAAATTATCTTGCTCTCTGATGGATGTGAATCCTGTATCTAGCTCATCATCATCTGGTTCTTAGAGCTGAACCAGTGGCCTGCTGTATTACCTGCTAATCTTAGGATTATTGCCTTTGCAGCCTGTGACCCAACAATCTGCCATGTTACCTGCTGAATTTGGATTCCTCATCCCCTGAGCCAACAGGCTGCTATACTGCCTACCAATCTTGGGTTCATCAGCCCCTGCAGCTGCAAGAGTCAGGAGAAGCCTCCAGCTTGATGTTTGGCCCATGAAGTTGGGATTTACCAGCCTCAACAACTGTGTGGCCCATTTCCTTGAGATAATTCTTTCTCTCTCTCTCTCTCTCTCTCTCTCTTTCTCTCTCTCTCTCTCTCTCTCTATATATATATATATATTTCACTGGTTTCGCTTCTCTGAAGAACACAACTTAAGACACAGAGTAAGAATTAAAACAGCATCTGAACCCAGTGGCCTGGATTCACTCACCACAAAAAAAAAAAAAGACAAAGGACCCTCCAAGAGTATATGGCATTACCCTATATGCCATCTCTAACTTCCCTAATTTTAGAGTGTAAATGGATTTGGTTTGCATGCTTTGTTCTTCATGGACTTCTGCCAGCCCTAGAGATTACTGAGGCCCTTTTCAATGTGCACACAAACCATCTATTAAATAATCCTTTCTCCAGTTCTTCTCGGGATTAATGTCAAAGCTCAGTGCACTTCAATGCACTGAACTGACCTGTGTTGAAATCACATTACTTGCTCATCCTGTCCCCTAGAAAGAGCTTTACCACTTTATTGTGTGTGTACCTCACTTAGGGATTTTGTGAAAATGCAGATTCTGCAGGTGTGAGGGGTGCCTGTGAATATGCATTTCCACCAAGTCTCCAGGGGAGGTTCATTCAGTGGTCTGCAGGGCACACTTTGAGCAGAGTCCCTGGAACCATCCCCAGTTGTCTTGTTCTAGGTTGGCTGCATCTGTCGTCTTCTGCACTGCTGTGAACGACAGTTTGCCTGGGCGTGGGGAGGGGAACTGTTTGGGGTTGTTCCCTCAAAGCCTTCCCACCTATCTCAGACACTAGTTTTATTTAAATACAGTTTGTTGGCCCTTTCACATTTGGATTTCCTTTCTCCATTTAGAAATTACTGAGGCAAAGCTGCTGTTTATTACATCTGTTATTTTGTTCTCTGTCACTTGTTGCCAACCCTCTCTAAGCAACTATATACTCCTTGTTCCCTATCCTTCACCGTCCAGATCCATCTTAAGCATTTTGATTGTTACTAGCATTGTCCATAAGGCTGACTCTATTCTAAACCATAAACTTCCCTGACACTATATCTGCTGAGTTTTGTCATATTTTCACATATTTTTTTCAAAAATACATTCTTCTTCTATCTTCCATGTGGGTAGTTTTAAAATCTGTTGTTAAGCCCTTCGAGTCAGCTCCAACTTATAGAGACCCTATGTACCACAGAACAAAACACTGCCTATTCCTGTGCCAGCCTCACAATTCTTACTATACCTGAGTCTATCATTGCAGCCATTGTGTCAATCCATCTCGTTGAGGGCCTTCATCTTTTTCGTTGACCCTCCACTTTACCAAGCATGATATCCTTCTCCAGAGAATGGTCCCTTCTGACAAAGTGGCCGAAGTAGCCGAGACAAAGTCTGGCCTTTCTCTCTTCCAAGGAGCATTCCGGCTGCACTGCTTCCAGGACAGATTAAAATCTAGTGAGTCAAAAGTTTCCTGTACAGCCATATTGGTTTCTTTTTATATCACTGCCCACTCCAGGCTCCTCCAGATTTTACGTCCCCTGGAAACATTTGCAGTTGTAGTAATGTCATGTCTTCTTCTGTTCCTGTATTCCTTGCTTACTTATTTTAAGAATCTCCATCTCTTATTCCTTTATAATCTCTAGCCAACTGAGATGTATTTTTCTTGGAGCCTTTTGAAATCTGCTTTTACAAAGTCTGGGTCTGAATCTAGTATACCTACTATATTCTCATTTGATAATTAGCAACTCTAAGATGACATCATCTCTATTTCTGAGTTACCTATTACTCAGAACTCAATGCCATATCCTTCAGAGGAGGTTAGAACTAAATCCAGACCACCAGTTCTCACCACTGCCTCCTTTACTTTCTGGAAGATGAAAGTGCCAGCTCTTCCTCTGGGCTAAGCATTTGCATACTTTACTTTTTTTTTTTTTTTCCTTAATGGAAGAAATGAAAAATCTTAGGCTTTGCTCTCACCAGTGTGTGGATGGATGGACAAAGAGAGGCAAATGTGCTAGAAAAGCATTCTCACTTGAAGGTTGGATCAAAGGGGAAGGCTCAGTGCTCTAGGTGCATAAGACTTCCAGCAAATACAGCAGCTGCACCAAGGCAGTCATGCTGCCACTGCTTCATGTTGCAGAGACCTGCCTGCTGCTGTCTCTGCTACAGTTACACTGTCCAATTAACAGTTCAGATGAAACTGTGATAAGAATTTTGGAGTCCAAGAATATGCTGTGCATAAATATGGGGCTAGAGATTTCTGGAAGGTGGTGGGTTTGAAACCAAGGTGGAAGTGTAAAGAGAAGTGGTGGGTGCATGATTTTAGGGAGTGATGGATACCATCAGCCTGCCTCTCAGCTATTCACATACACTTCCCAAGGATCTAGTGTTGGGGCTGTGGGGGCACAGATGTCTTTTAGCAGTAACCCACTGAACTTGTCTATCTAGAGAAGAAGTGGCCAGGGAAAAAAACAACTGGGGAGACATTGATCAGTCTTAGGTAGACCCATGCACTGTTTGTGCTTTGGTTCTCCCTTAACTACTCCCATGTTGGTGATCTGTTGACATGTTGGTGACATAATACAGTGAGGAGTGAGGATAGACTATGTTTATAGGGAGATGTGAAGGTAAAGAAAGAATTATGTCAAAGGAAGAAAGTATGAAGGAGAAGCTCATAATACATAGTATATGTGCTGTGAGCAGATACCTAGAGGGCTTCAGGAACCAGAAATCTGTATCCTTCTATATAACCTGCTACCTCATGTCCTATACAAATACAGGACCATCCAATTCTCTCCCTTTTCCCACCCAATACTTTGGTCATAACTATTTAAATAACCTAATTTCTTCCCAATACTCTCAGCAACTTACTTTAAAGAACACTTAGACTCCTGTCCATTAACTCTTGTCAAGTTATATACAGAAATCCCCGGGTGGTGTTAATGGTGAACAAATTTGGCTGCTTAGTTACAAGTTAGAAGTCTGAACCCACCTGGAAGTGTCTTGATGGCTTACTTCCAAAACACCGGCTTTTCAAAACCTTATGGAGCCCAGTTCTATTCAGACACACATAGTGTTGCTACAAGTCAGATTGGAATTGAAGGCAAGTTTTTAAAATTATATATTTAATTAAAAACTGAGTCCAAAAAGCTTCAGCTGCAAATATATAAAAGCAGTCTGCTTCCGTAGAGACACCACCTCAAATATTAGACCCCAAGGAGGGATCGCTATGAGTCAGGACTCGACAGCAGTGAGTTGGTTTGGTTTTTGAATCCTGCATAGCATGTTTTTTGGTTATCTTTTGCTGTGTTACAAATTACCCCTAAAACCTAATGGTTTAAAGCAATAATCATCTATTTACTTGTGATTCTGGTGTCTAGACCTCAGGCAGGGCTCAGCACGATAGTTCCTCTGTTCTTTGTGATATCAGCCAAGGTTGTTCACTCATCTGCTTTCTGGATAACATTGGCTGACCAGTCCCAAAAAGCTTCCATTGCACATCTGGTTCTTTATATTTCAGCCCCTGGTCTCTCCCTTTGTTCCATTATTGGGTATGAATGTGTGGAAAGCAAAGCTGATCTTGACACACACTGATCCCCATCAGCTCCTTTTGTGAAGATTTCAAGTCCTTCCTCTTACCCACAAATCCTGCACTTTCAACTTGATGCTGTGACTGAATTTGGGGTTATCTTATCTGAGAAGGGAATGGCTATATTTTGCAAGCAGGAAGGACAGTGAACTAAATATGTAAGCATCAGATAGATCCAAAATGTTCTTCACTGGTACTCCCAGGCCTTCTTCACCTACGCACACAATATGGTTGTACTGTCCTGTCTCTTTAAAGTTAGGGCTTTTCACATGACTTGTTTTCATCATTAGGATGTGAGCAGAAGTGATATATGTCACCTCTGGGCAGAAACTTTAAGAGCCAACATGTAATTTTCTATGTTCCTCCCTCCTATCCCCCAAATCTGCTATATTTCAGATGGCTGAGGGTTGGGTAGGCTGGGCTCCCTGCTGACTCAAGATGGGAAAGTAGCAGGAGTGAGAGATAAAATTTTTCCATTTTATGTAACTGCAATTTGGGGGTTGTTACTTACAACAATTTAATAACAACTGATTTTGAATAATACATACAGCAAGATATACATCGTAAGTGTAGGCATCAGGCACTAAAAGTTTCATGAATATGAGGGGGGGGAAAATAGCCAAAGGAGAATATTGGATTCATTAAGATCAACCATCCTAGATCATAATCATCCCTAGGGTGGAGACTCAACGTAAACCATACAGATGACTCAAGTAGAGACACTATAAGAATCATAACATAGAGAAAGAGTAATACTAAGTTTGTAAAGTCTCGTATATTCACAAACTGGGACATTTTATGATACTGAGATTCTTTAATATCTCACTTATATGAAAGAATATCATTAAGGCAAGAAGAATAATTCAATTACTTCCCAGTAAAGAAAATTAGTAAAACCCAAAGCCTTAAATCTCTGGTTAATCTGTTTAAATATGGTTAAATATGTACACAAGAAATATTCATCACTTTTATATGCCATAAGTATGTGATTGTGTTGCTGTGAATTACTTAATATGGCCCTTTTACTTATGGTCTGTGTGGCTCCCACTGGATGACTTCATGGGAATATACAATGTGAGGTTCTTGTGGCCCACCAGGGGAATAGGATAGCTTGCTAATGATGGAAATGACTTTCATGGCACCCTTGTGGGGGCAGGACCATGCAAATAAGGTGTATGGAGCCCTAATGCAGAGACTGGTCAGTTTTGCCATCTAAATATGCTTTAAACGAGACGTCTCTGAGGCAGAAGGATGGGATCTCACTACTATCAAGAAAGAAAAGCCAGGAAGTAGCATGTCATTTGGACCTGAGACGCCTGTGCTGAACCTCCTTAATCCAGAAGCCAGGGAGCTGTGACACCAGAGATGATGGAAGACATGAGAAGCAGCACAAGAGAAATGGCAGCAGCAAAGACAGCAGAACCAGAGACCAGGTCAAGGCACAGCAGGGGCTTGCTGGCCCACGGAGGGAGAAAGCCGAATGTCCTCACGCGGGAGGCTTGCTGGCGGAGTGGAGTACCTCTCTGCGCACTTATTTGCAGACCTAAAAGAGATTTGTAACACTTTCCAGAGCAGGCCAGAGGCCAAAGGTCTTCAGGGCCAAAAGGCTGAGGCCAGAGAGAAGAGGCTGTCCCGATCGAAGAACTGTATCCTATGCCATTTCTGATCCTGAGTTGTAACCGATACTTTCCTAATAAACTTCTTAATCATGAATATTGTCTGTGAGTTCTGTGTAGCCATTACAAGGGATTATGAAACCCAGCAGAAAAGTAAAATGTGCCACAGGAGGAAGGGTTGGTATAAAAATTGCTAAGAATATTGGAAGGTGGAGATATGTTTGACCTCCAGCTCATAGGAGTCAGCCCTGGACTATTGATCTTGACCTTGATCCTTCTCCTGCCTGGTGAAGTTAGGTCAGAGACCACCCTCATACCATTTTCATAGGGATCTTTTTAACTCTTCAGAGATCTATAGTAAAGTGTTGACTGATGCTGATGATCTGTGTTCTAAGGATAAACCAAAAGACCAGTTTGGCAATATTAAATACCACGATATAGTCTGTGATAATAAAAACTCTGAATATATTGAAGCAAGCCACTGTGTCTACATTTTGGCACTTATCTGTGAAAGAGTCTAGGAAGTTTGCTGAATTTTAGGAGAAAGTACCCTAAACATGCCTTGGTGAACTGCTTTTTAAATCAAGTGCATTATTCTGAAATCAAGGATATTATATCCATATTACAACCAGGTAACGTTTGTATCCTCTTTTCTACCAGACAGAAATTTCTTCCAGCCACTCCTCAGAAGGGAGGTTGGGCAATCTACTTCTGTAGTGATACCACCTCAGAAACCCAAGGAGGGGTTGCTGTGAGTCAGGTCTGACTCAATGACACATAACAACAACAACAACAACAACATAGGAAAAATGCAGATTAGGATATTGGCAAATCACTGAAGTAAGGAAGAATCCCCTATAACATTTTGGGGGTGGGAGAGGGAAGGGTAGGAATCTTTGGTCTGTTAGCTTAAAGAATCAAGGCATAGGTCACATTTATGTTTCTTATCATGTTTTTAAAATGGTAGGCTCTCTACAAAGCTTGAGAAATTTGACTCTATCCCAACATTGCTATTTTCAGTGGGAAAGTCTGAAGATAAACACTGATTTATGGCAATGCTGAAAAAACATTACTTTCTGATACATAATTTCTTCTGTGTATTTTTGTTGTATTGTGAATACATTTTCAAATTGCCGATTTACTGGGAAATATGCTGTGCTTGATTCCATTCTAAATGAACATTAGAATGCTAACAATATAGAGAGCTTCCAGGGAGAAATGCCCCAGCCACAGTCCAGACAAAACAAAAGCAGAAGGAAATTGAAAATGAGTGTGTGTGTGAGAGGGAGACAGAGGTAATGTTCGCACTCTAAGCGGAGAGAAACAGAGACGTGATATCTATTGAGGAACTCAGCAAAGGAGCTTCTGAGAAAATGGCACAACCAAGCTTGATGCACTGCAAATGTGGAGGATGGGTTTCCTACTTTGTCCTAAAGGTGCTATGGTGTTCTCTTTAAAGCTAAAGGCTTTTTTTAAAATATATATATATGTAAAATGCATATGTGTGCTTAGCAAATAATAAGAGTTCAAATAAGAGATATATATATATAAATAATATATACCTAAAATAATTCTTATTCTACCATATACTATGTGTATATTAATAAACAAAGTGATAATGAAGACTTTATGATACTGTTACTCAACTTTCCATCACTCCAAACACACACACCCATTCACACACCAGGGAAATGAATGATGAAGCAGTCTGGACCAAATGCTTGATCATTTAGTGAGTTCAGAACCTTCAATCCTCATTGCTTTGCATATGGAAATAGAGCAGGAGGCATCTTCAAATAAGATACAGTAACTTACCTGGTGATCAGAAGGATGCATGGGGCTTAAAAGAGGAGAAGAGGAAGACTCTGTTGTAAACAGTCATAGAGACTGACAGTGCACGGAAGAACTCAAGGTGAGGAGGGCCCACCCTAGAGTCCATCACCAGATGCTTGGGAGAAGAAGATGAGACACAGCAAGAAACATTCAGCCTTAAGGAGGCTGGCAACAAGGTGTCAGACGAAAGGCTAACATCTAATGAAGGCTGTCAGGGACTGTTCAGGCCTTGCCAGGAACTCTGGGATTTTTTAAGACAATGGGGTACTGGGTGAAATAGTGCATCCCCCAAATTGATGTCCACCTGGAATATCAGAATGTGACCTATTTGGAAATAGAATCTTTGCAGAAGTAATTAGTTACAGTGAGATGATATTGGGTTATGGTGAGCCCTAATCCAATGACTGATGTCCTCATAATGACATATGTCCTCATATGAAAAGGTGCAGGAAGAACACCATGTATAGCAGAGACAGATATTGGAGTAATGCGTCTACAAGCCAAGGAACACCAAGGATTGCCAGAAAACACCCAACGCTACCAGAAAGACATGGCACGGATCGTCCCTCAGAACCTCCAGAAGAAATCGGACCTGCTGACACCTTGATTTCAGACTTCTGTCCTCCTGAACTGCAGAGAAATAAATGTCTGTTGTTTGAAGCCCCACTTTGTGGTACTTTTTCCACAGCAGCCCTAGGGAACTCATACAAATAGAGATGGAGGCAACTGCAAAGGCAGTCTCAATTCAGGGAGGTAAGTCATTAGATTTACATGAGAAAGACCTTTCCACTTCAGGGGACAAGTAAAACCAATACAGATCCAGAAGGGAACATCTGATGATACCCAAACCAAATGACAAGACTCTAGGAAGGGATGAGGATGCTTTCAGACCTGGAAACAGCATTCGCTTAAATCTAACACCTAATACCACAGAGACACCTGTAATATATGTGGCCACAGGTGTTTTCTGTTTCTTTGTTTTGCTTTTTGTTTTTTCCCCCATTTTCATGACTTTTTAATGAGGCATGCTTATAAACCTTCAGAACGATGATAGATAGGATAGCTATACCAGGAGAAACCCAAACCTCCCCATAGCTTTCCTAATCCCATTTAATTTCTTGCTCTGCCTACTTGTGAATTTCCACCACGCTCTTCTGTGAGCAGTGTAGTGTAGGCAAGATCTCAGACCCAAATTTACCTACTATTAATTTCAAATCAAGGTGTCACAGAATCTCTGTAGTGTGTTGGGTGACCAGGACTACTGACAGTAACATGTTCATGTGATAACTCCTGAGAAAGATGCTTGTGTTTTACTAGGGCCTTCAGTGAATAAGCTTTTCCCCGATGGAATAAAACCAATAGTGAGTGTTACCCACTGGGGGAAATACATTGAAGCAGTATGTCTGTTAATGCTTTCATAAATTTCAACAGGCAGCCCTATGCCTATTCCACTCATGTGTAGGACTGGCCACTGCCACAGAGATACAGTCCATGGCTTTGTCCTGAGGATGCAAAATTTATACTCCAAACTTGTTCTAGACAATCTTCTCTTTGAGGACCTAATGGCCAAGGTTTTGGTCCTCTTGCATGTCCTTTGATTAACCTTCTGCAATTGCACTATAGTCTTGTGTTCGCCACAACCATTCAATTCCTAGGAACACAAACAACTTAAGGAAAGTCAACCAAAATGTTAATTTTAATTGGCAGGTGAAAAAAAAAGAAAGAATCTTAAAATCTGAATTAGTATTTAATACCATGTAATGTTTGACCTTGGGAGAATAACATACAAATTCCTTGGCATGGGCTACATAAGGCTGTTTAAAATATGACTCCATCTATTTCTCACCATCATCTCTGATCAGCGCCCAGTAGATAGTCTCTAGTCCAAGTACAATCAATTTATCATCATTTCTTGGACATGATGTCCTCCCATAAGCCACTCAGTGCCTTGGCTATGGTGGAACGAAGTTTCTCTCTTGTTTCCTGGAAAATTCATAATTGCTCTTCAGATTTAAAACTAATTTCCTCTTTACAGGCTTTGCTTGTTCTGCCATTAATTGCTCCTTCATCTGTACTTCCACTGTCTTCATTCACAGCTTGGTTACATTAGTTATAAAAATGTCTTGCAAGTGCGGGTTTGAAAGAATAATGAAGTGGTTAAGTGCTCAGTTGCTAACAAAAATTCCGATAGTTCGAATCTACCAGCTGTTCCTCAAGAGACAGATGTGGCAGTCTGCTTTCATAAAAGATTACAGCCTTGGAAATTCTATGAGACATTTGTCCTCTGTCCTATAGGATAGCTATGAGTCAGAATCAACTCGATGGCAATGTTTGCTTTTAGATTTTCTGCTCAACTACCAGGGGTAGGGACTATGCTTTTTATTTGTTTTTGTGTCCTTAGCACCTAGCACAATGTTGCTTGACCTAGAAAAGGAGCTCAATCAATGTTTGTGGAGTAAATTACTCAACATAAATCATACAAAATATAAAGTGGTCTTGATGATACGAAACATCTGTCTTTATGCATGGGATACAGTACAACACAAGACATGAAAAAGAAATGGAGTATTTCTGTCATAAAATGTTCGTGTTAAAGAAACAACAGTGTATAAAAAATTGTGAAATATTAGGAACATTTCCCCTTAAAAACTACCTTTACTATAAATTACTATTTGCCTCTTTGATAAGAAACACAATTCCTAAAAGGTGAATATCAGTTAGTGAGCAACCAGAACCTTAGAATTGCACTGAACTCACAAGCTGGGAGATGCCTAAATAGGTAGAATCTGTTGAGTTCTGAATTAAATCGGCTCTTCTTTATTTTCTGCCATTAAGGTGCTGAAATATGCTTTTGGGTATCAACATGTTTGTTGATGGTAACTTAGCTTGGCAGGATAGAAACTCCAGCATGAGTTACACTTTTACAGTTACATTTTCATTACAAAACCCAGATCTATATCTCAGGCAGTTTATTGCTTGGAATTATTAGTCATGTGTTGGTATGATGTGTGAGTGCTACTATCCTTATCCAATTTTAACAGTAGAGCTTTGGTCACAATTTCATTTGGTAAACAGTTTAGGCTATGTCCACAACTCCAAAGTGATGAGTGAATGCATGTACAAGAGTTAGTTAAACCAGATGTTGTGAATGGTAGAATTACTAAGCCAATTAAATGGTGTATAATTTTTTAGTGGTTTTAAATATAGAGAGTATATAAACATATGTTAGTGCCAACACATAATACAATTTATATTCAACTAAAAAGTATTATTTTTATATTCTTTTTGTGTTTAATTAATCAATCTCCTTCTTGCTACTATATTACAAAAATTTGAACCAATTATAATAGAATTTAGCTCACATTTGTAAATACTGAGTCATAATTTTGACTGAAAGGATATTTCAGTCACCTTGAATTTAAGTAATAAAAACAATTTTATCAGGAATAAGAAATGTTGAAAGTGAGATAATAGCTCTCCTAACCATCCCCTCCAGAATGAAAAAAAAAAAAAAACTAAATGACTCTTTGATCACATTTGCAATATTTGGAAGGGAATTTCACTTAAGTCCTTAACAGACTTATAAGGACTTTGTAGGAGTTAATGATAAATTCCCTTATCTTTAAAGTCACTAGCAAATGCCTAAGGAGCCCTAGTGGTACAACTGTTAAGCACTCAGCTGCTAATAGAAAGGTTGATGGTTCAAACCCATACAGGGTTCCAGGGGAGAAACACCTGGCAATTTGTTTCCATAAAGATTATATCCTAGAAGACTCCATGGGGCAGTTATATTGTCATATGGGCTCACTATGAGTTAGAACTGACTTGATGGCATGTAACAACAACAACAAAAATGCATACACTTAACTTACTGTTGACCATTGATGTAAATCATTTAGTATGCCCATTCTTTGGGTCTTGAAATGTATCTTGATAAAATAACGCATGGATCCTTCTCTAGTGGGCCCATTGCACTTATTGATTTGATTGTTGTTTGTTTCAGTGTTCAAACAAAAGAATTTATGAAGCCCATTGAATTTTGGCATCAGAATGGTTCAGAACATTGGAATGAAGAGTTTTCAGTTGATTCTTTCTCCCAGCCAACAAAGGGCGATTTAATAAAGAGAGGCAAGTTTAACCAAACAATTGTCTAATAAGACATCTCACTCTTCAATATGAGAAGAAACATTTTAGGTAGACTAAAATGATCAGTTTATAGTGAAGGATAAAGAAAAAAAATCCCCTATCTATGTCAAGATTGAGTTATAATTGTCAATTAGAGGCCAAGCATGTGCAACACTCCTGGGTCTGTCAGTGCCTCTCGACACTGCTCATTGCTGTCAGTAATAATAACTAGTGCAATAAGCATAAATGTGAAAATGAGGGGGTTGCACTGAGTGATCTCTAAAGTCCCTTCCAGCATCAGAATTCTCAAAGTTGGTAAGACTGAAATTCTCAAATGTGCTTCTGATTGCACCCAATTAATGACTAGGGACAATTTATTCATTTGACAAGATAGGTCATTTTTTATTCACTTGGCTCAGAAATAAAAGCTCAAATGAAAAGTAAGGGATAGTTTAAAAAAAAAAAAAACAACTCATTGCCATTGAATAAATTGTGATTCATAGTGATCCTTCCTTAGGTTTCCAAGGCAGTATCTCTACAGAAGTAGATTGCCCAATCTTCCTTCTGAGGGGTCGCTGGTGGGTTTGAACCTCCAGTCTTCTGGTTAACAGTCAAATGCCTTAGGCACTATGCCACCAGAGCTACTGGATTTTACCTTTACCAAGAACTTACATACACACATCATTGTTTTTAATTTGCAATGATTTTGTAAAGAAGTTTCATGACCAGGGTTTTCTCACACCTTTGCCAAGTCGGTACAAAATTTAGTATTATTAAACTAGACTTGATTTTTTTTTTTTTTTACAAAGATACTAAGTAGTCTCTATTAATACTAATATGTCCAAGGAATAAAAAACCAGAACTTCAATTCATCTAAAAATGAAAAGTCCATGAGGGCTGGAAACCATGTCTATCTTAATTACAATTTTGACCTTAACATACAGCCCAAACTCCTACTGAGATTATGCTCCAATGAAGGAACACAGGTAATATATAAATATCTTATGTGTCAGGTAGTGGTAAAAACTGTGAAGTAAAATTAAGAAGGTTCAGGGGCAGTCTAGCATCTGTCTGTTAGTTTGTCGTACTGTGGTAGTTTGTATGTTGCAATGATGCTAGAATGCTAGAAGCTATTCCACTGATATTTCAAATAACAGCAGGGTTACCTATGGTGAATAGATTTCAGAGGAACTTCCAGACTTAGACAAAGAAGAAAGTGTTGGAAATATACTTGTGAAAGTTAATCAATGAAAACTTTGTAGATCACAACAGAATATTACTCAATATAGTGCAGGAAGATAAAATCCTTAGATTAGAAGGCATTCAAAATACACAGTTGCCAGAGCAATAAACTTAAGCACACCAATGACTATGAAGGTGGTACAGGAATGGGCAGTGTTTCATTATGTTATACATAATGTTGCCATGAGTCTGAGCTGACTCCTCAGCAAATAACAAGAAAAAGGAGGAACTGGTGATGGGATATTTTAGTTAAAGAAGGAATCTTTAAGGAGGGTGTAGTTTTGGAGAGTAGGATAAGAAGTGATATTTGGAGAAGAGTTTTCTAGATATAGAGAAGGGATTACACAAGCCCTCGAAGGTCAGAGTTATGACACAGCCCTTTGAGGGAAAAGCTTAACATATTTGAAGAATAACAAATACTCCATGTAGCTAAAGTGGAAAGAATGATGCAGAAAGACATAAGAGATGATTTCATACAGGTAATGACTTGGAGGGCAAGAACTTTAATTAGGGCATTGATTAGGCAACATACAAAAAAAGTTGTTAAAGCCCAATTCACATAGAAACTATGTTGTTATGTTGTTGTTAAGTGCCGCCGAGTTGTTTCCGACTCATAGCGACCCCATGCACGAAACACTGCCCGATCCCGCACCAGCCCCACAATCCCTGCTATACTTGAGCACATCATCCCAGCCACAGTGTCAATCCATCTCGCTGAAGGCCTCCCCCTCTTTCGTTGACCCTCCACCCTACCAAGCATGACATCCTTCTCCAGGGAATGGTCCCTTCTTACAACATGACCAAAATAGGTG
>NW_006921589.1:8822112-8826935 GCF_000298275.1 Orycteropus afer afer
GGACTTTGCCTGTCCTGAAACGCTCACTCAAAGCTGAAAAAAATAGTGCCAGTGTGCTTTTCTAGAAATTTGAAGAAGGCATTTAAAGTACAGTCAGAGGCAAGTTGGAAAAAGATTTCTGGTCGGCACACTCTGCAGAGAAAAGCACAATAGGCTGACTCCAGCCCTGGATATTGCCCTGGGCTTCCAGGTGTCCCTGTTGGTCCTCATGCCATTTCTAAGAGTTGGCTTATCTCAGCATAGAACACCTAACCTTCTCAGAGAGTAATTTTTAACCTTTTGTGTCTTAGACTGAGTTAGACTGAATTCTCTAGAGAAGCAAAATCAGTGAAGCTTATATATGTATATTTATAGTCAGATTTATCTCAAAGTAATGGCTCATGTAGTTGAAAAGGGTGTCAAGTCCCAAGCCCATGGTCAGAGAACAGGCTGGAGGCTTCTCCTGACTCCTGTAGCTACAGGGGTTGATTAGTACAAGATTGACAGCTCAGATAGCAGGCTGTAGCTCATAGGCTGTGGAGGATAATGAATCCCAAGATTCGCAGGTAATATGAAAGGACACTGGCTCAAGTCCCAAGAACCAGAGGTCAGATGATGATGGTGCAGATGCAGAATCTAGAGTGAGCAAAAGACAGAGAGCTTTGTCAGGACTCCCATATACACTGGATGCAGATCATACCCCCTGAGGAACTCCCTTTCAATGACTGGCTGCTCATAACAGATCTCATCATGGAGATGATTGCATCATTACATAACGGCAAAACTGCATCATATTGGACAAACCACTGAGAATCACGGCCCAGCCAAGTTGATATACACCTTCACCATCACAATTTGCCTGATTGTTGAATGCTTACATATGAGCCCTGCTGACATATGTTTTAATTTTAGCTTATGATAAAGGTACTGTTTTGTTTATATTTTGTTTTTTAACATCGTAAATAATGGCTGAAAGTCAGAATATGGTAAAAATTAAGTGAACCTTTGCTAAGAAGTTAGATTATAAATATAAACTTAATACTTTTTTAGTAACTGTGGAATGTGTGAATTGTCTCTTACCTTATAAAGGCATAGATCCATTTATTCTGCCAGAATTTGTGCTTTCCTAGAAATATCCTGAAAGAGATGATTGTAACAAACATATAATCTCTTTCCTCAGCAAATGAAAGGAAGTGTAGATATTGTTCTGAAGAAAAACTGCTAGATGATGACTATTTCTTGAGATAGTCAATGTCCCATATCTGTTGTTTAAATCTTAGTGTACACAGATGAAAGTTTAGGACATTTATTTGTTTTGTATCCTATTCTAATAGAAAAAATTTTAAAAATTAATATTTATTCTCTATGATTCACCAGAGTCTCAGTACATGCATGTGGTACTTAAGGTTGTATGTCAACTTGGCTGAGCCTGGTTTTGAGAGGCTGGGCAGCTGGATGTAGTTATTTCTCATGATGAGACCGCTAATCAACTCTATGGTAGAATCTACCATGAGCAGCTGAGAGGACATTTCAAGGACACAAATTCTAGAAGAATGCAGAAAATCTATGCCTTAGGGATGTGGTCTCCTTCCAGTATATAAGAAGAAGTTTTGAGGAAGGTTTCTACCTTCCTGGCACATCTGGATTCTGCATTTGGCTGAGTCACAGTGTTCTGCCATATTGTCTGCCAATCCTGGGACTCTTTAACTGGTGGCCTGCTGTGTAGCTTGATAATTTTGGGGCTGTGCCATTTTATTTGTCAGCCTTGGGTTTGTTAGTCTCAGCATCAGCAGCTGTGTGAGTTAAGAGAAGCTTCCAGCTTCAGTGGGCTAAGAGTAAGAGGCAGAGCTGAAGCCCAAGGTGGAGAGGTTTCCAATAGCTAGGAGAATCCAAAATGGCAGACTAGGGAGAGATACTATACAGACCATATACAACAAAGACTCAACAACAAGAGAAATGGCTATGAATGACAATCCTGGATCCCGGAGCTTCAAAGGAAAGGACAAAGGAGTAGATCAAATACCAATGAGAGGAAGAGACTTAACTAAAACAGTACAAAACTGCCAATCAGAACAGTGTGGACATTTTGAATCATAGTAAGCAGTGTTCTAACCAGAGCAAGAACCCGATAACCAGCTCCACTTGCCCAGGATTGCATCAGCACTCACATTTGTGATCAGATGACCAGAGTTGGGAACCAGCAACCCCAACCAGCCACATCCATGCACACCTGCAGCCCCACCCACTAGAACAGTGCCACTATCATCTCTAGCACCACGGGACTCAGGACAGATGGTGACCAACACCCACCCCACATGCTCTCAGCTACTCTGCATGATCAATGATCAGAGACTCAAAGCCACATTCCCACTTGCCACCAAATCCACGGAGAAAGGTGATGAGCATCCCAGTGCTGCCAAATTAGCAACCAGAGTAACAGGTCTACTTTGTTGCCTGGATATATAAAAACAGGAAAAAAAAAATCAGGGTGAAGTAAACCAACATACAATCAATAAATTAATACAATAATAGTACAATGTCTAGGAGACAACAGACAACTCAAAATCATACAAAAAAAAAAAAAAGGACAAGATGGTTGAAATAAGTGACTAAAATACGGGGCCAGAAAATCTTCTGGAGGAAGAAATGCTATTGGAACTGCTTGGCATTATATTTAGGTACCTTCAATAATTTGGAGAATTAAAAAAAAAAAAGAAAGAAAGAAAAATGAAGGAACAAATTGACAAAATAAATGGAAAATTAGAAACTATACAAAAACAGCAAATAGAAATCCATAAGATCAATACTTATATTTCAGAGATAGACAATGCATTGGAAGGACAAAGGAGTAGAACTGAATCAATGAAACATAGAATTAGCAAGATTGAAGACAAATCTCTCAACACTAATATGTTAGAGGAACAATCAGAAAAAAAAAAAATGAAATAAATGAAGAAAGCCTAAGAATTATGTTGGACACCATCCAGACTATGACATAAGTGATCAGAATTACAGAACAGAAAGAGATAAAAAAAGAAGCACCGAAAAAATTGTCAAAGATTTGTTGGAAGAAAACTTCCCTCATATCATGAAAGATGAGAATGTATTCAAGAAGCTCAGTGAATCCCAAATGGGATTCCCTCAAAAGAAAATCATCATGACATATTATAATCAAACTTTCCAAAACCAAAGACAAGGAAAGAACTTAAAGCAGCTCAAGAAAAATGAAAAGTCACCTACAAAGGAGAACAAATAAGGCTAACCTCTGATTTGTGGCAAAAACCATACAGGCCATAAGGCAATGGAATGACATATAAAACATATAATGACATAAAAATAATGACATATAAAAAAAAAATAGCCAACCTATAATTATATATCCAGAAAAATTGTCCCTCAAACATGATAGCAAAATTAGGACATTCCCAGACAGACAGAAATTAATGGAATTTGTAAAAACCAGACTTAGCAAATTTACAAGACATGCTAAAGGGAGTTCTTTGGACAGAGAACCAATGACAGCAGACAACAACCAGAGATTAAGACTTATGACAACATCATCTGGAAATAAACCCAGACATAGAAATATCACAAATAAAATTAGCGTAGTGCCTAAGGCACTTGACTGCTAACCAGAAGGCTGGAAGTTCAAACCCACTAGCCACTCTTCAGAAGGAAGATGGGGCAATCTACTTCCGTAGTGATACTGCCTCGGAAACCCAAGGAGGGGTCATTATGAGTTGGGTCTGACTCAATGGCACATAACAACAATAACAACAAGACTGAAATGGAACCAGAAATGTCAATTTGTAAATAATGATAAAGCTAAAAAAGGGAATAAATGCTGTAGTTACAGAACTTCCAAATAGAGAGTAAGTGAAGACAATATAAAGATAGAATGGATGCTTTAAATGTGGGAAGATAATAATAATATACTGGGTATCCTCAAAGAAAATTAATAAACCTTCTCACCAAAATAAAAAAAGAAGAAAATCATAAAGTCTCAGTAAACAGTAAGACAATAGCAATGAAGAAAATATAAGAAAAACCATAAACAAAATAAACTTTGAACAGAAAAATCTATTGAACAAAGAATGATTAACACCACACACACACAAAAAAAAATAGCAAAATGGTAACAGTAAATTCATACCTATTGATAACTACACTGCACGTAAATGGATTACATGTACCAGTTAAGAGACAGAGACTAGCAGAATGGATAAGAACACGTGACCCATAAATATGCTGTCTACAAGAGATATACCTTAGACACAAAGAAAAAGTAAGCTAAAAATCAAAGGATGGGGAAACATATATCAAGAAAATAGCAACAACAAAAAAAAAGAGCAGGAGTGGCAATATTAATTTTTTGATAAAGTAGACTCTAAGGCAAAAACTAGCAAATGAAACAAGGAAGGACATTATATAAGGATTAAAGGGCCAATCAAACAAGAGGACATAACCATAATAAATATCTACACACCCAGTGAAAGAGCCCCAAAATACATAAATCAAAGTGTAACAGAACTGAAAAGATAAATCAACAATTCAACAATAATAGTAGAAGATTGTAATATACTACTTTCAATGATGGAGAGAACAACTAGATAGAAACTTAACAGCTACAGATGATCTAAACAATACAATCAGCCCTCATAGATACATACAGAACACTGATCCAACAACAGCACAATATCATTCTTTTCCAATGCACGCAAAAATTTATCCAGAATAGGGTATATGTTAGGCCACAAAGCAATCCTCAAGGAGCTTAAAAACATCAAAATGCTACAATGCATCTTCTCTGATTACAATCCTATAAAATGAGAAATAAACAACAG
>NW_006921589.1:8827480-8828122 GCF_000298275.1 Orycteropus afer afer
TCATCATCGTATCACAGGTTGTTAATGATTCTTCCTCCAATCCTAATGTCATGTTCTTCTTCATATAGTCCATGTTCTCAGATTATTTGCTAAGCTTACAGATTTAATAAGTATGGTAAAAGGATACAACCCTGACACACTTCTTTCTTGATTTTAAACCATGTAGTGTTCCCTTTTTCTGTTTGAACAACAGCCTCCTAGTCTATGTACAGATTCCTCATGAGTAAAATTAAATGTTCTGGAATTCCCATTCTTCTCAATGTTATCCACAATTTGTTATGATCCACACAATCAAATGCTTTTGCATGGTCAATAAAATACAAGTAAACATCTTTCTGATATTCTTTTCTTTGAGCCAAGATCCATCTGACATCAGCAATATCCCTCATTCCATATCTTCTTCTGAATCCAGCTTGCATTTCTGGAAGTTCTCTGTCAATATATTGTTGCAACCACTTTTGAATTATCTTCAGTAAGATTTTACTTGCATGTGATATTAATGATATTGTTCGATAATTTCCACATTGTGTGGGATCACCTTTCTTTAGAATGGGTACAAATATGAATCTCTTGCAGTCAGTTGACCAGGTAGCTGTCTTCTAAATCTCTTGGCATAGGCAAGTGAGTGCCTCCAGCAGGGCA
>NW_006921589.1:8828222-8831275 GCF_000298275.1 Orycteropus afer afer
AAAAAAAAAAGCAGCAAAAAATAAAGCCTATAATCACCAGAAGAAAAGAAATAATGAAGATTCTAGCAGAAATAAATGAAACATAAAAATAATAGAATCAATTAAAATAGAAGTTGGTTCTTTGAAAGGATTAGTAAAATTGATAAACCACTGGAAAATTTAACAAAGGAAACAAAGGAGAAGATTCAAATAATACAAATAAGAAATGAAGTAGATGATGTCACAAGATAACCTACTGAAATAAAAGGGATAATAAGAGAATACAATGAAGACCTATACTCCAACCAATTAAAAACCTAGAAGAAATTGAAAAATTTCTAGAAACACACTACCTACCCAAACTAACACAACTTGAAGTAGAAAATTTGAAAACATCCATCACAAAAGAAAAAATGAAACAAGTCATTAATAAAACACTCAACAGAAAAAGTCCCAGTCCAAATGGCTTTACAGGCCAATTCTACCAGACCTTCAGAGACTTGAAACAATATGTCCTAAAGCATTTCAGAACATAAAAAGAGTTGAATACTCCAAAACTCCTTCTACGAAGCAAGCATAACCCTGATGCCAAACCAAGCAAAGACATCACTAAAAAAGGAAATTACAAACGAACTTCTCTCATGAAGATTGATGTAAAAATTCTCAACAAAATCCTAGCCAACAGAATCCAACACATGTCAAAAAATAATACATCGTTACCAAGTGGAATTCATTACAGTCATGCAAGGATAGATCAACATCAGAAAAATAATCAGTGTAATCCACCACATAAATAAAACAAAGAAAAAGAACCACATGATCCAATCAATTAATACAGAAAAGACATTTGGAAAAATCCAACACTAATTCTCAATAAAAACTCTCAACAAAACACTAATAGAACAGAAATTCCTCAACATAATTAAGGGCATATACATAAAACCAACAGCCAACATTATTTTCAACAGAGAGACTGAAAACATCATGGGAACCAGACAAGGATGCCCTTTATCCCCACTCCTGCTCTATATTGTATTGGAATTCCTAGCTAGAGGAATAGGCAATAAAGAGAAATAAAAGACAATGAAATTGGTAAAAGAGGAGTAAAAATATCTCTGTTTGCAGTTGATATTATCCTTTACATAGAAAATCAACAAGAAAATGGCTAGAACTAATAGAAGGATTCAGCAAAGTGACAGACTACAAGATCAACATACAAAACTGTTAGATTCCTCTCACTAACAGAGAACTCTGAAATGAGAATCAGGAAAATAATACCATTTACCACCCAAAAGATGAAGTATTAGGAATAGATCTAACCAGAGACACAAAAGACCTATACAAAGAAAACTACAAAACACAAGAAACCGACGTAAATGAAATATACTATGCTCGTGGATAAGAAGACTTAACCTTGTACAAAGGACAATACTACCCAAAGCAATCTACAAATTCAATGCAATCCTGATCCAGATTCCATCATCATCCTTTAAAGAGATGGAAAAACTAATCACCAACTTTATGTGGAAAGGAAAAATATCCCAAATAAGCACAGCACTAGTAAGGAAGAAGAGCAAAGGAGGAGGCCCCTCACTCCCTGATCTCAAGACCTTCGATGCAGCCATGGTAGTTTTGATTGCCATGACATTAACATGAATATTTGCACTCAAGTTCATCACAGAATTATTCACAAAGCAAAAAGATGGAAACAAACAAAGTGCCCAACAACACATGAATGGATAAACAAACTATGGTATATATACACAACAGAATAATATGCAGTGTTAGAGAATAATGACGAATCTATGAAACACCTCATGACATGGATAAACCTAGAACACATTAGTATGAGTGAAATTAGTCAATCACAAAAGGACAATTACTGTATGAGACCAGTACTGTAAAAAGTCAGGAAAAGGTTTACACACAAAAAGAAACATACTTTGAAGGATACCAGAGGTAGGAGGGAAAGAGAGGGTAAATAACTAAATACAGGGCAGACATGAATTAACTTGAGTGAAGGGAAAGTGTTTTGCTTCTCTAGTGCTATTGTAACAGAAAATACCACAAGTGGATGGCTTTGACCAACAGGGATTTATTCTTTTCCAGTTTAGGAAGGAAAATGGGGCAATCTACTTCCATAGTGTTACTACCTCGGCAACCCAAGGAGAGGTCGCTATGAGTCAGGTCCGACTCAACCGCATATAACATATGCGCATATAACAACCGCATATAACAACAACAACAACAAGACAGGAGAGAGATTACTGAGGGGAGAAGGAGGAGTTGATGTTAGAGATGATGGAGTGGCACAAAAGTTTGGAAAAGGTGGACATTTGGGACATCTTTAACCTCCACCTCATAGGTTCCAGCCTCATACTGATCCTTCGAAAAGAAATTAGTCAAGCAGACAAAGTCTGAGCATTCTCGTTTCTAAGGGGCATTCCATCTGCACTTCCTCCAGGACAGATTTGTAGATAAGTAGATGACAAGAAATAGCTAACCTGAAAAGTACACTTTTGTAGAAAATGATAGTTTAAAAACTTACCACTAAGAACAAATATCTTAGTCCTTTAAGGCAGGGTTTCTCAAGCTCTGTACTATGTATAGTTGAGGCCAAATTGTTCTACACTATAGGGTCTGTCCTGTGCATTGTAGAATGTTTGGCAGCATATGTGGCCTCTACCTACTAGATGCCAGGAGCATACTCTGCAGAAGTTGTGAGGGCTCAAACACATCTCCAGAAATTTTCAAATGTCCACTGACAGGCAAAATCACCTTGTGCTACTTAAGTTTGAGTGTCAATGTGGCTCGGCCTCGTTGAGTGGCTGGGCAGCTGGATGTAGTATTCCCCATGATGAGAATGGTAATCAACTCCATGGTGGAATCTACTGTGAGCAGCTGAGTATGAGCCTTTGGGTATGTGGACTGCTTTCCGTATATAAGAAAGAGCTTTGGGAACCATCTCTAGCTTATGACATGCTTGGACCCTGCATGTAGCCATGTCATTTTTCAGCAGCCTGCCATGCTCTGCCAACCTTAGGACTTTCAATGGACTTGAATTAATGACCTGC
>NW_006921589.1:8832185-8835496 GCF_000298275.1 Orycteropus afer afer
CTGCCTGAGTGAAGAGATGCCTCTAGCTTCACTGGGCTGGGAGCAAGAGGCAGAGCTGAAGTCCAAGGTTGAGAGGTTTTCACCCAGCCCTTAGAACCTGGCACTTTGAACTTGGACGTCTAGCCTCCTGAAGTGTAAGAGAATAAACTCCTGTTTGTTAAGGCCATCCCATTTGTAGTGTATTCTTGTCAGAGTGGCATTAGGTAACTGGAACACACCTCTAGCTGAGAATCACTGCTTTAAAATATACCTCAACTGTCTCAGCCCATGATGAGAGGAGGAAGGAGTGTATATGATTAACATGACTAATTATCCTATCAAAGGGATGAAGATGAGATAGTGCCTCCTTTTATGGTCTCCAAGGCTGTATATCACAAAGCCTTAAATGTGAAAGTGTCCCCTGGTTCCAAGTAACACTGATGCTCTGAAACCACAATCATTTTGCAAGTCAAAAGCTTTGGCCATGGTGAGATAAAGAAAAGAAATATTGTCCTGTTGAGGGCCATGGTTACTGAAGATAGTCATACAGTGCTGTAATAATGTTTATCTGCTGTCTGAGCCAACATGAGCAAGTGGTTGCTCACACTGATGGCTATTAGCAGGGGACCCACAAAAAGCCACACTCTATCAAAGACAGATAAGAGAATCACTGAGAGCAGCCGTGGAGTCCGTGCCCACATGGCATACCCTTTCATTCTCGCTGGTTGCGATTTCACCAACCTCTTGACTGATCTCCTTTTGTAGGCTGGCTCCTGTCCAACCTTCCTCCACACAGCTGTAAGAATGTTCTTTCTAAAACATAACCCTGAAATTATCTTTCCCCTGCTTAAAATGCTTTGATGTTGCCTTTGAGATAAAGTTCAAGCTCCTTATCCTGGCCTAAATTCTGACTTCATCTTTTCACACCCTCTTTCATGCACATCAAGTCACAAACTCCAATGTGAATACATTTTTTCTTGTCTTTCTATCCTTGCTCATACAGCATTTTCCTGTCATTGTCACTTCAACATATACATCCAGCTTGCATTTTTTCATTGAGAAAAATAATAAAGAAAGAAGTAAGCCTTTTTGTTGTTGTATTTATTCTCTTCTCTTCAATATAATCATTTCCCCATGTCATTAAAATTCTGATTTAACAATTAAATAGTCTCTCTTCGGTAGATCTCAACTCCTCTCTCTCCCTTCTTCCGGTTCTTCTTTCATATGTCTGGCCATTCTTCTCAGTTTCTTCTGGTGAAAAGTCTTCTCCCTCCTTTAATGTCCATGCTCATCAGGGTTCCAAAATTCTCTTTTTACTCTCCACATTGTAACTGGGTATTCACTCCTATGGACTGACTTTGGTGCTGATAACTCCCAAATTTGTACCTCCAGCCTCAAACCAGCCTTGAGCATGAGAACCCTACAATCAAATGTCTACAAAGCAACTTCCCTGGATGTCTTACTCCCACTTCCAATTCAACATGCCCTAGTTTAGCTTCATCTGTTATCACAGACTTGGTCTTTCTGCTAAAATCCATGTATCAGTGAAGTGCAATACTATGCAGCCATCCTCATTAGAAACCTTGGATTTCACTAGATGGATTCCCTATCCCCCATATTCAATCATTGACCAAATTCAGTTGATTCTCTCTCCTCAAGATTTCCTGTGGCTTCCTTGTTACTGACTTTATTCAGTCTCTGTAATTTGGGCAATTTCACGGACTTACCATTGAGGTCCTGTGCTTCCAGTCTTGTCCTTGTCCATTCTATTCTTTACCTTCCTGCTGACAAACACTTACTGGTCAAGTCCTTTCCCTGTCAAAAGTCATTTAAGGGCTTCCCATTGCCACAAATTGTACCTCAAGTTTCTTGCCATGATAGACCAGGGAAATGGGGAGGAATTATTTCTGAACTACATTAACACAAAATTATCTACCATAAAAGCCATTATTAAGTAGATAAATCTAAGATTGAGCAAAGATTACACATAAATTCAGAACAAAAAATGCTCATCCAGCACACATGGCCTCCAGTTTCCTTTCTAGTCTAGAATGCTCTTCTCTCCAAACACATATTGTTTTCTTTAAGACTCTATTTAAATATAATTTCCTTCTATGAAGATTTCTCTGACATTTTTCATCAGGAAGAATAGATTCCTCTCAATCTCAGCATCTAAAATGCTTTAGTTCAATTACATTACTGCATTTACTTCCTCATTTGCTAGATTGTTAGTGTAAAGCATTTATGTTGTTGTTGTTATGTGCCATCAAGTTGGACCCGACTCATATTTTATTTGTTCCTAACACCTACCATGATACCCAGAAAAAGACATTCAAGTATGTTTGACTAAAGAGTCTGAAAACAAATGAATGGATGATTATAAGAATGTATCTGAAATTTTTTAAAGTCATTACAACTCTTCAGTTGCTGATTCTACAACAATTTTCAAAGCTTCTCTCTTCATATTTATAGATATGGAATAAAATGAAATTCTCCCAGGAAAGATGATCCATTGATTTTGATTAAAATAAACTGAGTGAAAATGTGTAAGTCCAACCACAATGTGGACAGTATCTTAAGAGAGAGTGTTGATAGGAATGAAATACATGATGAGCATGATATCACTTAAAACAAAGGGGAAAACAAGCAAGAAGAGACAGGGGCTTCATAAGGAAATGTATGGGATCAAGTACTTTCACCTACACAATTCTATCAAAGAAGGGCTAACCAGGCTCTTTTTCACCTGTCCATCACTCAGTTTGGACACATCATCAGGAAAGACCAATCATCAGAAAAGGACATCATGTTTGGTAGAGGGCCAACAGAAATGAAGGAGACACAGTAATCCCAACAATAGACTCAAACATACTGTCGACCATGAAGATAGTGCAGGACTGAGCAAAAATTCATTTTGTTATACATGAGTCAGAGCTGACTCAATGGCAACCAATAACAGCAACAATATCACTAAATAATTCTGGTCAAAGAAAAAGTTCTAAAATGTCAGAATTAAATGGAAAAATGTCAAACTACTTTTTCTTAATTTATATCCTTCCACTCTTCCAAAAGAAACAAAATCATAAAATGAACAAAAGAAAAACTGGAGGCTAATACCAACAGCAAGGATGAAGGCACGGGAACATTTCTAAATTACAGTTTCTATTCATGTTTCCAAGAGTCCCTGGTGAGTACAAATGGTTAATCACTGCACTACTAACCAAAACCAAAGAGTGGGCCATTCAAACCCACGCAGAGGCATCTAGAAAGACAGGCTGGTGACCTGTTTCTGACAAGTCACAGACTTGAAAACCCTGGGGAAGTTTACCTCTGCA
>NW_006921589.1:8838354-8848621 GCF_000298275.1 Orycteropus afer afer
ATTGCATGTTTGGTCAATTTCAGATTGCAGAAGTTGTTAGAATTCTTCAATTTCCTCATCTTTGGCTTTGATGGCTGGTATGTAAATTTGAATAATAGTAGTACTAACGGGTCTTCCTTGTAGGTGTATGGATATTATCCTATCACTGACAGCATTGTACTTCAGGACAGATAGTGAAACATGCTTTGTGATGATGAATGACACTCCATTCCTTTTCAATTTGTCATTCCTGGCATAGTAGATCTTATGGCTGTCTGATTCAAAATGGCCAAAACCCATCCATTTCAGCTCACTAATACCTAGGATATCAATCTTTATACATTGCATTTCATTTTTGACAACTTCCAATTTTCCTAGATTCGTACTTTGTATATTCCATGTTGTGATTATTAATGTATGTTTCAGCTGTTTCTCCTCAAATTCATTTGTGCCATGCCAGCACAAGGAGGTCCTGAAAGACTTCCTTGATCCATATCATTAAGGTTGGTTCTACTCTGATAATGCAGCTCTTTCCCAGTCCTATTTTGAGTGCCTTCCAACCCAAGTCAGACAATGTTTCCAAGCTATTCATAAAGTTGCCCAGTAATGTGTCAGACAGTGTTTCTCTGCTATTCATAAGGTTTTCCCTGGCAAATTTTTGAGAAGTGGATGGCCTTCTCCTTCTTCCTAGTCTGTCTTAGTCTGTAAGCTGCGATGAAACCTGTGCACCATGTGTCACTCTGCTGGCATCTGAAACACCAGTGGGAGAGGCTCAAGCCTCACAGCAACATACAAGCCCCACAGGATGACAAACTGACAGACAAGTTTGTCTCCCTTAGCTGTTGAAAACCTCTGCACACACCCCCTTACCTAATTCCTACCTGGAACCTGCCACTTTCTGGTCCCTCCCTTTCCTGGCTCTAAGGGGCTTGGGGCCTAGCCTTGCCTCCCTCCCCTTTACCTGGATATTCTGCCACTCCGCAGTCCGAGCCTCTCCTGCTTCCTCATTTTCCTGGCTCTAGGGGGCTGGGGCCTAGCCTTGCCTCCCAACACTTTTACCTGGATATCCTGCTGCTCCAGAGGTCCCCGGCCTCTCCTGCCCCCTCCCTTTCTTGGCTAAGGGCCTAGCCTTGCCTCCCACCCCTTTTTACCTGGATATCTGCCACTCTGGATGTCCCTGGTCTAGAGTAATTTAACCCTACTTAAATACAGATTGCCCCATATGTGACAGCTGAGTACAAAAAAGTTACAAAATTGCCCTTGGTTTTACAACAATAAATGAAAAAGACCAAAATGCTCCAATTGAACAATGTATGCAAGGATTTTTTACATCCTATTTTGTTAAACAGTGAGAGCAAAATACCTTACTGGAGCATAAAGATAAGAGATGAATAAGCATGCCACTAATGGAGAAAGAGAGGACTTTCACAGAACCAATATTTTTCCCCACCTCATTTCCACTTGATGTTAATCAAAACATACCATTGGCCACTTAGTTAAAAAAAAAAAAAAAGTGACATGCTTGTGCACATGAACCAGTTACTTTATGTATCATAAAGAAATGGGGAAAGGGAAAATGAAAGAATACAGAAAACTATACTGTAGTAGTCAGAATGCAATGGAACCAAATTATGGTTTTCTACTTCTGTAGTGATACTGCCTCAGAATCCCAATGAGGGGTCACTGTGAGTCGGATCTGACTCCACAGCAGTGGGTTTGGTTTGGTTTGGTTTGGTAACTAAGAATATATTCTTAGTGTGTAGGAACAGAGTTCTGGAGTAAAATATCAGGCTTCCTTTCTAGAAGATGCCTCCTGTCTGCTGCGGGAACCCATCAATTGTATCTCCGTTCCCCCTACCCCCATTTCCAACTATGCAGGTATGTCTGTTTCATCGATTGGCTGCCCCTTAAGTTGGAATCTGATCTGTCTCATTGACTAACCTTGTGATTCACCACAGGCTTTCATTAGTTTACTAAGTGGTGTATGCCTCTTAATCTTAAACTGTACCACAGAACTTTCCTGCCCCACCACTTTCAAATTACTATGGTCTTTGTTCCTAGTTTTGACTCTTTCTTTGGTGAGCACTGGAGTTTCCTCAGCTGCTGCTTCAAAAAAGAGATTCACAAAAGAGGTCCCAGGTCTGCATTGAATGAGTACACAACTAGCACCTAATGACTAATTAATTTTTATATACCTCACTGTGATGGTTAAGTTTGTGGATCAACTTGGCTGGGCCAGGTTGAGTGGCTGGGCAACTGGATGATGAGACTGGTAATCAACTCCATGGTGAAATTTACCGTGAGCACCTGAGTAGCTGCCTTTGGGTATGTGGTCTGCTTCTAGTATATAAGAAACTGTTTTCGGAATGGTCTCTAGTTTATGGCATGCTTGAACCCTGCATGTAGCCATGTTGTTATTCAGCAGCCTGCCATGCTCTGCCGACCTTGGGACTTTCAACGGACTTAAATTAATGGCCTGCCGTGTGGTTTGGTAACATCGATACTGTGCCTTTTATTTGTCAGCTTTGAGTTTGTCAGTCTCAACAGCCAACAGCTCCAGTGGGCTGGGAGCAGGAGGCAGAGCTGAAGCCCAAGGTTGAGGGACTTTCACCCAGCCCCTAGACCTGGCACTTTGAACTTGGACATAGAGCCTCCAAATTGTAAGAATAAACTCCTGTTTGTTCAAGCCAACCCATTTGTGGTATATTCTTGTCAGAGCACCACTAGGTAACCAGAACACCCACATAGTTACATAACCGGTGGCCACTGAGTTGACTCTGACTTATGGTGATGCCCTGTGTGTGTGGATAGAAATGTGTTCCATGGGGTTTTCAATGGTGGAGTTTTCAGTAGATTGCCAGACCTTTGTCCAGAGGTGCCTATGGGTGGATTTGAACCTCCAGTCTTTTGATTAGTAGTCAAGTGTGTTAATTGTTTGCAGTGGTGGTTCAATGGTAGATTACCTTTGATGTAAGAAATGTGCATTCAATTATTGGCTGACAAACTTTATCATTCCTATGGAATGAAGTGATCATGAATGAATTCATGGTCACAACTCATCCATGTTGCTATAATGTTGAACAGGTTTCAGCAAAGCTTCCAGGTCAAGATGGCCTAGGGTGAAAGGCCAGGTAATATAATTCCAAAAACCAGCCCATGAAAATCTTTCTTTCTGTAACTACTATGTGTCTACAACCTTATGTATCACAATGGTTCCATTAACTACTGATCATGGAGATGGCACAGCACTGGGCAATGTTTCATTCCATGGTATATCAGATCACCAAGGGTTGCAGATGGCTCAACAGCAGTAAGAACAACTAACAAATCATGTCCTGGAGACATACCATCAGCTAGACATGGAAGAAAAATCTCTCATATCAATGATCCATTGGCAAAAATTACTGATAAAGAGAATTTTAGAATTTTCGTCCCAAGGAAGATGCCTAAGACTTAATGTGAAGATGCTCTCAATGACTTTAGCTCTGCCTAGGATGGTGGGAATGAATGACTTGGTGCTCTCTCTCATGTCTGGAGTCTATTGTTCAGACAATGCATAAATGACTATATTGGCAGGATTTGCATAACATCATCGTGACTGAGACAGACATGGTCCCCACACAGAAGGTGGGAAGATGGAGAAACAGAGGGACAAAGTCCAAGTTTATCTGAGGCTGAATATTGCAAGACTTTCACAGAGTAGCACTGGCTTCTCTTTGCCTTTGGGTAACATGGGGAGCAAAGTCTCCCACCCTTCTGTACGACCATCTGCCTCAACTTCATCATGGGAACATAAGTGACAGTAATCTCTGAAAAACTGCAGTATTTTGACTTTTAATGTCTGCTATGGAAAAAACAGTACCAAAACTGTAAGTGTTAATATATCATTAAAAAAAAAAAAAAAAAAAACAGCTGGGCAATGGGGTTTACAATGGGAATGTCATTAGCATAAATTGCAAAATTTAAAACACAACACCATAATAACCCATCTATTCAATGGAAATAGTGGAAATATGTAGAGTTAAGTGGGGACTAGTAGGATATACAGGTCAACAACATGCAGGCATTGCTTAACAGAAAGCAATGTGCCCCTACTGATAGCTGCAGATTACTTCTTTTAAACATAGGCCATGGCCAGAAGCTGATACATGATTACTCTTTAGCCAGAATTTCAAATAAAAGATTCTTACGGAATTCAATTGCCCTTTCAGCTATTAACTGCTATTTCGTGTGTTCATGTATATATTATATCATCCTACTACAATTGAGTTAACCCTTGGGCATTTTAAGGTGACCATTGTGTCTGTTGTTAAACTGAAAAAACATGTCTTGTGTTACTGCTGAGGATCAGGAAATCCTGACTCCAGGGTTTGGAATAATAAGAATGTTGCTATTACAAGGTTAGCATTTCTAAGTGCTGAATATTCTAACCAAATGTTTGCAGCCTTCACATTCAGGCTGTCAGAGGGAAGCACCTGTATTTCATTACTTGACCCCCTGAAGCCCACAGAAAGATGTGAAACTCAGGCACGTGAGCAAGAGAGACTGTCTTTTCAGTTGAAATCCCAATGTCTTTGTTGGGAGGTCCAAATTGTGAGGACTCCTTGCTCAGTCCTACAAGCCTCCATAGATGACTGCTGATGGATGCACACAATAAGTAGCAGTAAATTCAGATTTGAAGACCCAGACCCATCAAATTCAGTGATGGGCATAGCTCTCCCTTTAACTTCCTGAGCTTTCTTAGCAGTGCAAACTCTTAGGTTCAGAAGAGACAAAATATTTCTACTTTCTTCTTTTTGAAAAAGTTGGACAGATAGAAAAGCACAGAATTTTGATTTAATAAAGTGTGACTTTGAGTTCCATCCATTCCACGGAAGGGCTATATTCTCTCTACTTCTCAGAATCTCTGAATCCTGATTATGAAATGGAAATGATGATATTATCTGTCTCACACTGATGTTGTGAGAATTAATGTGATGATATAAATAAGATGTCTTTAATCATGATTTTGGAATCCCTAAATGTCACAGAAGGTTAAGTGCTTGACCAGTAGCTGAAAGGTTGGTGGTTCAAACTCACCCACAGGCACCATGGAAGACAGGCCTAAAGATGTGCTCCTGAAAGGTCCCAGCCTTGAAAAGCCTATAGAGCAGTTCTGCTCTGCATACATGGGGTTGCCATGAGTCAGAATCAACTCAGCAATAATAACCAACAATAACAACTACTACGAGTCTAAAAATTATCTGCCTATGTATATGATACCAAGTAATCTGCTGGGTAAGAGGTAGAACCAGGGTGCATTCAACTGGAACACTCTTTTGGGTCAGTTCACACTCAGGATGCATTGCATTAAATTCATGGAGCTGAAGAAGAAGGTGAGATGATGGAGCATCAACCCTCACTGCCAGCACGTTCGTAGCCCCTTGCCCCAGTCAAGAACAGCTACAATCTTAATACTACGTTATGATGACTTTTTTGTGTTACTGCAGTATCTCATTTCCCATTTCCCATTTCCCATTGATGGGAGGAGGAGTGTAGAGGAAGAGAGAGAGGAGAGGCTAGGAGGATGTCAAAGAACGCATTTGTCACAAACACTTCTTACAAGAATTAGGCATAAGGTGATCACTTGAATGGCTTTGTTTAAGCAGTATTCAAAACGTTGGCAGAGAGGAACAACAGTTCCGACCTCAATTCCCCTCCTGGAGGCTGGATACCTTTCCCAGACATTGAACCACTAATGGGAAATTAAAGGCTATAAAACAACAGCTGGAATCCCATAACTGACAAGGTTCATATTGTACTCAGAGCAATTCACACTTAAAGAATTTCCTCTCCAATCATCAGGCCAGTTTCTTTCTCTTCTGTGTTCAAGTGGATGGACCCTCTCCTGGTAAAGTGGTTTTCTCTTTGTATAACTGAACAAAGCTGATTGCATCTAGTCTTCTTACGGAATCCTGCCTCAGAAAATGTGAAGAGGGCTGCCCTCCCCTTTACCCCTGGCAGGCTGACTTCCCTTAGAAAGGGAAGGGAAACTTATTGAGTGCCTACTACATGAACGATATGTGTTTGATTTTCTCAAATAGTGTTATTTTTCTATTTTGCCCATGTGTAGGCTTTATATTTCCAATTTCATGAGTAACTGAAGTTCACTGCAGTCTCAGGGATTACTTTATCTGTCTCTTCACAAAAGTACTCTTATGAAGTCAGATTCTGTAGCATGAAATAAGAGTGAGTTACTGTGGCCACTGGAGCAGAAATTGATCAATGCATGTCAACTGGCAATAATGAAAATTACAATACCTAAAATTTACTGGGATCGCTTCATGTTTCCAGAACTATGTTAAACGGTTTACATGAGTTAGTGCATTTAACTTTATTTCATCCTCTCAAGAGCCCTTCTTATTATTATAATTCTTGTTCTACAGAGAAGGAAACTGGGGCTCATGGGGGTTAAAGAATTCATTTTGGGCTTTGGGCAATAAGAGATAAAATAGGGTTTAAACCTGGGCTCCAGAATGAGAATTCTCAGTGACTTTTCACATGTAGATAAACACATATGCACGCATGCATGAACACATCCAAGGTCATTATCAGATGTCACTCTGACTCCTACTATAATATGCTTTTTGACCAGGAGAAAAAAAAATAGTGGAGTTTTAGCCACCTCATTGGGAACACCTGTGGAAATGTGCTGTCACATCTGAAAAAAGTGGTAAGAGCTCTGCCTAATGGGAAAAACTGGAGGGTAAACAGATGGTCACAACACCATCTGTCTGTTAACTGCTAGCATAGAAGCATACGCACAGGACCATGGGACAGCTAAGGAAAGAGTGACTGACAGAAAAGGCTTCTCAGAGGACAAAATGCTGAAGGAGGAGCAAGTGTTCACCAGGCACAGAATGGATGGAAGGTCACCAAGACATGGAAAGAAACACAGGGAGAAGAATAGACTGTGATGGGTGGGGGAGGGCAAAAATATTTCAACATGTGTGTAGTTAGGCAGGATTGGGGGAATAAAAGCTGAACATTTGTTTTTGTTTTTGTTCTGCTGAGAAATTTCAATGTAACCTGCAGAGTTATTGGGATCCATGTCAAGATTTAATGCCGGAGAGTGACATGAGCCTAATTGCATTTCTGAAAAATTTGTTGTTAGTTACCATCACATTGGCCTCCAACTCATGGTGATCCCGTGCATATGGGATCAGACTGTTGTGATGCATAGGCTTTTCAACGGCTGATTTTTCAGAAATAGATCACAAAGACCTTACTTCCTAGCCCATTTTAATGTAGAAGCACCACTGAAACATGTTCAGCATTGTAGTAACACTCAAGATTCCACTGACAGACAAATAGTAGTCAGAAATTGAACCTGGGCCTCTGGCATGACTATCGCTGATCCCTTCTGAAAAAATCACCCTGGAGAATGAATGGCTAGAGGAAGAGATAAAAGACAGAAGGATTACGAGGGAGACAGTGATCCTGATTGAAGTATAAAAACAAGTGCAGCAGTGAAAGGAAATCCTGGTCTGAGCTAAGATACTAATAGCAAAGACAAAGGGGAAGATACATATTTAAAAACAAAACTTTTAGAATGTGAAGTTGGCAGAACTTGATGACTTGGTGACCATTTTGGAATGGTGAGTGAAAGTAAGAAAGAGTCAAAAATGAATACAAGTATTCTTCCTTTAGCATCTTCATAAACAATGGATCTATTTCTGGTGAGAAATGCATGAGATAAGAAAAGAACTTGGGATAAAGAATTTTACTCATGTTAAACAGTTTTGGCCAAGTCAAGAAGAATCTAAATGGTAGGTAGAAAAACATAGCAGAATAGAGTACAGAAGGGATTTAGGGACTAATATATATTTTAGATGTCACTGCTACATAATTGATGGTTAAAATCTTGGATCTGGCTAACTTCTCCGAGAGCATGTGGTATGATAGTGAAAAAGAGCTGACAATGAGTCTAGGATATATATGAAATATAAGGGCTACTTTGAAGGAAAGAAACCAGTGAGGGAGATCCAAAATGAGTAATCTGTGAGGTATGAAGAAACCACCAAAGAACGACTTCAGATAAGGGAAGCGAAGAGAAATGTTCAAGAAGTTGAAAATGGTCAGTTGATTGAACTATGCCAGAGGCCAAGTGATAAGAGTGGAAAGACTCCATTGCAGTTTGACTAGGAAGAGGTCAATGACAGAGCTGAGGAAAATGGTTCCACTGGGGCTGTGGAGGTGGGGAAAAGGAAAATGACAGTAATTTTAGCACTGAAAGAAAGAAAGTGAGTGGGGACTTTATTTTTATTTTTATTTTTATTGTCCATTAAGTGAAAGTTGGCATTGCAATTCAGTTTTATAATCAATAATTCATGTATAAATTCTTCCATGACATTGGTTGCAGTTCCCTGATTCTGTTTGTACAGTTTCCCTGTCCATCCCTGTCTTCTCATCTTTCATTTGGGCAAATGTTACCCTTTTGGTCTTACATGGTTGATTTTTCTAAGAAGCACATTCTTCATGGGTGTTACTGTTTGTTTTATAGTCCTATCTATTATTTGACTGAAATGTGACCTTTGGGGATGTCTTCAGTTTCAAAGTACTGGGTTGTTTCAGGGCAATAGTCTCAGGGGTTCCTCTAATCTATTTCAGAGCAGTAAGTCTGGTCTTTTTTTTTTTTTTTTTTTCCAATTTTAAGTTTGTTCTACATTTTTTGCCCACTCTAATCAGGACCTTCTATTGTGGTCTTTGCCATAGTGCTATCTGGACACCATGTAGTTCTTCTGGTCTCTGGTTGCAGGAGGATGTGGTTCATGTGGACCATTAGTCCCTTCACACTAATTGCTCCCATGAACCTTCATTTTTCTTTGTCTTCCTTTGCTCCAGGAGGGAAGAGACCAATAGTTACTGCTTAGATGGAAGCTCACAAACTTTTAAGACCCCAGATGCTACTCTGCAGGCTAGAATATAAAACATTATTTTCATGAACTGTGTTTTGCCAATTGACCTAGACATCCCCTGAGACCACAGTCCTTACCTTCCAGTCCAGTCCTGATGTCTAAGTAGTTTCTATAACTGTACCCCATATGTGTTCTATCAAATATATGAGTATACATGCAATGTTTTGAATATTGAAAGAGTCTATGGGAAAAATATTGACTGATGCAGGAAACATTAAGAGAAGATGGAAGGAATGCAGAGTCACTATACTAAAAATAATTGGTCAATGTTCATCCATTTCAGGAGGTAGCATATGGTACTGAAGGAAGAAGTCAAAGCTGCTCTGAGGGAATTGGCGAAAAACAAGGCTCCAGGAATTGACAGAATATACATTGAGATGTTTCAGCAAATGGATGCCACACTGAAGGCACTTACATGTCTATGCAAAGAAATTTAGAAGATAGTTACTGGCCAGCTGACTGGAAGAAATTCGTATTTGTACCCATTCCAAAGAAAGATGATCCTACAGAATGTGGAATTCATTGAAAAATATCATTAATATCACATGAAAATAAAATCTTGCTGACAATAATTCAAAAGCAGTTACAGCAGTATATTGACAGAGAACTTCTAGAAATGCAAACTGGATTCAGAAGAGGACTAGGAATGAAGAAAATCATTGCTGATGTCAGATGGATCTTGGCTGAAAGCAAAGAATACCAGAGGGATGTTTACTTGTGTTTTATTGACTATGCAAAAGCGTTTGACTATGTGGATCATAACAAATTATGGATAACATTGAGAAGAATGGGAATTCCAGAACACTTAATTGTGCTCATGAGGAATCTGTACATAGACCAAGAGGCTGCTGTTCGAATAGAACAAGGGGATACTACATGGTTTAAAATCAGGAAGGTAGTGTGTCAGGGTTGTATCTTTTTACCATATTTATTCAATCTGTATGCTGCGCAAATAATCTGAGAAGCTGGACTATATGAAGATAAGTATGGCATCAGGAATGGAAGAAGATTTATTAACAACTTGTAATATGCAGACAACAAAATTTTGCTTGCTGAAAATGAGGAGGAATTGAAGCACTTACTGATGAAGTTTAAATACTACAATCTGTAGTGTGGATTACATCTCAACATAAAGAAAACAAAAATCCTCACAACTGGACCAATAAGCAGCATTGTGATAAATGCAGAAAAGATTGAAGTTGTTGAAGATTTCATATTACTGGGTTCTACAATCAACACCAATGGAAGCAGCAGTCAAGAAATCAGATAACATATTGCACTAGGCAAATCTGCTGCAAAAGACCTCTTTCAAATTCTGAAGAGCAAAGATG
>NW_006921589.1:8867271-8879639 GCF_000298275.1 Orycteropus afer afer
AGGGGTCCACGATTATCTTCTGTGTCTGTGTTAATTGGTTTCCCTTTTCTTTGTTGAAGAGGGTCTGTGCAATCCTTCTGCCTAGTCCGCCATCTTGCCGGAACTCCTCACATTGTTTATATTTTATTTCAATTATTTTTTCTTGTTAATATATTTTAATTGCACTAAATTAACATTAATACATTTTTAGTACATAAGTTTTTAAATTAGCAACATCAAAGTAACTGTGAATAGTGCCTAAGGCATTTGACTGCTAACGAGAAGGCTGGCAGTTCAAACCCACCAGCCACTCCACAGAAGACTGGACAATCTACATCTGTAAAGATTTATCACTTCAGAAACCCAAAGGGGGTCACTATGCATCAGAACTGACTCAATGGCTTTTTTTTTTTTTTTTTTTTAATAGCATTGCTATGAATTAGAATTGGGTTTTTTTGGTTTATAGCCTAATTTCTCCTTTAAATTCTCTCACTCTTATCTATCTCTTGATATTTGCTTTTCTCTGAGAGGCATTCAAGCTCCACTGTCATCAGGTTGATTCTGACTCATAATGACCCCCATTGGGTTTCCGAGGTGGTAAATCTTTACCGAAGTAAATTGCCCAGTCTTATATTGAGTCCACTATGAAAACTTTTATGGTTCTAACTTGTCTGTTAAACATGTTTGCTATAGTTATCCCATCTTGTTTTAAGTCTGCCCACTCCTGTTCTCATTTTAAATGCAGTCTACATAAAAATTCATTCCAGCCTTTGTATCACTGCTTTCTAGGCCTTTTCACTGATGAAAAGTTTCTGCCCTCTGTTTTCTATTTACATTCAATAAGATATATATGTGTGTGGGTGTGGGTGTGTGTGCTTGTATATTATATATATATACATATATATATATATACACACACACACATATACATATACACATATATAATCAGTTAATTTAGTTAAGACAGAAAAATAAGATGTCTTGAAAATAAAAGGCAATTTCCTTGTTGTCATGTAGAAACACATAGACAACTTTATTAATGCAGTTGTTCTACCCAATCAGGTTCCAGCAAAGCAGGACAATATGATTTGTACCTAGCTGATTCGGGTACCACCCTAAAATACCTCAGGATTTCATTAACTTGAGACTTTATAAAAACAACCAAAACATTATTTAAAAGGAATAACCTCACACAATGGGATAGACATAACTAAAAGTTAAGTTGGACATAAATAGTTTCAGCAGCTCCCAAATCATATTCAGAAGTAATCATGTTCTCACTGCATGGTTAACCACCACACCAATTTAAGGGTGTTGTTAAAACACATGGGAAGAGCCCTTAGACACCACCTCAGACTGCACCTGGAACTTCTTTTTATTTTTCCTTTTTCTCTCCTAACTTTATGTCTGATCCTCAGTGTCCCAAGCCAGACTATGCTAGACTGACTGCATTTTGCATTTAATCTGATATTCTTCTTACGTCTCAGGTTCTTCGTATATAAATGTCAGAGTTCAAACCTTAATAAATAGGCTACATAGAAGTCATCATTTCTATGTTTCATGTATTTGCTGTTTTTGATTCTTTTTCTAATGGCTAGTTCATTAATCCAGGCAGCATAGCCACTACTGCCTGGTATCTTTTGAATTCTTGTAAGAGTCTTCAGTCCTGTGCTTCTGCTATGGAAGAACTTTATTTATCTCTATGACTTCGGATAAGAAAGAAAATTTTTTGAGCTTATCAGTACAGAGAAGATTGTTTTCCATTACTCAAAAGCCCTTTTCTCTGTGGCTATTTCCTGCCTCATACTTCAAACAGTTCCTATGACAAGTTAAACAATTTGCCCACTTATTCACTCAACAAATATTTACTGAGCATGATTTTGGGGCACAAATCAAACAAGACAACTTTCCCTTTCCTTAAGTAACCTACCTTCTATCTGTGGAGAAAGACAAAGAGATCAATAATTAAAAGGACATGTGCAAATGCTACCATTCAGACACAGACAGGTTGAAATGTGAGCCCAGAGGGGCTTACATATTTCAAGAGAGGGATCTGAGAAGGCTTTTCAGAGCATACAACATTCTACCTGAGTGATGAGGGATGAAGTGGAGTTTGCTGGAAGAGGGGGAAGGATGATCTAACACAGAAGAGAGAGTATAGATGAAGATGCAGAAGTTAGAAACAGCATGGCATCGGGGAAAGGAGTAGAGTGTGGAAGAGTGGTACTTTCTTATTTTGCTTTGCATAGTTTAGGATTGCCTGAATCTTGGACATTAAGAATGCCTCTATTATCAGTTGTATAAGTGTTGAAAGGGAAAAAACAAAGGACACTATCACATAAAAAAGCAACCATATGACATCACTGAAAAGTTTGTTAATATTGGAGTGACAAATACCTACTGGGATGGGGAGGGGTTGACTGAGCTTGGAGCACCAGGTTAGGGTCATCTCGTGCAGGAGGTCACTTCCTTCCCAACTGTAGTAGTTAAGGTTATGTGTCAACTTGGCTGGGCATGATTTTGAGTGGCTGGGCAGCTGGATGTAGTTATTCCCCAGGGTGAGATTGGTAATCAACTCCATGATGGAATCTACTGGAGCAACTGAGTAGCACCCTTAAGGATGAATCTGCTTCCAGTATATAAGGAGAAGTGTTGAGAAAGGTCTGCAGCTTTTGGCAGGCTTTACTCCTGAGTGTAGCAGAGTCGTTATTCAGCTGGCTGCCGTGTTGTCTGCCAATCTGGGGACTCTTAATGGACTTGAATCAATGGCCTGCCATGTGGTTTGGTAATATTGGGACTGTGCCTTTTTACTTGTTGACCATGGGTTTGTCTGTCTCAGCAGCCAGCAGCTGCCTGAGTGAAGAAAGCCTCCAGCTTCAGTGGGCCCGGAGCAGGAGGCAGAGCTGAAGCCCAAGGTCAAGGGTCTTTCACCCAGCATGGCACTTTGAACTCAGACTTCTAGCCTTCCAAACTGTAAGACAATAAACTCCTGTTTGTTAAAGTCACCCATTTGTGGTATTTTCTGTTGAAGTGCCTCTAGGTAACCAGAACACCAACAAGGAAGTCTTTAGCTTTCTCCATAATGTCCCAAGAAGACAGTGAAAGATTTTAAGGAGTAAGTAAGTGGTATTGTTTAATGTTAATTTTAGAAAAAACACTTTGAAAAAAGCAGAAAAGGGGTTAGAGCAGCTTGATCTTAGAAGTAGAAAGACAGGAAAGATAAATACTAAGGGCCTGAGTTATGACAGTGGAAAGGAAGATGGAGACAAAGGTATAGATAAAGATTGGAGCACAGACTGAGTGATGCATTCAATATGTCCCCCAATGGTAGGCCTCTCCTGGGATGGAGGAGAGAGAAATTTCTGGTTTGCACAAATGACTTATGTCAGTTACTGAGAAGGGGATACCCATGGCAAAGAATGTTTAGAACAAAGAAAAAGAGCTCGTTGTTGATGGGTTGAATTTTTATGACATGTAGAACATACAAGGGCAGATGTCACCTGGCATTTGGAGACAAGAGTCTTCTTCTCAACATAGGGCACTTAATGGCTTCATAAACCCTTCCACAGAATCTCATAATTCATTACATTGTATTTCTTAGAAGACAGGCTACCTGGTGCTCTCAATTCAATTCCAACTCATACCAACTTTATAGGATAGGTTGGAACTGACCCATGGGGTTCCTAAGGCTGTAATCTTTATGAAAGCAGATTACCACATATTTTTCCCATGGAGCAGTTGGTAGATTTGACCTGTTGATCTTTCTGTTAGTAGCCAAGTGCTTAACCACCATTTCATGAGGGCTCCACTAGAAGAGTCCAAAATCAAGGCACCTAGGACAGAATACTTGAATTTAACTTATTTACATTATTTATCTTCATAAATATTCCCCCTTTAGCTACAAAAATGTGTAATTTTTTTTTTTTTGCCAGAAAGAACCCTCCACTACTCCAACTCCCCCCAAAAAAACCCACAAAAACAAAAACCAGTCTTACAACAGGACTCAAACCAGTTATTCTGGTCTCATGTAGCCAAAATAGCCAGCTGATTTAATTTTTCACTAAGTAAATAGTTGTTTTGGCACCAAATAGATGATTATCTTAGTCATTTGGTGTTGCTATAACAGAAATACCACAAGTTGATTGATGGCTTTAACAAACAGAAATTTATTTTCTCACAGTGTAGGGGGCTCGAAGCCCAAATTCAGAGTGCTGGATCTGGGGAAAGGCTTTCTCTCTGCAGCTCTGTAGGAAGGTCATTGTCTCCTTTCAACATCCGTGGGCTCAGCTTCCTTAGAGATCACCACATGTCTTAGAATAAATCTTCCCCAGGGTCTAGGTGGTTCTCAGCACAAGGACTCTGAGTCTGGTGGATGTATTCTGCTCTCCACTTTTCTTTCTCAGTGGTAGAAGCTCCTTTCCTTTTCTGCTAGCTTCACTCTCCTTTTATCTATTGTAAGATAAAATGTGATGCAGTCCACAACCCAGGGAAACTCCTCTTACTTTGGATCAGGGCTGGGAAATGAGTAAGGGTATTGCATCCCACCCTAATACCCTTACAACTTACTGATTGGTTATCACATCAGATCACATCATGAGGGATGATTATATTATAACATAATTGCCAAATTATATCTTTACATACCTACCAAATCACTGCAAATCATGGTCCAGCTTAGTTTACATATATTTTGTTGTTGTTCTTGTTGTTAGGTGTTGTTGAGTTGTCTCCAACTCATAGTGACCCTATGTTCAACAGAATGAAACACTGCCCAGTTCTGCACCATCCTCACAACTTTGCTGTTTGAGGCCCTTGTTGAAGTCACTGTGTTTTAACCCATCTTGTTGATGGTTTTTCACTTTTTCACTGACCCTCTGCTGGAGTAGTCACTTCTGACAACATGACCAAAGTAGGTGAAACAAAGTCTGGCCATTCCTACTTCTAAGAAGAATTCCAGCTGCACTTTTCCAGGACAGATTTGTTTTTTCTTCTGGAAGCCCATGGTATTTTCAGTATTCTTCACCAATACCACAATTCGAATGCATTAATTTTTCTTCTGTCTTCTTTATTCATTGTCTAGCTGTCATATGCATGTGAGGTGATTGGAAATACTATAGCTTGGGTCAGGTGAACCTTAGCTATAAAGTGACATCTTTGCTCTTTAACACTTGAAAAAGATCTGTAGCAAGATTTATCCAATGTAATATATTATTTGACTTCTTGGTTGTTGCTTCCATGGGAATTGATTATAGATGCAAATGCAATGAAATGCTTGACAATTTCAATCTTTTCCCCATTTATTGTAACAGTGCCTACTGATCCAGTTGTGGAGGATTTGTGTTTTCTTTATGTTGAGGTGTAATCCATATTGAAGGCTGTACGCTTTGATCTTCATCAGTAGGTGTTTGAAGTCCTCTTCACTTTTAGCAAGCAAGATCATGTCATCTACATACTGCAGTTTGTTAATAAGTCTTCCTCTAATCCTGATGCCACATTTTCTTCATATAGTCTAGCTTCTTGGATTATTTGCTCAGCATACAGATTGAATAAGTATGGTGAAAGGATACAACACTGGCACACACCATTCCGCATTGTAAGCCACGCAGAATCCCCTTGTTCTGTTTGAATGACTACTTTTTAGTCTATGTATAGGTTCCTCATGAGCACAATTAAGTGTACTAAAATTCCCATTCTTCAAAATCCATAATTTGTCATGATCCACACTGTCAAATTTCTTTGCATAGTCAATAAAACACAGATAAATATATTTTTTCTGGTATTCTTTGCTTTCTGTCAAGATCCATCTGACATCAGCAATGATATCTCCTGTTCCACAGTCTCTTCTGAATCCAGCTTGAATTTCTGGCAGTTCCCTGCAGATGTAATGCTGCAAATGTCTTTTTGTATCTTGAGTAAAATTTTATTTGTATATGATATTACTGATAGTGTTTTCTAATTTCCACATTCTGTTGAATCACTTTTCTTTGGAATGGACACAAATACAGATCTCCTCCAGTAAGTTGGCCATGTAGCTGTCATCCAGATTTCTTGGCATAAACAAGTGTGTGCCTGTAGCACTACATCCAATTGTAGAAACATCTCAATGGTCATTCCATTAATTCCTAGAACCTTGTTTTTTGCTAATTCCTTCAGGGCAGCTTGGATTTCTTCCTTCAATACCGTGGTTCTTGATTATATGCCACCTCCTGAAATGGTTGAACTTTGACTAATTCTTTTTGGTTCAGCGACCCTGTGTATTCCTTCCATCTTCTTTTGACACATATTTTGTGGAGATATAATTCAATCCATGACAGTGACCAATAACAGGGTACCTACCAGAAGCTTATGAGAAGAAATAACACAAAAGTCCTGAAGTATGTGAGCACAAATTGGCTAATATTGAACACACATGTATATTAGGTAAATATTACAAGTATTTATAGTGAATAAGAATTACTAAGGGCATTTGGTGGAATGGGGATTAAAGTGATACTGAAATGCAAACATAAGGATAAGTAACATCTGCTCTCAATCATGAGAGTGGTGAGGCATGCTCCACATGGCACCCAGCCTGTCCAAACAATAGTCCCACCATTTGTAGGATGTCATGTTAAGAAAACAATGACCAAGAAAACAGTAGAAATCAGGTAATGTCCAAGGGCAGATTTCTGCTAAGATAAATGTAGGTGACTCTAGTGTGGACTTGTATATGACAAGTCATTTTAATCATTTACCCATGTGCCAGTTGATAGCTTAGTCTATGGCAGAAAAGTCTATTAGAAAGTCTTATTGTTTAGACAGAGAAGATTAAAGGTAAACTTGCCAACTATTTTAAAAATAAGAAGCCTTGGTATCACAGCAGTTAAACACTAGGTTGCTAACTGAAATGTTGGTGGTTCAAATGCACCCAGTAAGAGAAAGACCTGACAATCTGGTTCTGTAAAGATCACACACAAGAAAACCCTATGAGGAAGGTCTACTCTATTATGGGATTACTGCGAGTCCAAATAAACTCAATGGCTCCTAAAAACAACATTATTAGCATGCATGTACTCATTCAACAATTTGAGGGCATATAGTATATATATCAGGGGAGCTCTGGTAGCATAGTGGCTAAGGCACTTGACTGCTAACCAGAAGGCTGGTGGTTCAAACCCACCAGCCACTCCTCGGAAGGAAGATGGGGCAATCTACTTCCGTAGTGATACTGCCTCGGAAACCCAAGGCGGGGTCGCTATGAGTCAGGTCCAACTCAACGGCACATAACAACAACAACAGTATATATCAGACTCTGCAGCTATGACAATGAGTGAATCAGGACCACCTCCTGCTAATCTTACACAAACATCCACAACTTACTAGACCTGGCAGCCCCACTTGGTTTTTGAGATCAAGTGAATTCAAAGAATTATCTTGGTTTTACAGAAAACAAGACTCAGAGCTGTGAAATAAATTGCCAATGTTGCAAAGTCGGTAACTGTCAGGACTGCAAGTCCGAGGGCTTTTGAAATATAACTGCCTTTTAAAGTCACAGTAGGTCTCATGAAACAATTTGAGATGTCAGAGTAGTGAAACTTCATTCATAATAGCCTTAAACTGGAAACAATCCAAATATTCATCAAAAGAAGGAAAGATTAATTAATGTTAAGGAATTCATAAAATAGAATACTATGCATCAAATCAATGAAAAAGAATGAACTATAATTACCTGTGACACTAGAGAGTGGAGAAAAAAAGGAGTATATACTATGAAATTTAATTTACATAAAGTTAAAGAACAAGCAAAACTAATCAATAGCAATAAAAATCAGAAACAGTGTCTGCCTTTGGGAAGCTATATTGACTAGGAGGGCCCCTCTGATATGCTGTAAATATAACTTGTCTTGCTCAGGGTGGTGGTTACAGATATAGCTGGGTAAGTATATAAGACTAATTTAATGTGTATTTCAGATCGGTGTACTCTATGTATGTTATATCTCAATTTTAAAATAATAATACATGATGAGTGGCAAAGAACTTGGTGAACTGCTGAAGTATATTTCAAGTTCTTTCAAGCTAATAACTGTCCAAACTCCAAGTCCAAGGCTTTTTGAAATATAACTGCCTTTTAGAGTCAAAGTAGATCTCATGGAACAATTTAAGGTGTTAAATGGTGAATGTCTTTAAAGTAGTTTCAGAGGAAACTGGTTAAAATGTCTTGATATAACTTCCAAAGTGTTTCCTCATGCCCATTACCTTGTCTTAGCTAGGACCTGTACTATTTCATACCAGGGCACCTGCAATAACTGGTCTGTCTTTTCCCAAATCCACCCAATGTTGCCATTTATCCTCCCCATATATTTGCCCCTCTAACTCCTTCATGTCAACACCTTCAATGAGTCTACATTTTCAACAAAATAAAGTCCCCAATCTTTAACATTTTTTATGAAGTGTTTTGTAATTATTGTCCAGCCATCTACTCCTGTATCATCTCCTGCCTGTCACTTTGACCTTTTCTTCCTTCCTTCCTTTCCTTTCTCCTTCCAACAAATATTTTTTGGATACGTACTTAAGCAAGACTCTCTCTGCCAAGTGATGGAGAAATATCATTGAACCAGACAGAATCTTATCATAGAGCTACCAACTAGAAAGGAGATAATTATGTCCATACACAGAGGAGAGGTACTGGGCTCAGCCTGGGAGGTTTTCACAGAATGAATGGAAAATGTTACATCTTGAAAGATCAGCAGAAATAGACCAGGCAGAGAGAAATAGGTGAGTGGTGTATTATGGCATTCCAGTTTGAGAAAATTGCATGACCAAAGGTAGGTAGGCATGAAAGAGCATGAGATGTCTAAGAAATGAAAGATAAGAACTGTAGAAAGATTGAATCTTGTGGTTCAAGGGTGGGGATGAGATGTTGCAAGACTAATTCTGGAAATGTAGGAAGGCAACTAGATCATCATCGAGGGCCTTGCTTGCAATGCTAAAGAGTTTGGATTTCTTGCTACAAGCGGCAGGAACTCCCAGACACACCCTATGCTACAGCCACGCCAAACTCCACAGGCTCCACAACCACTCCAGGCACTTTCACAACTCTCTGCTATTGTTCTTCTCATTTCTTCAGCTTCCATTGCCAGCTCCACCTGGCAGAATTGTATTCATTGTTTTGAGCTGTGTGCCTGACAACACAGAATTGCTTTCACTGAGCTCTGCTTAGGCTTTATGGCAAGGGCCGTCATAAGGAATGTTTGGAAGCAGATCCACAAACCTCACTGGTCAGTTATGGTAGTAATGTTGAAATGCCTTGTTCACCATGGTGCTCTATGTCAACCACCAAGGAAATGTCTTCCAGGGATACTTAGGAGTCTCTCGAGAGCCATGTAGAGTTCATCTTAAGTACACTATGATTTATTTCGGAACTGTTCCTTCCCTTTGCTTTATTTCCGAGCTGAATCTGTTACCCAACTCTAACAAGCATAAGGACCTCACTCTATTCTTTTTGAGGACTGATCTCACTCCAGCCTTTGTTTTATCCTGATTTCCTCACTCATTTTTATATAGATTGTCTGCATGTTTGGGATCCATCTGAAATCATTTTGGGAACAACCCGGGCTGTGAATGACTGAATGAGTAAATGAATAAAACCCAAACAAGGCATTTTTCTTCAAGATTCCAGTTTAATGCTTCCTTTTGTGATGCCTGCTCAGATCCTCCCAAGCTTACTCAGCACTGACTGATTCCCACAGCACTTGGTTCATGACTTTATTATAGTCTCTGAGCATTGTTTTACAGGGTCCCTGGGTGGTGCAAATGCTTTGCACTTGACTATTAACCTAAAGGTTGGTGGTTTGAACCCGCCCAGTGACTCTGCAGAAGAAAGTTTCCATAAAGATGACAGCTGAGAAAACCCTATGGAAGGAGCAATTCTACTCTGTCACACGTGAGGACTCCTGGAGTTGGAATCCACAGGCTGGCAACAGGTTGAGTTTGCTCTGCTTTACAATTAATTGCCAACATTTGTTTTCATCCCACCACTTCAGAAGCTCCTTCAAGTCAGGGGTGAAAAGTTTTCATTTCCTTCTTATTTTTCCAGAGCCTGGTGTTGTGCAATGTAGGGACCCATATAATGCTGGGTATATGAATGGATGAATGAATAAATAGTGGCAAAATAAAGGAAACATAGGTTAGACTGACCTGTTAAGAAAATAGCATTGGGGTAAAAGAATATAAAGAGACCAGTGATCAGGAACTGCCCCTGATGAAAGGCTTTGTAAAAGCACCTAGAGATCTTGGCTGTATCTTCAAGAAAACAGGGAAATCATCTAAAGTCCAAAGAGTGGGCTCAGGATCAAAGTATCATTCAGAAAACGATGTTCTGGAGATGGATTTTAGACAGCTAGAAGGAAGGTTATGCTTGTTTGGGCAGGAGATAAACAGGGCTAGATGTGAGGCAGCTGGCTCTAGGAATAGAGTCATGCAAGAAACATTTATTGAGCTCCTACTGAATTAGTGCACTGGAGGCTGTGCTTAGGTGTTATAAAAACAGATAGGAACAACAACCTGGAAGGAACATGAACTTTAATCTTCTGATTAAGGCCATGTCACATGAGTTTATTTAAAAAAAAGAAAAAAATACAAGATTTGGAAACTCACTTATAAAAAAAAAAAATGTGAAAATATTTACCGAGTGCCTGTGTTACACAAAGTGACTCATAAGAAGCAACCTCCCGTGTTTTTGCTCAGTGCCTCCCCATTTACCCAGGGCTTTCATGGGCAGGTTCTCCCTTGGGAAAGACAATGGGAAGAGTAGATGGTCTTCCCCCTGCTTGGTGGATTAGGGGGTCCAGTTTCAGAGAGGTCAAGGTCCCTGCCCAAGTGCACCCACATGGTTGTTTGTGGAAGCAGAAGGGAGATTTTCTGACTCACAGTCTACATCACAATGCCCACTGGATTGTGCTGTGTCAGCAAGCTTTAGACAATGCCTGCTATCAGCTTACGGGGAAGGGTGAAACCATTCTGGGAGTTTCCTCGTGTTGGTTCACCTTGGGTGACTCCCTAGAATTTGGATAAAGTCCAAAGTCATCAATCAGTGCAGCGTCTGTGGCCCTTTACAGGCTTGCTCCCCCTGCACAGGCAGCAGTATTCCCTAGACCCTTCTCCGACAGACCTGTGCTGCTTCCTTCTAGGGTTTGACCGCCACTGCCATTCTTTCCTCAGAACATTTGAATGTTAGCTACAGTCCTCTTTTTCAATTCAATATTTTTTCAAGTGTATATAAATTTTGCCTGGATTCCATAAAATATCTGTAACTAATTCTTTTACCTATAAGTAGTATTTGCATGGCTTATGGATTTGTTTTCCCAATAGCTGAGCCTTAGAATAAAATCAAAGCCCCCAGAAGAGACATCGTGTTTATCCTCTGTCCTTGGGGACCTTCCCTGCATGAGCATCACAAAGTGAACCCAAGTTGAGGACCAGGACACTGTTTATACTGTGAACTCCCTCGGGGCTAGCACTGGGTCTCTTCCCTTTTCTTAAACCCAGCATGTGCCTCAGACATATATTAACTGAATGAGTGGATGTATGGATGAGCAAAACGATTTTTAAAAAGCCTATAGAAAAAACAAAAGAGAGAAAAATAATCATTTATTTTTTTCTAGAAAGCATCCTTTAAAATTAACTTTATGGTCACTTCACCTTTTGCACAATGCTATAGCCTTTGTTGACACAAATATGAAAGTCTCATATGAGGAAAAGGAGTGTATATATGACCCTCTTTGGCAAAAGCCCAAAAGAAAATTTCTAAATCTAATTTATCCTATTCATTCTCTTCTGTGGATACTTAAGGGAGATTTTCTTTTTTTTTTCCTCTGTAGCATGCATCACTTGAGGAATATTTTCACTCTCAAATCTGTGGGGGCAATATTTACTATTTATTGATTGTACCTATTCTAAACTATGTCTTTGCTCAAATTCAAGTTTCTTCCATTGTAAAGTATACAATAGATGGATTTTAGCAAAGGTGGCTACAAAATAGATTTCCCTTGACTTTTGTTTTGGAAAACAGAGAGGAAGAGGAAGAGAAATGTATTCACCTATAACTAAAAATCCTTTCTCATTAACAAAGGAGAAAACATTTGGGAAACAAAGAGTTAATGTATATCAAGTGAGGGTGGAAGGGGAGAGAGACTAAGTGGGGGGGTGGGGTCCTTGGGTGCCAAGCCAAGCTGTTACAAGGATCTCTGAGGTATCTTCCAGTATATTCCAAGTGGGCATTTCCTTTCATTCCCATAACAGTTTTGAGAACAAATGCCTAAATTCCCTAATTTTTGAAATTTCATTTACCAAAGCTCTGGTAGCACAGTGCCTAAGGCACTTGACTGCTAACCAGAAGGCCAGTGGTTCAA
>NW_006921589.1:8879830-8893184 GCF_000298275.1 Orycteropus afer afer
ATATATATAGTCTATTTAAAGGAAATTGAGGAATGGTAGACAACACGGTGTATTTGCCTAGCACCACCTTCCACAAGTTATCATCAACAACTTATAAGCAAGAGGGCCCAATACCCTTGTTCCCTGGCGCAGTGTTTTTGTCAAGGTGAGGACAGAAAGTTTTGATCTGAAACAAGATGGGAAGAAATGAAGATATGTTAGAAGTTGTGAACATTTGAAAATCTTAGAATATTTTCTCTTATTAATGAAATTGTTGGTGAACGAATGATAGCTAAACTAATTACAAATCAAGTTTTTTGGTCAGTCTGGGAGAATGAGAATGTATTACATATAATAGAATTTGCTAATAAAACTGACTATTATGTTTACATAACAAAATAGAGATACTTAAAATACTATGAAAGAAAACAAGGGTATTGGGGATGATTAATGTTTTACCTTGTTTCCCTTTTCTCTTTTCCCTCCCACTCTCTCTTCCCTCTATTCTCTCTCATCCTCTTTCCCTCTCTCATTTCTCCTAATGTTGGACTTAAAGTCAAATTAGGGTCAATTCTTGCAACTAGTTTTCTGTTTGAACTTAGACAAATCACTTAATATGTCTATAAAATTAGAAAAATAATATGCCTGTTCTTTTGTGCTGTTTCTCTGTTAAACGGAAAATAATCTATAGTTGATATCCACTGCCTTTGCCTTCTCTCCACATACCTCTGGATGAGCTTCCCATCACAGAATGGAGGATATCCCCAGATACAACAGAACCTATATGGTGAGAGACTAAGGATCATTCACTGCTGTTATGTGCCGTCGAGTCGGACCTGGCTCATAGCAACCCCTCCTTGGGTTTCCAAGGCGGTTTCAGTACAGAAATAGATTGCCCAACCTTCCTTCTGAGGAGTAGCTGGTGGGTTTGAACCACCAGCCTTCTGGTTAGCAGCCAAGCGCCTTAGGCATGAGGATATAAAATGTAATCTAGACCTTAAATATGTATGTGCAGAAATTTCTGACAAAAGGAATGAGGCCCTAGCTCTGGAGGCCTATATAGAGCAAATCTCATGGTGTGTTTATGGTATATACCTCTCATTATTTCTATCTCCTATCTACTAAGCAATCATTTTCTCTCATCTTCTTCAACCACCACAATCAGGTCTCTTCTTTTCCATCCTCTAAGACATAGTCTCTTTTTCTGTGAGCTATCATGGTATTTCAACTTTTATTCCTTTAACTCACTTTGGGCAGAGTCCAAACCACCATCTCTGATGAGTTCAGTGTTGGGTTCCACCCTTTTAGTAGTACAGTTGGTTAAGTGCTAGGCTTCTAACCAACAGGTTGGTGGTTCAAACCCAACAGCTGCTCCTCAGGAGAAAGATGTGGCAATCTGCTTCTGTAAAGATTTCAGCATTGTAAACCCTATTGGACAGTTCTATTCTGACCTATTGCATAGCTATGAGTTGGAATCAACTCACCGCAACAGGTTTGGTGTTTTCATGATCATCCACCCTCAGGCAGCAGGAGCGTGTTTACTTTTTTCGGCCATACAAGGGCAGAGTACAGTTATTCTACATTAGGTACTATCCTGCCCTGTGGTATCAATTCCTGAATCACTGAAACATGAAATAATGTAAAGTTGAAGCATCTCTGATCCCACATACATGGCAGAGTGAAAACATCCCTATATATTTTAACTTTGTTCGTAATGTAAGAAATCCTGTTAAATGGCTTATTCCAGCATCTTGTTCAGAACTCCTTGTTCAACTCCCTTCCCACGCCTCCACTTAATTGATAGCTTACTCAACTGCCTTGTATCAAGTAAGATCAGAACACTGCATAGCCAGGGAACATAACTACAGACATGAACATGTATCTTACCTACTTTGTTACCTTTTTTAATGCTCATTTTTGCAAAGCGGTGGACTCATGAAAGGATGGCTTGTTTTTTAATCTCTTTCTATGGTTAGGTCATCTGAACTGTATTATTTTATTTCCACAGCATCTATGAACAAAATGTTCCTACATATGCTTAGTGAGGTAACAAAATTCACTAGCAATTCTCATACTTTAAGCATCACTTGGTACTAAGGTGATACCATGCGTTGCTGATCTTCAAGAATGTCACATAAACCTGATAATTCTCTCCTGCTACTAAGAACAGTTTTTTTTTTTTTTTTAGGCATATTGATCTAAATTCCAGTGGGATGAGAACAGGGTGGTCTAAAATGACCCTGTGTGGTGTCCCCAAACTTATTGTTTCCTTATATCTTTGTTCCTGGAAAATAATTTTCCTCTACCTTTATTCGCCTCTCTAAAATTGCTAAAGAGCTTTGAAAGCAAAGCTGGTTGGGAGAAATGCATCCATTTTCTTCATCAATACCATTATAACAGGCTGAAGTGGTTAGGGGGGACAGTACTGCAACTCACTTTGAAATGTATATATATATAGTCAGATAGATTGATGTATCGATAAAGGGATGGATAAATAGAAAGACGGGTGATGAAGTACATGTAGAAAAACGCTACCAGTACATTCTAGGTGGGAGTATACAGGGAACCCCTGTAAAATTCTTTCACCTTTGCTATGAGTTTGAAATTTTTTAATAAAATGTTGGGGGAAGAAAGAAAGTAGTCATTCACCCACCCTCCTAGTTCATTTAACAGCACCACTCCTCAGCATGTTGCAAGGTTTGTTCTCCACTGACATGCAAATGGACAAGCCTTCCCATTGCAAGGATGTAATTAGGGTGCAGTGTAGAAATCTGGCACTCAGTGTTGAAAGAGAACATTTTCTGTTTTGTGCTGTGCTCATCAAAAGACAAGATGAAGCACACACTTTTGTCACATTTTTACACGATAAGCTGGTGAAGTTTACACGCAGCTAGCTGCGGCACGCTTTAGCAGGCTGAGTCCTACTGCTCCATCAGCACAGATCACTCTTGTAATGACAAAGAACTGAGAGAGAGGGGTTACAGCGCTGTGTTACGTTTCATATGTCTCCTCAATATCAAAAGTGTAGATAGAAACAAATGATGGCAAAATCCCATGAGAAATCCTAATAACCAAGAATGAAAGGAGGATGTTAAAGAAGATGATAGAAAAGGAATCTGATTACTGTTTAATCCTTCTAAATGCACATAATCTATTAAAGGAGATTATAAAATTCATATGATCTGTAAGAGGATAATAAATATAAAACATATTTATATGATCTCTGATAATACGTCACCTTCATTAAAGCTGGAAATAGTCTCCTTTTCCTGAATCTCGTCTATGGCAGAGAAAGTAGTATCTAGTCTGATGGGTCAGCCACCTAGGGAAAGGGAAAAAAAAAAAAGTCTACTTTTAACTCCAGGGCCAATTATTGGTAATAGAAGAACACATCACACTATCCAGTTACCTTTTTGAAAGGGATATGCTTTCTCCTGGCTGTCTGCAAATGGTTATTGTTATCCAAGACAATGTCTAGACAAGCAATTGACCTACTCCTTATCGTGACCTACCGTTACCACTGCCATTTCTCTAACATGACCTTGAGCAGAGATGGTAGGTATAAAAACTATGTCACTTTTTAAATATATATGCATTTAAGAAAGTGTGGCCCATGAATTTTGTTTCCCCTTTTACCATTAAAAATTATCTGACATTGATTTATTATATCCTTTAAACATAGAATATTTCTTATTTTTCTCTTCTCCAAATAAATATCCTTTAAAAAACAAAAGACACCTTGGACAAAGATTCTAGAAACATCCTACAAAACAAGACAACACAATGAAATAAAATTTAAACAGCCTGGTTCATGATCATATGTTTAAATGTCATAGATATTTTGTTGGATGGGCCATATTTGGCCTAAATTTATTTCTCTGACAAATTTTAATGAATTGTAAGCCACAAATGCCAGAACTGCTTTTGGATTTGGACTACGCAGTTTAAAGAAGAAACTTTCTCCATTACAGCAATAATTTTAGTATATCTTTTGAAGGTGATTTCAATAAACATATTTTCTCTTATTTATTATACATTGTGTTCTAAGCAGTACTAAAATATTGAACCTAAAATTCATTAAATCTTAAATATAATATAATATTATATATATAACACAACCACTGCAGTGGAGTCGATTCTGACTCATAGCCACCCCTCCTTGGTTTCTGAGGCAGTTTCACTACAGAAGTAGATTGCCCAACTGTCCTTCTGAGAAGTGGCTGGTGGATTTGAACCACCAGCCTTCTGATTAGCAGTCAAATGCCTTAGGCACTATGCCACCAGATATTCAGTTAAAATATTTTAACCTTAGTTAGCTCTCCCTTCCTCTTTAGGAAATCCTCTTCTGTGTGTGTTTCCCCCATATTAGACTCCAAGAAAGACGAAACTCTGAGTGATGAAAGAGTTTCCTAGGTGTTCACTTTGTCATGAGCAAAACTTTTATAGGAAGCATATTGCTGATAATAACCTCAGTCAAACACTGAGTCAAATCACGGTAGGATCTTTGGTGGTATCTCAAAAGAGAAGAAAAAGTACCAATTCATTTCTTTTATTTTTTTCACTCTCTCCTTTGGGTGTTTTCTCTCTCCCCTCTCTCCTCTTTCCCTCCCTCACTTTTTCAATCTCACTCTCTAGTTCTCTTTCAAAAATTTTAGAACCAGCTAAATTGAATCTGTAGTTGAATTATAAGCCAGGATTGTGTTCTCATAATGGAGTGATGCACCAAAGCACCCATAATTACCCAGTAATTATGCCACGTAGACTATGTATTTGCTCCAATCACCTGGAAAAAATCAGACAAAGGTTTGAGTCATCTGAGTAATTGCATTAAGACTTCCACGTTGCTAGTGTAGACATGACAATAGTACACCCAACAATTTGACAAAGATGAACACTTCAGTTATACTTAGTACCTAAGTAGTCAAACATTTCTTCCCCCCACACACACAGCCCAAGATGTCAAACAACTTTTTTTGGAAAGTAGATCGCAATAAGTAGTTTTCTTTGCTACTGTTTTCCTCTGATTCCTCCAAAATATCCTTCTGTGGTGAGAAGGAGGAAGCAGAGAAGGATTGAGATAGTTAAGATCGTGAGGAGTGTTTGAGAACCTCTCAGTTGTGTGTAAGGGGAGTCTATGGACTCTCTGAGCCCTTCAAAGAATTTTCTGAGATTTACATGTTATACAAAAGAGTACAAAAAAAGTAACAAAAGTTCTGTTAAGCCATCCACAACACACATGGTGATAACAATACCTCAGGAAACAGTCACTTTTAGACATTTCAACTGAATTCATCTTTGGCACTATCTTTTTTATTCTATAATACTAAACTATAATATTAAACTCCAATAATTACTGTAGCCCTGAATATTTAATAAACAGGATTTAAAAATCATTTTAATACTTTTTTTGCCACATATGCAAACTAATATCTCCAATCTTCATCATATATCTGAGCAAGAGTTTGGAGATGAGGTTGACATTATCAGCAATTGTCCACCCCTTCAACTCATTGTAGGAGCCCTGGTGATGCAGTGGTGAAAGCATTCAATTGCTAACTAAAAGGTCAAAAGTTTAAACCCACCAGCAGTTCCATGACAGAAAGATGTGGCAGTCTGCTTTCATAAAGACATATAGCCTTGGGAACCTTATGGGACAGTTCTATTCCATCCTACAGGGTTTGCTATGAGTCAGAATCAACTCACCGGCAGTGGGTTTTCATACCATTGTATCTACGAAAATATAACATTGGCTGCTGCTCAGTGAGTGAACTGTACAGGAAGGCCGCATAGTTCCCTATCCTTCCCTAAACAAGCTGGTTGAAGAGCATGACCAAGGCCACTGGCAGAATAAACAAGGAATGAGGGATAGCTGTAGGTGGCACCATCTGCAGTGATACAAAACCACCCTTTTACAATCTGCTAGGCAATTGTGGAACTGGATGAAGTACACTTGGGACAATTTGAGTCACAAACAATAGAATACAGGAAAGTAATATCTACTTTAATCTGCTTGGTGGTAGTTTAAACAGATCTTTATACCAAATAATTTGAATGTTACTACTAGTCTGGATTGCCTTCCCACAATGCTGTGGTATCACTTGGGCCAATTTAAGTTTATGCAAATTAATGCATCAGCCCCATTCATGTTTGCATTTTCTTTCTTTCTTCCTTTTTTTAAATTGTGATTTGGGTGAAAGTTTACAGAGCAAATTCACTTTCCATACAGCAGTTCATAAACACTGTGTCTCATGACATTGACTGCAATTTCCCACAATGCAACAGCTCTCCTCCCACTTCCTCCCCATAGTTACCTCTACCCTGTGTTTTTCTCTCCATGCACTCCTGCCCCCTGACCTGTCTCCTTGTGCATACGCAGCCCTTCTATTCTCCCATGATTTTTCTCTCTGAGGAGTGTATCTACCTAATGTAAATATTCCCCTCTCATGCCTGTCTTTTGTTTGGCTGGAAGCCACAGGAGTGGGTTCGATTCCAGACATGAAGGGCAGCTAGAGGCCATAGTCTCAGGTGTTCCATCAGGCTCTATCAGACCAGCAAACCTGGTCCCTTTTTTTTCCTCCCAAATGATTTTAAGATTTGTTCCACATTGTTCTCCCACTCTATCCAGGATCTCCTACATAGATTCCCCTCCAAGTGCTTGACAGTGGTAGCAGGACATCATCTAGTTCTTCTGGTCTCATAGTCATATAGGCTGAGGATCTCATGGTGTACTAGTTTCTTGGACTAACTGTTTCCATGAATCTTTTTTTTTTTTTCATTCTTCTTTGCTCTGGATGAGGAGAGACCCATCGTTGCATCTAGATGGCTGCTGGCAAGCTTTTAAGATCCCAGTCACTACTCACCAAAGTAGGATGAGGAACAATGTTTTGTGTAGTATGTTATTCCAATTAGCTTGATGTCTCCTGCAACTATGGTCCTGAGACCACAGGTCCAACTACTCGCTCCCTCTGGGTAGCTGGCTGTGGCCAAAATGTGACTACAACATTGTCCCTTGTCAGCTCTACTATATACCTGGGAATTCTTACAGAACATAGCAATACACTTGTAGAAACATTGTCTATCAACCCTATACATGGTCTTGGGTACACTCCCCCCTGCATAGAAATACCTAATAGTTCAGCTTGTTCACCCCTATATCCATGTTTGCCTTCAATGACAACGCAGTACTGGATATGCAAAAGGGTTCATCTTTGTTATCTGTACCTCCCATGTATCTCTCTATGTCTTCCTCTTCCTCAGTGCCACTGTGTTGATCACTCATATTTGGTACATTGCCCTTCTCTTCACCCAAATCAATATTTGTCTCTACCTATCTAACAGTGTTCCCTGCCCTCCCCTCCAACCCCTGGTAACCAACAAAGAAAATTTCCTTCCATATATAAACCTTTCCTTGACTTTTTACAATAGTGGACTAATACAATATTTGTCCCTCTGTGATTGACTAATTTCACTCAGCATAATGTCCTCCAAGTTCATCCACATTATGCAGTGTATTTCAGATTCTAAGTTATTCTTTAGGGTTGCATGGTATTCCATTATGTGTATATACCATAGTTTGGTTATCCATTCTTCAGTTGATGAACACCTAGGTTGTTTCCATCTTTTGGCTATTGTAAATAGTGCAGTGATGAACATGGGTATGTGTATATCTGTTCTTGTCCTGGCTCTCACTTCTTTAGCATATATACCTAGTAATGGAATGGCTGTGTCAAATGGTATTTCTAATTCCAACTTTTTGAGGATGTTTGCATTTTCTTGCACAACAGCATAAAGAGAAGCTATTTCAGACTCTCTGGGGGCTCATTTTGCACCTAGGGAGCCAAGATTACTCCAGTTCCATCCATCCTTACCTCCCTTACCCAACATTGAACTTCTTTTGGGATGGCTATGCTCTTAGAACTTCTTGAGAATTTATAGAAGTGGATCAGTCATAAAACATATGCTTAATTTCATATTTAAAGAGAGAGAAATCTTTGCATACTTCTTTGACATATTTGCATGAACATGGCAGGAGTTTGACATGGTTTGGTGTCTCTTTTGGTTTAGTACTATAACATATATTTCCATGTCCTATAAGCTTCAATAAAGTTGGACTAGTCCTATGAGAACAAGATCATACTAGGAAGGAACAGAAGACTTCTCAGGTCCATTGGGATAATAACTAACCACAGCTTAATCAAAGGCCCTAGGTATTACAAACAGTTAACTTGCTTGGCTGTTAAAGAAAGGTTGGAGGTTCAAGTTCACCCAGATGAGCCTTGGAAGAAAGGCCTGGAGACCAGCCATTGAAAACCCTGTTCTACTCTGGCACATGAGAGCACCATGAATTGGAATCAACTTGAGAGCAACTGATTTTTCATAGCTCAATCAGTCATTTTATAGATCTAAATAAATCCATACCAGTAGTAGGACAAGGAGAAGCAGAGTCTCAAAGTGGTAGAGCTGGCCAAGGAGGCTCAGTAATTTACATGGGAGAGATTTGCTGATCCTGCTAAAAATATCTTCAGTGAAGTGCTCTAGAGAGAAATGGGGACCAGATGAGTTCATGTTGCTCCCAGGGGCTCACCCAACTTTGAAGAAAAAGTGTAGATATTCTCTCCCTCTATCTTTCTTTCTGGGACCTCTGGTGGCATAATGCCTAAGGCATTTGACTGCTAATCAGAAGGCTGGTGGGTTGGTGGTTCAAATCCACCAGCCACTCCTCAGAAGGAAGATTGGGCAACCTACTTCTGTAGTGATACTACCTCAGAAACCCAAGGAGGGGTTGCTAGGAGTCAGATCCAACTCAATGGCAGTATCTTTCTTTCCCTCCTCTGTCTTAGTTTTCTCCTCTTTTTATTCTTCCTCCTCTACTTCCTTCTCCTTCTTCCTCTTCTTATTCTTCTTCTTTCTCACCTCAGAAATCTTAACTGATAAAGTATCTTTTGGCTTTTCTGGGAAGATGTGAGCCCTCAGTCAGCCTATCAGTAGGAGGCAGGTGAATGGGGTGAGGTCCTGATTAATACTGAGTCATTCTGGAAACAGCATCAGAGTGGGAGTCTGCAGATGAGCTCAAATCTTGGCCTTTCCTTTCCACTGAATTGTAAATGCCTAGAGGACAAACTTGCATCTGTTTCATTCAGTACTGCATCCACATATGCCCAGCATAATCCTTAGTATGTAAAAGACATTTAAAAATATATGATAGATGAATAAATGGAAGAGCTAATTAATATCACTGTGCACTGAATGTGTACTGTCTGGCAACTCATGGTTGCTCAGTCCCATCACCTGATAGATCATGAATTGGGTCCTCAGATTTCTGAGGGATCTAAAGATAGAATACTCTGTGACTCTGCATCACTAATCTAGAGAGAGTGATTCTCTTTGTGCTGACATTCCAGTGTTTTCCCCTCATCCTACATGGTACTGATCATATCAAGAGATGAATCACAGGCTATAGATTAGCATTTCCAATTCAGACCAAAGCTCAGAACTTCACCTCAGCCACAGCCCTGCTGCCTTCCTTCTCTCCTTTCATCTTTCCTTGCTGTTTGCCTGAGGGCCTAGAATAGAAAGAAGTTTCCCATCTGCAGCTACAACAAATTCTGCCTGCTGAGGATTCATTGCAGTGGGGCTTGCTTCCACTGAGAAGTTTCAGTTGTGGTTAGCATTTGCAATTGTAGACGAGAAAGAATGGGGAGTGAGGAGGGGTGAAAGGCAATGCAAGGGTGAGCAGAGGAAGGAGAGAGATGAGCAGGCTTCACCAAGATGACCACAGGCTTCTATTTATGGGAGAGTCACACATCCTCTTCTCTGCTGTCACTGCAGGGACGTGGCTTCTCCACATGCTGTATTATTCAATGCAAAATTGGTTCTTAGGGCTCCATTTCAATGACCCACTATACAAGAGGGAGGAATCCATGTCTCTCATTTTAAGCCTTCAGTTCCATCCTACCTATGAATTTTTCTGGGATTAAGCCCAAACCAAACCCACTGCCTTCAAGTTGATTCCAATTCATAGTGACCATTTTGGACAGAGTAGGACTGGCCAGAGGGTCTCCAAAGCTTTAATTTTTATGGAAGCAGAATGCCTCATCTTTCTTCCTAGGAGTAGCTGCTGGGTTCAAATTGCTGACCTTTCTGTTAGTATCCAAGTGCTTAGCCACTGTGCCACCAAGGCTTCTTGGAATTGAACCAGTTCTGTACCATCTCTCCTGAACACGGATATGGGTTGACCCCACTCACTGTATTCAGCTTGTCTTCCCATTAGTGTTATCTGGTATTACTCAGTACTTGCTGCCTATTAGGAGTTCCTCATAGTACCAACAGAGCAGCCCATCTGCTCTAATTTGATTGGAACTGAAGACATTTTATTTAAAAGAAAATATAAGTAAATGGTAGTGTTACTTACAGAATCCTACTATCGTTAACTAGCTGCCATCAAGTCAATTCCAACACATGACAATCCCATGTAGGTTTCAATTAAATATTTTTTAGAACATTTTATCTGATGAGAAAGGGTACAGGGATGATTGATTATGAACCTTAAATGAAGCCTTGTAACTGAAAGTCATAGATATTGGAGCCTTTCAAAAGCTGTTTTCAAATCTGGCATCTTCTACTCATTAACGACATTACTGTGACAAGGAGCTCAGTCAGCTTTCTCACTTGTCATGTTCAAATAATTGGGGTATGCATGGATGGGCCTGGCAGTATTATTACTGTTGTTGTTAGGTGCTGTTGAATTGGTTCTAACTCATAGCAACTTCATGGGCATCGAAACGAAACAGTGCCTGGTCCAGAGCCATCCAAGCAATCATTGCTGTGTTTGAGCCTATTGTTGCAGCTACTTGTCAATCCATCTCATTGAGGGTCATCCTCTTTTTTGTTGACCCTCTACTTTACCAATCATGTTATCTTTCTACAGGGACTGGTCCCTCCTGACGACATGACCAAAATATGAGAGGTGAGTCTCACCATCCTCACTTCTAAGGAACACTTGGGCTGTACTTGATCCAAGACAAATTTGTTTGTTCTTCTGGCAGCCATGGTGAATTCAATATTCTTCACCAATACAATAATTAAAATGGTCAATTCTACACTCTTCCTTATCCATTGTCGAGCTTTCTCACATGTGTGAGGTGATTGAAAATACCTTGGCTTGAGTCAGGCACACCTTAGTCTTCAAAGAGACATCTTAGATCTTTAACATTTTGGAGAGGTCTTTTACAACAGATCTGCCCAATGCAAATGCATCATTTGATTTCTTGACTGCTGCTTCCATGGGTGTGGATCACGGATCCAAGTAAAATGAAATCCTTGACAACTTCAGTCTTTTCTCCATTTATCATGATGCTGTTTATTGGTCCAGTTGTAAGGATACTCGCTTTCTGTTTGCTGAGGTGTAATCCATATGGAAGACTGTAGTCTTTGACCTTCATCAGAAAGTGCTTCAATTCATCTTGGCTTTCAGCAAGCAAAATGTGTCATTTGCACATCACAGATTCTTAAGGAGTATTCTCCCAATCCTGATTCTGCATTCTTCATATGGTCCAGCTTCTTGGATTATATGCTCAGCATGCAGATTGAATAAGTATGGTGAAATGATACCACACTTATGCACACCTTTCATGATTTTAAACATGCAGAATCTCCTTGTTCTGTTTGAATGACTGCCTTTTGGTCTATGTATAGGTTCCTCATGAGCACATCTAAGTGTTCTGGAATTCCCATTCTTTATAAGGTTACTCATAATTTGTTATGATCCATACAGCCAAATATGTTTGCATAGTCAATAAAATACAAATAAACATCTTTTTGGTTTTCTCTGCTTTCAGTCAATATCCATCTGACATCAGCAATGATATCCCTCATTTCACATTTTCTTCTGAATCAGGCTTCAATTCTGGCAGTTCCTCTCTTATCTATCATTGTAATTACTTTTAAATTATTTTCAACAAAATTTACTTGCATATGATATTAATGGGAGCTCTGGTAGCATAGTGGCTAAGACACTTGCCTGCTAACCAGATGGCTGGCGGTTCAAACCCACCAGCCACTCCTCGGAAGGAAGGTTGGGCAATCCTACTTCCGTAGTGATACTGCCTCGGAAACCCAAGGAGGGGTCGCTATGAGTCGGGGCCGACTCGACGGCACACAACAACAAACAACATGATATTAATGATGTTGTTCAATAATTTCCACATTCTGCTGGATCATCTTTCTTTGGGATGAGTGTAAATATGGGTCTCTTCCAATCAGTTGGTCTGATACCTGTCTTCCAAAATTATTGGCATAGAGGAGTGAGTACTTTCAGTGTTGCATGTGTTTGTGAAATATCTCAATTGGTTTTCCTTTCATTCCTGTAGCCTTGTTTTTCACCAATGCATTTGTGCAGCTTAGACTTCTTCCTTCAGTATCAGCATTTCTAGATGACTTGTACCCTCCTGAAATGGTTGAACCTTCACCAATTATTTTTGGTACAGTGAGTCTTTGTATTCCACCCATCTTCCTTTGGTGTTTCCTGTATCATTCAACATTGTGCTCATGGAAAACACAGGAATTAAATTGACAACATGTGTAGAAAAAAGCAATGGAAAAGATTAATATCATCAGTCAGAACGAGGTCAGGGACCAACTGTGGAACAGACCATCAGTTGCTCATGTGCAAGTTTAAGATGAAGCTGAAAAAAAAAAAAAAAAAAAACAAGTCCACAAGAGCCAAAATACCACCTTCAGTATATCTCACCTGAATTTAGAGACCAAAACAGATTTGAAACACTGAACACCAATGACCAGAGAGCAGATTCGTTGTGGAATGACATCAAGAACATCATATTTGGAAAAAAAAATCATTAAAAAGTCAAGGAAGAAAGAAAAGAACAAAATGAATGTCAGGAGAGTCTCTGAGACTTGCTATTCAATATAAAGCAGCTAACAGGAATATATAAAATAATGAAGTAAAAGAGCAGAACAGAAAATTTCCAAGAGCAACTTGAGAAGACAAAGTAAAGTATTATAATGAAATGTACAAAGAGCTGGATTTAGAAAACCAAAAGGAAAGAATATGCTCATTGTTTCTCAAGCTGAAAGAAATGAAGAAAAAAACTCAAGCTCACTTTGCACTTTTGAAGGATTCTCTGGGGCCTGGCACTAGTAGGAGCATAATGAGTACCAATTTCCTTGCATCACTTCTTCCCTCTTGAAAAGAAAGAGGCAACAAATCAGAAATCTTGTTTTGTACCATGGCTGTATGTTGTTGTTGTTGTTAGGTTCCATCGAGTCTGTGTTAACTCACAACTACCCTGTGTACCACAGAACCAAACACCACTGGTCCTATGCCATCCTCACAATCTTTCCTGTGCTTGAGCCAATT
>NW_006921589.1:8915778-8931774 GCF_000298275.1 Orycteropus afer afer
AGTTGGGGTTTAGTCCAAATCTGCATCCTTTCCTTCAAGGCTCAAGGGTCCAAGATTATCTTCTGTGTCTGTGTTAATTGGTTTCCCTTTTCTTTGTTGAAGAGGGTCTGTGCAATCCTTCTGCCTAGTCCGCCATCTTTCCCTGCCTCTCCTCCTATAATTCCTTTTGTTACATGAAATTTTACCTTAAGCCTAGTATTTTAGAATAAAACACAAAATCTGTATTGTAATCTGGATCCCTGCCTTCCCTCCTGATGCTGCCTTACCTTCCCTCAGTTCCTAAATACACCCAGCTTCTTTCCTGGCTTAGCTCTTTACAGAGGCCATCTCATCTAACTGAAATAGTCATTCCCTGATCTTCCTGGCAGAGCCACCCCCCCACCACGGCACAGCAGCCTATCTAAAGTGGCTGATTGGATACTCGCTTTATGATGAGGAACCCTTTCTGCATTGGTATGATAGTGATGATGATGGATTTAATGCCAGGACACTTCCAGATCCTGATAAGCCAGCAGCTCCAAAGATTCAGATAGTAAAGATATTGAAAATAAAATTCATGATACCAAGAAGCAGCAAGGAATAAGGAAAAGGAATGGCAGTGAATTAGAAGACCTGGGACCACCAAGTCATAATAGAAAAATTGGCAAATGGAAGACCTGTGAGTCTTTGGATGCGGGTCTATCTTAAGCAGAGGATGAAGAGCTGGTGTTAGAGCCGCTCAAAAGCTAAAGCTAAATATTTCCTGCTTTTGTCTTTTCCTTGAAACCATGGGTCATGATACTGTGCAGAAGAAGTTGGAAACAATTGGTTTGGGGCACTTGGATTTCATGATCCCATACTCAAAGGACCCATTCTCCAGAAAGGAGTGATCATTTGTGTAAACCACTTTTATAGGACATGCTTACCCCATCACACAGTATACTCAGAGTTAGGATTGATTATAAAATTTCCTCATCGCATTTTCCAGCATGTGCTCTGTTAGACTTTACCCTTGGTAAAGTCTACCTCTTGTCACTGGAAATCCTTCCTTTGTTTTACTCTCAAGTTCCAGAGCTCTTGTTCCATTGTTAGAAATTCCTGTTTCCCTTACCATTCAAAAATTTCTATGTACTGTTAAACAAAACTGCTCACAATTTTGATATATTTATTATATTCAAAGACACAGTACGATGGACCAGCCCGGAGAAAGAATGAACATTTTTTGTTTGCGAAGTTAAAAAATAAACATATTTCCTATATTTAAAAATGTCCTTTATTAACCCCATGTAATTTACCACTCACTGGAATTATCTTGCTTACTGTCTCCCCTCCTCTCCTCACCCACTACTACCCAACACCTCCCCAGTCCCTATTCAAGAGGACAAGGAACTTGTCTCTCTTAGTCACCTCCAGTTATCATTTCGTATAATACCTGGCAAGTGGAATAACTCCATAAACATCTGTCAAATGAATGAATGCTAATTGTGGAGTGGTCTGGTAGAAGCTTCCAGTTATGAGAGTAGAGTCTTCTTCCCTCCCTCCACAGCCCTACTGTTCTGTAGCTCCAGAGGCATCTCAGTAGGATACCAGGACTCTAAGGTCCTATGGCTAGAGTTTTTTTATCCCTGCCCCTCTTGAAATCATGAATGTTTCTTGAAGCTGGCACTGCCTGATAGCAACATCTCTAGGGAGAGGGGGATGCAGAGCTGGGAACCAGGCTTTCCTGACACCAGGAGCAATCCTAGGGGCCTTATTGAAGGACTAGAGCCTCCAATCCTACTTTTCACTATGGCAGACCATCCAATGTACTATTATAAATAAGAGATGATGATGATGATGATGATGTGTGTGCATGCACACACCATTCATTTTTAATTAATTTTGATCAATGGGAGATTTTAAATTAAAATGCCTCTAAGCTTAGAACCATAAGAGCTTAAGCAGAAAGAGGCCTTGGTATCAACCAGAGCAGCCTCCTACTCCGTTTACCTCTTGACCGTCCACTTTTGGAAACTACAATTATTACTTATTTTAACAATAGTAGAGCAGAGAGCTTCTCCTGCTCTCTGGCCTATCTTGAAGGAAGCACTGAGGGCTATTTTGGGAGTTAGGGGGAAAGGGTCACTTAAATAGCAGAAGTTGCTCTGACCACAAAGAAAGTGATACTCTGAGTTCACTGTGGGGGTTACTAGAGAGAGAGAAGTGGGAGGAAGCATCTGGACCCTTTGGGCAAGCCCTGGAGAAAGGGTTTAAGGAACTTGTTAAATTAGGGGCTCATACTTGTAGCCCCCACTGCCTCAAGGCAGGCCTGGGGTCTGGACCCAGAGGCAAAGGAAGAATAGCAGAAAAGGCTAAAAAAGATGAAAAAGGCAAGAATTTTCTGAACTAAATCTAAGATTGGACTTTGTACCTCTCAGGAGATGCTCTCTGTGAAACCTACCTTTGAAAGACCAGGAAATTGCATGGAATTCTTTATTATTCACTTACAAAAGAAAGTCCAAGGCAGTAATCCTCAGAGATTTTTGATTTGTTAGCCAAATAAGGAATATCTAGCACTCAATATTTTCTTAGAGACAGATTTTCTAGCCCTATCTGTGGACATCCGTAGATGATGAACTATGTTACATACAGTGACAAAGATTTGACTTACAAATTAGATGATTATATAAGGCATAGTAGAAAAAGCATAGATTTTTTTTCTTTTCACATAATTCTGAGCAGTTTACAATATGCAACATGATATCTCTAATGGCTTTGATTTTCTCTGATGACAATGCCATTATTATTCCTAATTCTTAGTATTGATAATAGTTAGCAACTAATGATCCATGAGCCAGACACTAATGCCACTCTTTTCACACATAAACATCACAAAAATCTAATGAAGTAGACACCGTAACTATCACCATTTCACAAATGAGAATACTAAGACTTGGAGAAGGAAGATCTCATAGCTACCACTTGGAAGGACTGGGATATAGACCCTGGAACTTACACTCTGAAAGTTTATGTTTTTGACGTAAACCACTAGTCACGTGGCCAGTAAACGGGCATTCTAGGCACAGGATGATGCACAAGTTCAGAAGTATAGGAAAGCCCAATGGGATGGTAAGAAAGAAGGAATTCCATAAAGCTAGAGAATAATACATAGGCAGGTGTCAGTGAGAAGCACAAGGCTAAAGAGACAGTCAGGGGCCAGATTGTAAAGATCCAATGTTTGGCATAAAAGGAGTTTAGATTTTTTATCCCAAACTAAACTCACTGCCGTGGAGTTAGATCCAACTCAAAGCAACCCCACTTGGGATTCCAAGGTGGTATCACTACAGAAGTAGATTGCCCAACCTTCCTTCCAAGGAGTGACAATTGGAAATCATTGATGCATTTTCAGCAAGGGAGTGTGATACTTAGATTTTAATTTTGGAAAACTAACTGCACTGGAGAGGAGCAAAAATAGATGCAGGAAGGCTAGTAATAAGGATGCTGAAAATGGTCCAGATGAGAGATGGTGGGAGTTTGAACTAAGGCAATGGCTGTGGGGGTAGCAAAGCAACAGACCAAATCTATCCTGAGAAGGTAGACTCAGCTGAACTTGATTATTGACTGAATGAGGGAAGGTGGGAAAAAAAAGAATCCAGGATAACTTCCAGGTTTTCAAGTTGGATGACAAGGGGAATGGTGATGATATTTAGAATGATATAAGCTGTTTTGCGGTAGTGTGAAATGAGAAAGTGACATGTTCTGTTTGGTACATGGGGAGCTTGGATGTTAAATGCCTGAATAGCAGTGAAGACAGAAAAATGTGATCTAGGTATGAGTACAGCCAAAGTGGGGAGAACTCTGAGTTCAACACAATTATGATATCAGTAGATATTATTTGTATGTTATTTTCAAAAATTGCCATGTCTCAAACACAGATTCTAGTTTTAAAAAATTTGATGAGGGGGTAAACCCATGAAAAGCAAAACACCATTGTGATATAAGTAAACAACTTGTTCTACCTTCAATGAAAACAAGTGAAAGATTAAAAACGGTCATGCTGTGCATTCCTCAAAGACCCACAGCAGGGAAAATGCATTTTGTCATAGTGGGGTGGCAGTGAAGTGTTCAAAAGCACCATAAAAGTAGAATTCTCCAAAAAGTAATGCAGGTGTCTAGGTCAAATGCAAATAAAGAGGTATGCAAATTGAGATATACTTGACTACAAAATCAGATGCTTAAGAACATTTCAGGAAAGGGAAGTTTCAGTCTGACAAAATTCACCCAGTCCTCATTATAATACTTTCCTTGTTGTGCCATTCATTCATCATGGTCAGTGCATGATGGGGCTCCAGTGAAGTAGATTTAGAAGCTGATTAGGCTGCATTAAATGCATTCACTTCAATTTTAGCAAGATTTGTTTTCTTTTAAAAGGATTACTAAACCAAGAAAAGTAGAAAGCAAGACGGAAAAGAAAATACCCCTTTGGTGATACCATAACAAGATTAGAAAATAGAATATCTTTGTGATAGCATGTGAGAACATACATCTTTACTTATCTGATTTAAATAAAGAATACATTTCAATTTCGTTAATTGTTTTTACTCTGTACTTGACACCTCTGTACCTATGATTAGTTAATCCCCTGAGACTGTATTTCTCTTGAAAGACGTCTCTTCTATTATGAATTTAGGTTTTTCCCATGTAGAATGCATAGAATAAAGAAAAGACTAAATCAGAAAGGACACTGTGGTAGGTATTAGAAGAGGTGGCTTCAGTCTCCACTTAAGACTGAATGTCACCAACTAGGCATTAATTTCCAGTCTCTAACATGAGAATGTTGAAACACTACCTGATCACTTACATCCCTCCTGTTGTTGTTGTTGGGTACCACTGAGTCAGCTCAGACTTATAGCGACCCTCTATACAGAATGAAACACTGCCCAGTCCTGTGCCAGCCTCACAATCCTTGCTACACTTGAGCCCATAGTTGCCCCCACTCTATCAATCCATCTAATTGAAGGCCTTCCCCTTTTTCACTGCTAGGTCCCATAAAAGTATGATTTTTGGGAAAAGGTAACTATATCCCATTGATAATCCTATCCTCAATTAGCTTTAAATTTGGTGACAAATGTAGTGACTGACATTACAAAACTATTCTATCTTAGTAAGCCCTCTTTATATATAAATTACACTATGTACTGACTAAAAACAAAAAAACAAACCATTGCTGTCAAGTCAATGCCAACACATAGAGACCCTATAGGACACAGAAGAACTTCTGCATAGAGTTTCCAAGGCTGTATTCTTTACAGAAACAGACTGTCACATCTTTGTCCCATAGCAGCTAGTGGGTTCAACCATTGAACTTTCAGTTAGCAGCCAAACACTTAAGAACTGTGCTACCAGGGCTCCTGAACTGGTCAAAGATACCTAAAATTCAGTAGTTTGTAATATATTAAATTCTGTTCATTTCTAAATGAGCCTGGAAGGAAAACAGCAGAAGAAAGTGATTGACAAGAAGAGAAATTCTACCATGTATCAACTCTATCATAATTTTATGCAGCATAAGCAGCCAATAAATAATCAAAGTAATCAGTGTAAATGGCCAGTGGACTTAGGGAAACACTTTTTTTAAAATTACTAAGTAACACAGTACATTCCCTCAAATAGGACTTAGAACGATTAGCATGCATATATGATGAGTAAAAGATAATTTTCATCAGTGAGTAACCTACAGTTTTAGAAATTCATACAAATATCTATAGTAATGATAACATTCCAATGTATACCATGTCTTGTCTTAGAACAATCCTTGAATTAAAAGAGGCAATTATTAGAAATGTGAAGTAGAAATGGATACAGATGCACAGTGATCCCATTACCTGCCATGATGCAGAAGAAGGCCCTTGAATAGAGACAGACCCAGGACTGCCCCAATCACACAAACTGTTGTGAGTGGACAACCCAAGACTTTGATCATTTTTCCATTTTTCAAACATTTACTGAGCACCTTACAGGCATATTGATGGTTTCTCCCTTTTGGTGGTGTACTGCCTAAGGCATTTGACTGCTAACCAGAGGGCTGACAGTTCAAACCCACTACCCACTCTCTGAAAGGAAGACTGGGCAATCTACTTCTGCAGTGATACTGCCTTGGAAACCCAAGGAGGAGTCTATGAGTCGGATCTGACTTTGATGGCAGCAAGTTTTCATCTATTCTGACTCCTAATCTGCTTGTTCTCCATTTTGGCAGATAATTGTTTGCTTGTTTTTTAACATTTTCTTCCAACCTTTCTGATCACTTTTTAAAAGAAAAAAATTGACAAATATATTTTAAATTTCCAACGATCTTTTTTTTGCTTTCTAATGGTTATTTTTATTAGCATTTGAATTTTTTGTAAGAGTTGTAAAGTCTCCTTACATTTTGAAGCATTTATTAGATCCTTCTAGGTTCTCCTGTGTTCCTGAATTATCTCAGTTTCCCTTTTGAGCAGTTTTTCGCTCCATGCAGATTCATTCCCTAAATGCCTGATGCTATCTGGCTATCCTTTCACAATTAAAAATTAATCAATAGAAAGCTTTACTGAGAACTCTATAGACTCGACTAGAGTTTATTTGCTGGATGACTGAATTTAGCATGAGTGGTCACGAGGTTACCATTATACTGGAGATGGCTGTTTTGGTGTTAGTTCCTTTGTTTTGGCTCTAGCTCATAGTAAGCTTACGTAAAACAGAACGAAAGATTGTCCAGTCGTGCCATCTCCATGACTGTTAGTGTATTTGAGCCCATTGTTGGGGCTATTGCATCAATCATGTCATTAAGGGTTTCCTTTATTTTCCTTGATCTTGTGTTTTTCAACCATGATCTCTTTTCCCAGTAGTTAGTCTTCCTGACGACATGACCAAAGTAAACAAGCCAAAGTCTCATCATCCGTGCTTCTAAAGATTAGGTGTACCTTCCCCCAAATGTTAGATTGTGCACCTAGAGTTTTTCTCTAGGTGGCTGACAGTCACACCATCTACTCTATTTCCTCTAATGATGTCTTCTACTTCTACAGAAGAACCTCTTTTGTATTTTGTGTGTTGTTGTTGTTTTGACTATGGGATAAACACTCATCAGTCAGGTATGAGACACGGAAAAAGAGAGTTCTCAACTGTTCTATATGCAGATCAGTAATTAATACTTCTAATTTCTGCTCCATTTATCATTTGCACCTGATTCACTTCTCTCTTGAGTCACTTACTTGGTCATGCGTGGCTCTCTGCTACACAGGTCAGTTTACTTCCTCCACTGCAAGAGTCTCACTGTTGATGTTCTAACTTGATGTTTTGTCCACTCTGTGTTCTCAGTTACTATCTTTCCATATATGCTATATCTGCTGAGAATCAGTTGAAATCTCTAAGTAGATGGCACCACTGTTTGTTTTAAGATTGTACCTTTTAAAAACAATTTAAATTTCCTGGAAGCCCAGTACGATGGACACTTAGAGTCTAAAATAGTTTTGTTTTGTTATGTTTTTGTGGAAAATAAAAACAAATGTGCCCTGTTGATAGCTCTTTCAGAATACAAATCTTGATAGATGGATAATGAGATTAAATGACATCTATAGAATGCTGACTTTTGTAGTGTGTCATCAAGTACAATTCTATATAACAGAGTAGAACTGCCCCCATAGGATTTCCTAGGCTGTATTTTTTTATGGGAACAGATTGCCAGGTCTTTTCTCCTGCAGAGCCACCGGTGGGTTAGCAACCAAATGCCTTAGCCATTACACCACCAAAGCTCCCCATTGAATGCTTAAACAAACAAAACAAACTCACTATCATTGAGTTGATTCTGACTCATAGCAACCCCCATTGGATTTCTGAGGAGTAAATCTTTATGGAAATATATTGCCCCATCTTCCTTCTGAGGAGGTGGGTTTGAACTATAAACCTTCTAGTTAGCAGTCAAATGCCTTAGGCACTACGCTACCAGAGCTCCTTGTGGAACGCTTAGTCACTGCCATAAATGTTTAACAAGTATTATTTAATCCTTCAACACCTCTATTATTTGTTGTTGTTGTTGTTATGTACCGTTGAGTTGAACCTGACTCATAGCAACCCCTCCTTGGGTTTCCGAGGCAGTATCACTACAGAAGTAGATTGCCCCATCTTCCTTCCGAGGAGTGGCTGGTGGGTTTGAACCTCCAGCCTTCTGGTTAGCAGTCAAGTGCCTTAGGCACTACGTTACCGAACTCCCCCTTTATTATTTAGGTACTGTTAAGGAGCTCTGGTAGCATAGTGCCTAAGGCACTGGACTGCTAACCAGGAGACTGGTGGTTCAAACCCACCAGCCACTCCTCGGAAGGAAGGTTGGGCAATCCTACTTCCGTAGTGATAGCTGCCTCGGAAACCCAAGGAGGGGTCGCTAGGAGTCGGATCTGACTTGATGGCAAATAACAACAACAACATTGTCTCTATTACACAAATGAGAAAACTAAAGTGCAGAGAAGACAAAAAAAAAAAAAAAAAATGCCCATGCTCACATGACTATTGAGTGGGAAGAGCCAGTATTCAAATTCAAATTCAGGTGCTACAGCCCTGGAGCCAGGCTGTCATGTTTCCATACACTAACCCCTCTCTCACTAGATGGATAGAAATAAACAAAAAATACAGTTCTCATTTCTAGAATAAGAAACTAATTTTTCCATGTGGCACACTGGGTATTCTGCAGCAGGGTAATCTTATTCTGCCTCTGGTGGCTCAGTCTGTGTGTCCCAACTCTTATGGAATCTTTGGTTTTAAGAAATGGACGTGTTGATCACTTTAGAAGGGACAGAAAGACTCAGAAACCTCAAGGCAATAACTTAAAATACAGCATTAAGCAGACAGATAAGGAGCATATTTTCTACAAGGCAAGGTCAAGGACTCCTGGAAATGCCTTTATAATGTGTGTTCAGAGCCTATGTGAGTGATTCCCACTCTTGAGCTCTGAGACCCTATAATTATTTTCTGTTTTTCTTTCACATTCTCATTGCAGAGTACTGTCTAACATTAAAAAAAAATTACTAGGAAATTGGGGGGCACCCTTCAGATAATTAATGGTATACTATGGTATCAGGATCATTGACATTTCAAATTATTTCTTAAAATTATAACATCTCTAAGAGTTAATTATAGTGCAATTTATCGACTTAAATAATGAATTATGTCTGTATATGAAATCTGACTTTTCTCACAGTAATTAATATTCTCCCTGCTGTAACATCCAAACCCAGAACAAACAGGACCTTTAAAATTAATAATCGTGTTCTCCTTTTAATTGAGCTTGTAATCAATGAGCACCAAGGATGAGAGTGTTAGGGAGCTACAGAAGTGTAGCTGTAGCAGCATTTCTACCCATGGACCCTCTGACTATCCCCAGGTTTGGTCTTCCAATCTGCACATGCTCCCTTGGTGATGACATCCAGTCAGTCCCATGGGATTAAAGATCAATTATGTGTTGAGGACACATCAAATTTTATCTTCTACCAAGACCTTTTCCCTGGAGTACCGACTGATTTATTAAATTGTCTCCTGAATTTCCATTTCGATGTCCTAATAAAGCATCTCAAATGTAACGTGTACAAAGCTAAGCTCTTTATTTCAACTCAGTTCCACTCTCCTCCATCTTCTCCATCTCAATTAATTGCAATAGAATCCTTAGAGATGTTCCAACCACGCACATTGGAGAGTAGTTCTCAATTCATCTTTTTCTCACATTCCACATCCAGTGCATCAGAAACTCCTCCAGTGTCTGATCACTTCTCACCATCTCTGCTGCACCCTAAGCCAGTGATAGCTCTAATGTGGATCACTGCAGTGCCCATCAACCAGTCTACCTTCTTCCACCTCGTCCTCCTAAAGTCTATAAAACAGCAATCAGAATGATCCTGTTATTTAAAGAAATGGCAGATCATGCCCATCCTCTGCTCAAAACTTTCTAATGGTCTCTCATCTCAGAGAAAATGCAAATGTCCTTAAAATAGCCTGCAAAGCCCTAAAAAATGGGGCTTCTATCATCTTTCAGCTTTCATCTTCTACAATTGTGCTGCCAATAGAAAATACAGTGCAAGCTACAGTGAAAGTCATGTGTGCAATTTTAAATTTTCCAGTAACTATGTTAAAGAAATAAAAAGAAATAAATGAAATTAATTTTAGCAATGTTTTATTTGACCCAATATCCAAAATATTATTATTTCAACATGTAAACAATACAAAAAATCTGAATGAGATATTTTGTATTCTTCTTTTCATATTGAATCTCTGAAATCCTGTACCTATTTTGTGTTTATAACACACCTTAATTCAGCCTTACTACAGAGGGGGAGGCCTTCAACGAGATGGATTGATACGGTGGCTGCGATGATGGGATCAAGTATAGCAGGGATTGTGGGGCTGGCACGGGATTGGGCAGTGTTTTGTTCTGCTGTGCATGGGGTCGCTATGAGTCGGAAACGACTCGAAGGCACTTAACAACAACAACAACATATCAAGTGCTCAGTAGCTGCATGTGACCAGGGACTATCCGATCGGACAATGCAGTTCTACAACTTTGTCACGCATGCACTCATATCACACCACGTATTTTCCTGCCTCAAGGCCCCATGCTCATTTCCCTTGATATTTTCTCCCCTAGAATATTCTTTCCCCTGGATATTTTCATGGCTTTCTCTCTCAACTCTTTCAAATTCTTGTTCAAATGTTTTAAGTGAGGTCTTCCCTGTTGTCTTAGGCTGGGTTGTCTAGAGAAGAAAACCACTGAAGCTCAGATAGATTGAAAGAAATCAAGAGAAAGAGAAAAAGAATGAGGGAGAGGGAAGGAAGGAAGCAAGCAAGCAAGCAATTTATGTGAAGGAAATGACTCATGAAGTTGCAGAGGCTGGCAAGTCCCAAATCAGTGGGTCAGACATCAAACTAGAGGCTTCTCCTAACTTATGGAACTACAAGGGCTGATGAATCCAAGATCATTAGGTAAGATGGCTATGGGCACATAGGTTGTGAAGGCAACAATCTCACAATTGGCAGGCAATACAGCAGGTCACTGGTTCAAGTCCAAGAACCAGAGATGATGAGAAGCTAGATGCAGGATCCATATGGAACAAAAAGCCAGAGAGCTTTGCCATGAATGTTGGCAGCAGGTCACACCCTGAAGAAAACTCCCTTTCAACTGATTGACTACTCATAGCAGATCTCATCATGGAAGTGATTACATCATATCAGATCTCATCATGGGGGATGACTAAATCACGACTGCTAAACCACTTAGAATCATGGCCCAGAAAACACAATCTTAAGTATCACACCTCTTGACTGTATTCAAAATTATAACCTCTTCCAACAGTGACAACTTGACATTTCTTATCATAATTCCTGCTTTCTCCATTGTATTTAACACATTCTAATGAATCACATAACAAATATATATTTGATATGTCTTCATTTTCTTTAAAACAAACATATCTGGCACCATACTCTTTTTCTACCAGTATAGTGGGAGCTCTGGTGGTGTAGTGCTTAAGGCACTTGACTGCTAACCAGCCATTCCTCAGAAGAAAGGTTGGACAATCTACTTCTGTAGTGATACTGCCTTGCAAACCCAAGGAGGGCTCGCTATGAGTCGGAGATGACTCGGTGGCACACAACAACATCAACAACATGATTGGAAATTCCATTTCATTATAATGGGGGTTCCTTATCCCTACCCCAGGTTTTGGGGAAGATTCCAGGAGCTATGGGGAATTCACAATGTATTAACTTGCTTCCACAGCTGCCTTGCTAGGATTGAACACAAGAGACAATCATCTTGGAGCACAGGTGTACACATTTCCAAATCCCTGGGTTCAGTTCCCAGGTCCCCTGATTCCTAGTGTTTTGGTTACCTCATTGCTACTCTAACAGAAAATACCACAGGTGGAATGGCTTTAACAAAAAGGAGTTTATTCTCTTACAATATAGGAGGCTAGAAGTCTGAGTTCAAAGTGCCAGGCTCTAGGGGCTGGGTGAAAGCCCCTCTACCTTGGGTTTCAGCTCTTCCACTTGCTCCCGGCCCACTGAAGCTGGAGACTTTTCTTCACTCAGGCAGCTGCTGGCTGCTGAGGCTAACAAACCGAAGGTTGACAAGTAAAAAGGTACAGTCTGAATATTACCAAACAACATGGCAGGCCACTAATTCAAGTCCCCAGATCGGTAGGGCATGGCAGGCTGCTGAACAATGATGCAGCAACATGCAGGGTTCAAGCGTGCCATAAGCTGAAGACCTTCCTTAAACCTGCTTCTTACATACAGGAAACAGACCGCATCCCTAAAATAGCTACTCAGCTATTCCAGATTCCACCATGAAATTAATTACCAATCTTCCCATGAGGAATAACTACATCCAGCTGTCCAGCCACTCAACCAGACCTAGCCAAGTTGACACACAAACTTAACTACCACACCTAGCCTTGCCACGTAGCCATTCCCCTAGGAGAGAGTTTTGTCCCACTTTTCCCGGCACTGTACAGCTTCTCTTTGTGTCCTATAACTCAAGTTGCCATCCTCATTAGCAAACTCCCTTGTGCTTTTCATAGTACCTCTCCAAGGCAGTTGCCTCTTTCACCACTTCCCCTTAGTCTAAGCCCTCATATACACCCTCAGTGGCTTTATTTTCAGGAAACAAAAACCTGAATGTGTTAAGGAGGGCTGAGAAGAGGTGGTCATGATTGATGATGGAATGAACTTGTCGGTAAGTTTTACCAGAAACCGCATGAACTAAAAGTCAGGTTATCCTCTTGGACTGGGTTAGGGAGAAGTGGGGATAACAGTACAGTGAGAACAAGATCTGTTAATACTGCAGGGAAGCCCTTGCAGAACTATAATAACAATTCTGGGGGATTCTACAATAGTTCGAACGTTTTTATTGTTCATGTTTTCCTTGCCTCATATGCATGTGAAGCTGGACAATGAATAAGGAAGACCGAAGAAGAGTTGATACTTTTGAATTGTGGTGTTGGCAAAGAATACGGAAAGTACCATGGACTGCCAGAAAAATGAACCAATCTTTCCTGGAAGAAGTGCAGGTGGAATGCTCCTTGGAAGAAGAATGGCCAGACTTCGTCTCATCTGCTTTGGTCATGTTGTCAGAGGGACCATTCCCTGGAAAAAGATATGCTTTGTAAAGTGGAGGATCAGCAGAAAAGCGGAAGGCTGTCAACAAGATGGATTGACACAGTGGCTGCAACGATGGGCTTAGGTATAGCAAGGATTGTGAGGCTGGTGCAGGACTGGGCAGTGTTTTGTTCTGTTGAATATAGGGTTGCTGTGAGTCAAAGCCGACTCAGTGGCACCTAACAACAACAACATTTGCTAGCAGGAAAGTCTCTAAATTAAAAACACTTTTGTGCTTTTATTTTGGTGCAAAGAAAACAGAGAGCTTGAAAAATACTATCTATAGCAGCTCTTAAGTGGTACGAAACCTCAAGAAACAAAGTACTAGAAAACTGTGAAAAGGAAAGGGAAGCCAGCTGAGTTCCAAGGCTGGAAGTGGAGAGCAAAGGAAGGAGATTTACATGAGGTGCCAAATCAGGGCCAGGAAGAGTTTCATGGAGGAGACATATTTAAACGAATTATGTGCCTACCATGCCATTGCTGTTTGAGCTTAACCGAGTTACTGGAGATCTCACAACTAAATAACAGGAGGGAAGAAACCTAGCCCTTATTAGTTACCTCCTCTCTGCCAGATATTGTGAACATAATATCCCCTTGCATCTGCACAAGGATAGGAGGTTGCGTAGAAGCCTCATCTTTCAGATGATGAAACAAGTTCTGAATAATTGAGTACCTTCTTAATATATAACTCGATCGTTGCCTTCAAGTTTATTCAAACTTATGGTGATTCCATATGGTCAGAGTAGGACTGTGCTCCATAAAGTTTTCAATTGCTGAATTTTCAGAAGTACATCACCAGGTCTTTCTTCTGAGGTACCCAAAATCACACAGCTATTAAGCAGTAGACCCAGGAAAATAAGATGGAAAGTATTTATCCCTAGGTCCTGCAATCCTGCTCAGACCCACTTACCTGGCTTCCTACCCTCATGGGAACCATTTACTTTTCCAGATAAATCCTCATTGTGCATCTTCTGTTCCAGGCCACCAATGTGTCCTGACTTCTAAATTATTATTGTTACCGTCTTTATACCTAACATGATCCCCAAGGTAGACAATCAAATGCCTGGTGAATAGGTGAGCAAGAACCATCGTGCACAGGTATATGTCTGTATGTTCTACATCTTTGTTCAAACTGCAAAAATTCACAGCAGCAGCCTGTATGCATAACATAAACAATATTCATGGCAAAAATATGCAAAGCAATTCAGGGATCATGACCTGTTAAAGGCATTGTCCCCTCTCAGAGTACTATATGCTAAGCAGCAAAGTAAAACCAATGGATTCTGAACAAATTGAACGTAATGCATGAAAAACGTTTCTAATTTTTATATTATTAAGATTTTATAAGATATGTAATGATTCTTTGGCATACTTTGTTACAATGCTTGTTATATAATCTGCAAAAAAGGATTAAAATAAATCTCAGATGCCAAGACATTCTCCTGGGCAATTCTTCACTAGACCAAACGATGCCTTCCAGAACTGCATTATCTATGAGGCTGAGAGTGGCTAATGAGGCCAATCTATTGTGAGCGAACCTGGGCTCTGCTAAAAGACTTTCATTTCTTCCCAGCAAAAGGCTACACCGACTCATACCTGAGGAAGGAGCCCAGCTTTTACACAGGTAACAGTGTAGATATGTTCGGGCCAGAAGACTTCAAACAGTCCTTGGGTTGTACCAACAACCCTCAGGAGCCAGCCTCAGTCTCATGAGGGCAGGGAATTTTGTCTGTTCTGCTCACTCATGTATCCCAGGCAGCTGGACCAGTGCCTGGCACATGGTAGGAGGTCAGGAAATATATACACATAAATACACAAACATATGTGTATATTAATGCAAAGATCATTAAAGTAAATAGCTATTAAAATTGTGTTTTTGTCACCAGAAACCATCTCTGGTGCCCCCACATCGTCCCACTACCTCCGCATTTTGAGTGTCATTCTTTGGGAAACACTGAACTGTTTGATTTTGATTACCATTTCCAGCTCCGGTAGTCAGTGATTTGGTTATTCTCGGTTACTTTCAGCCTCCTATTATGGTTTCAAATGTCTCTAAATAGAACTCCAATTAGTTGTGTTTTCATCTGTAATTATTTTCTCAACAAGAGTTTTCTAATCCCTATGTAATTTTTAAAGAAAGGGCAGGATTTTTAAAATGTAATTTCTCCTTCCCTATCTGTGTGTCCTCAAAACCAAGTCAAGATGCAAATACTTCACTGGCAATGTAATTATTGTTGCCTTCGAGTCATTTCTGATTCACAGCAACCCTGTAGGACAGAGTAGAACTGCCTCATAGGGTCTTCTAAGCTGAAATCTTTATGGGAGCAGATTGCTGGGTCTTTCCTCCCTTGGAACAGCTGATGGGTTCAAACTGCCAACCTTTTGGTTAGCAGCTGAGAGCTTGCCCCTTGTGCCATAGCAAGATAGAAGCTGAGTGATTTGAACATAGAAAGAACCAAGTGTTAGTTTCAGCTCTGCCACTACCCTCTGAGTGGACAGAGGCAAAGGATGTGTTGTGGTTGTGGCCTGTTTGCTTATTTTTCTGTTTGTTTTCCCCACACTGATCCTTAGTTTCTCACATTACATTTAGCAAGCTGGGGTCTGGGTGATATACAGCATGTATCCTGGCTGCCGTTTGAACTACCAGGAAATGAATGGCTATAAACAACAAAAATGTACTGTCTTTCATGTCTGGAGACTGGAAGTTCAAATTCTAGCCAACCCTGTCGTTCCATGGCTTGTAGATGTGTCCTCACATGGCTAGCTTTCCTCTGTCTTTCTCTGTGTCTCTTCTCTTCTTCTGGGAGCTCTGGTAGCATAGTGGCTAAGACACTTGCCTGCTAACCAGACGGCTGGTGGTTCAAACCC
>NW_006921589.1:8931900-8936740 GCF_000298275.1 Orycteropus afer afer
GGCACATAACAACAACAAAAACAACTTCTCTTCTTCTAGGACGTAACTAAGATGGGATGAGGACTCAACCCACTCAGGAATGACCTCATCTTAACTAATAACATCTTCCAAATCCTGTTTTCAAACAGGGTCACATTCACAAGTCTTGAGGATTTGGACTTCAATCCATAACGTTGTCCCCTGACATTCCAACTCTCTGCCTTAATCAGTTCACAGAATAATCATGGGTAAAGATAAGTATATTCTGCTTCTACCACATAGTAGCTGTGGGATCAAAAAGCCAATTTATTTCTTAAAGCCTGATTCATCATCCAAAAGATGGAAAACTTGTACCTACTGTGGTAGATAAATTTGAATGTCAACTTGGCTGGGCCTGGTTGAGTGGCTGGGCAGCTGGTGGTAGTTATTCCCCATGATGAGACTGGCAATCATCTCCATGGTGGGATCTACCACAAGCAGCTGAGTAGCTGCCTTTGGGATGTGGTTTGCTTCCTATATATAAGGAGAAGCCTTGGGGAATGGTATCTAGCTTATGGCACGCTTGGACCCTGCATGTAGCCGTGTCATTGTTCAGCAGCCTGCCATGCTGTGCCAACCTTGGGACTCACAGTGGACCTGAATTAATGGCCTGCTCTGTGGTTTGGTAACATCGAGACTATGCCTTTTCACTCGTCAACCTTGGGCTTGTCAGCCTCAGCAGCCAGCAGCTGTCTGAGTAAAGAAACACCTCTAGCTCCAGTGGGCCAGGAGCAGGAGGCAAAACTGGACCCCAAGGTTGAGGGGCTTTCACCCAGCCCCTAGAGCCTGACACTTTGAACTTGGACTTAGCCTCCAAACCATAAGAGAATAAACTCCTGTTTGTTCAGCCATTCTATTTGTGGTATATTCTTGTTAGAGCTGCAGTAGGTAACCAGAACACCTACCTTCATAATATGGGAAACATTAGATGAAATATAAACAAAAAGTACCTGCAACTGTACCCAGCACATGGCAAAGCCCAACTGACGGCATTTACTAGTGTCCTTGGAGTCTCCGGGTGGCACAGTTAATGAACTCAGCTGCTAGCCAAAAGGTTGGAAGTTTGAGTCCAAACGGAAGTGCCTTGGAAGAAAGGCCTGGTGATCTACTTGCGAAAAATCAGCCATTGAAAGCCCTATGGAGCACAGTTCTACATTGACACACATGGGACCCCCATGACTAGGAGTTGACTTGAGGATTACTAACTGATAACTCCATTGGTCTTTATCGTCTATGTTATTCTTCTCTATAAGGTTCTAGGAGGTATTACTGATCAGAGAGAACAACAGCCTGACCCAACATAATCAAACAAGTAAACTTATTTTTCTCCTAGAAAATGCCTATTGAAACTCTAAAGGCAAGTACATTGGGAAAAAGGATACTCTTGGTCCCATATGCTGGTTTATATCCTAAATAAAGAGAACACTCACTTTTGTACAGTCATGGTCTGCAAGGCAAACCCTTTGTTTGCAGGTTGAACGGGCTATTTCCCTGCATGTGATGACATGCAGTGCCTCTTGAAGCCTTTCGACAATTTCATTACACTGAGTGCAGTAATCCATATCAACAGCTCATTCCTGTTTCGAATTATAAAATGTAGTTGTTTAAAATTATAAACTGTAGTTGTTTAAGCAAACTTACCTGCTTCTGGCCCTTCAGAGATTGGGCTAGGTCCAGAATTAAGCAAGATGAAAAGTGGCTTCTTAAACATTTCCTAAAATTGTCTTTTCACCCACACTGAGCCCACCAAAATGATTCAAAGCTCTCTCCTTTTCCTCCTCAAAAAAACACAAAATTACATTCTAATTTAAAACTCTAATTGAGTGCTCTTGTATTCCCAAAATGTTCCACTTTCCTTTAGAGACAATATTCTTATTAGTCACACAAGCTGTCTAATCATTTAAGGGCAAGACTTCTTCATACCATATACCTTTGTTGCAAAGCAAATGAGAAAGTGCGATCCTGTCTTTTTTTCCTAAGTGCATCTCATTATGTACGTACAAATGTAACAATCAAAACCTGCAGTTTTAATTTTTTTTTTATTTAAAAGGGTACCTTATTGACCATAGGAGCTCTGGTAGCATAGTGGCTAAAAAGCACTTGACTACTAACCAGAAGGCTGGCGGTTCAAACCCACCAGCCACTCCTCGGAAGGAAGGTTGGGCAATCCTACTTCCGTAGTGATACTGCCTCAGAAACCCAAGGAGGGGTCGCTATGAGTCGGGGCCGACTCGACGGCACATAACAACAACAACAACAACAACATTGACCACAGCAGCCTAAAGACAACTGGGTTAAGCCTGTCTGTATTTTTTAAGGCTGTTCTCTTCCTGATCTAATTCGAAGTTTAATTCCAGTGGCCTGGTAAGGAAAAGCAAAGGCACTCATGATGATCAAAGAGCTAATAAGCTTGCTTAGGGAAGCAAAAGAGTGAAGGGCTAACAGCACTGGCTTTGGAATCTGAGAATGTTTGATGTCAAGTGAGTTACTTTCTCTCTCTGAACCTTGCTATCTGTAAAACAGGGTTTTGGGGTGAGGATTACATGATAATACTTAGAAGTGCTTTGAACTGTTCAGAGAAAGCAATCAATAAATAGTCATTGTAACCATCATTATCAGGGAATTGTTGTGCAAGCATAAAATATACTACACTTAATTTTCTCCTGCTCCCTCTTTCTCTCCCTATTCAAAAACACAAGGGAGAAGGCTTGGGAAAGTAGCATTCCTATGAAGTGCCTACCAAGCTCCAGGTGCTTTACATAGCTTAAGTTGTTCTCGTGGCATAGTGGGTAAGGCATTTATTTGGCTGGTAAGCAGAAGGCCATGGTTCAAACCCACCAGCCCCTCAGCAAGAGGAAGATGAGGCAATTTACTTCCATAAATATTTAAAGCCTTAGAAACCCAATGGGGATTGCTATGAGTCGCAATTGACTTGATGAGATGAGTTTGTTTTGTTTTGTTTATGTAGCTTATCTTAACTAATCATCAAAACATCCACTTGGGATAGGAGGTATTATGCTCCTTTTAATGATAAGGAAACTGAGGCCCAGAGAGAAAGAAGCTGACCAGAAAGATCATCTAGCCCATAATTATCCTACGCCAAGATCATGGGCACAGGCATGTGCATGCACACACACGTGTTTCAGAGACAACTTAGAGAGGGAGAGAATGTTAACATAATTTATTTTGGGGGTATTCATAGATCGGCGTACACAACCTGAGCATAGTGGTTTCTTTATTTAATACTGAAAACTATCTTGTGAGGGAGATTTTCTTCTCTCTTTTTCACAAATGAGGATGTTGAAGCTTAGAGCTGGTAAGTCATGTGAACAGCCAAAAGCTAGTAAGATATGAATTGGGATTAAAACTGGGGTCTCTTTGATACCAGAGTCCATATTACCCCCCTGTACCAGGGCACATCCTGATAGAAGCAAAGGATGGTGGAATACAAAACTTGTATTAAAATACAGGGAAAACTTTACTTTTTAATTCTATTAAGTATATAAGATTTTGCTTTCTCCTGGAAAAGTGAATTGTTTCATGGTGAATTTTTTCTTCCTGAATAAAAGTGATGTGAACTGGCTCTCTTTGAGCTGGGTGAAAGGATGAGTAACTCAGATGTGGACATCCTACTGGCTTCTTTCTGGTATATAAAGGCATCCAACAAAGGGGAAAGGCCCTATTTGATTCTAGCAGAATGTGGGCTCCCCGCTGTGTGTTTGTAGGCACCTCCAGGTAGCAGCTCACTGCTGCATGGCAAGGGCAGGCGTTGGCCATCTGAATGTGCTCACCTGCAAGGTGAACTTTAATATGCCACATATTTCACCTGTGGAGTTTCAAATGAAGCCTGTTCTTGGCTCTGTGTTTCCAAGCAGCTCATAGATCTTTGTCTAAAAGCATCAGAACTCATAAGAGTATCTCACTAAGTGCCTGTGGAACTAAGGAGTAAAGCGGAAGGTTCTGTGGTAGACGACCCACCAGCGTGAACAATACTGCCTAACGAAGGCTTCCCTTTGGAACACCTTCAAGAAATCGTGGCTGGGATTCTACTGCCTGAAGAAAGCACAATCACGAACATCAGATGTCATCAGATCTTGAATTGGCATCTATCTAGGTGGCCAAGTAGGTTAAACAAAAGCCATCTGACAAAAACCCACGCGCTTTCTAAAATAGAATTTTGAGAGGATAAATTGAGATAAAAATATGCAGATTAGCATAAACTTATACAATTGTTACCCTTAAACCAGGATAAAAGATCAATCACAAGTACAAAAAGGAAAAAAATCAAGATGAGCTAAATCTCCATGAAAACACTTTTCTTTAAAGTTCTAGCATCAACATATATATCTTTCAGTCTTTGAATTTCTAACGATATTTTAACACTGGAAATCATCATTTTATTTTTTAAAATGTTATGCCTAAAGGTTTTAACATTATTTTAGTTCTAAATTTACAGGGAGTCATGGGAAACAAAACTCATTATACATAGTATGCTGGAGAGTATGTCTTAATCAGAATCTGTTGTTTAAATGGAAGAGCTACAAATCTACAAGGTGTCACTCCTCCAATTCCAAATTTTCATTAGAATTTTGCCAGCAGCCCCTATCGCTGCCCTGGGGATATAGATTGGGATTGTGCTGCTAAATGTAGGTTGTTATGTTGTTGTTGTTTTGTACCATCCAGTTGGACCCGACTCATAGTGACCCCTCCTTGGGTTTCCCAGGCAGTATCACTATAGAAGTAGATTGCCCCATCTTCCTTCCAAGGAGTGGCTGGTGGGTTTGAACTGCCAGCCTTCTGGTTAGCAGTCAAGTGCCTTAGG
>NW_006921589.1:8937210-8963107 GCF_000298275.1 Orycteropus afer afer
GGTTTCCGAGGCAGTATCACTACAGAAGTAGGATTGCCCAACCTTCCTTCCGAGGAGTGGCTGGTGGGTTTGAACCGCCAGCCTTCTGGTTAGCAGGCAAGTGTCTTAGCCACTATGCTACAGCAACCCTATAGGAGAGTAGAACTGCTCCATAGGGTTTCCAAGGTTTCCAAGGCTGTAATATACAACAAAAATCTTTACAGAAGCCTATTCTTATCTTTCTCCCACAGAGCACTTGTGGGTTTGAACCAGTGACATTTTGATTAGCAGTTTGAATGCCTTAACCCCTGCACCACAGAGCTCCTTCTCATCATTTTACAAGTGTGAAAACTGAGATGCAGAATAGTAAAGTGATTTTCTAACAATCATACATGAAATCGCTGCCAAATCAGAACTAGAACTCAGGCCTCCCTACTCCCAATCCAACATTCTTCCCCTTCTGCCATACTGCTTACCACTAGAGCTATTCTGTGTCACTCAGCAGTCTCTATGCAGCTTCTCCTAGTTCTTCTCTGATGCCATGAGAGAGCCACCTTTTTATGAAGACAACGTTTTACAGAAAAGCCTATCACAATCAATGCAAGAAATTTGTCTCACAAAAGTCATTTTTCTGGCTCATCTGATTCTTGAAGCACCAAGTCTATGATGTGCTCTGCCTCATTTACCCCGTCTGAACAGTGGGAATATCACCAACCCTCACTGAATGCTCGGTTAGCATTTTAAAAGGCATGGACCAAGATCAGAAACACAGGCTCACCTCTGGAGCAAAGCAATGACAGATTTCCTGTAAATAAAAATGCCTGTATGTGTCTCTGCTACAATAGGAGCATCCAAGGGCAAAATGGAAAACTCAGAACATTAGTTCATGATTCAGCATCCTCCTGAGAAAAGCTTGTCTATGTCACATAAATGTCTCACAAGTTGGCATTTATGTTTTGGGCCAGCTTAGATACATTTCACCTGAACTTGAACTGAAATGGATACTTGAAGGTGAATTCGATCCCCCTAGTATGAGATGCTCTCTGTGGTCAGCTTTTCTGTGTGTGTGTGTGTGTGTGTGTTTGTGTGTGTGCATGTCGCGGGGGGTAGGGATTCAAACACCAAATAACAACAAAACATCTTTGATAGAGTCATTAATTCATTCTAGATAAAGCTGGTTTTGTGTGTTCAGACAGAAACTTCTTAAACTATTTCATGGAAGTAAATGAAGCTATATAAAATTAGTTAAGTCAAGCAGAGGAGTATTGAAGCACCAAGGGAATTGGATTCACGGTCTGTTTCACAATAAGAAAATGTGCTTAGTAGGGGAAAAGAGTCTTTAAAGGCATTTCCAACACTGGATTATAAAATTATTGCTTTTCTCACAAATAGGTCAATTTATTCAAGGAAGACTTAATTATTCATTCATCCATTCAGCAAAGATATATTGAACACTTACTATAGCCAGAAACTGCTGGGCACTGGGATAACAATAAGCAGAAATAGATTCCCCTTGCTCAAAGGGCATAGAGGGATTTGTAAGGGAGTATAAACATTAATTATATCATCACACAAAAGAGAAGCCCATCAGACTAGATGAATGTAGAATGGGGGGGGGGGGTTGACCCTATCAGCGAATCAGAGAAAGCTTCTGAGAGACAGCAACAACCCAGCTGGGAGTAGAGGGGTGAGTAGTTTCTAACTAAAGCAAGGAGGGGAGGGATGTGTATGCATGCCAATAGAAAGTTCATAACTATCTTACTTATCTAGTGCTGCCATTACAGAAGTAGCACAACTGGATGGTTTTAACAAACAGAAATTTATTTTCTCATAGTTTTGTTGTTGCTGTTGTTGTTAGGTGCCTTTGAGTGGGTTCTGACTCACAGTGACCCTATGTACAACAGAACAAAGCACTGCCCAGTCCTGCGCCATCCTCCCAGTCTTTGCTATGATAGAACCTGTCATCACAGAACTGTGTCCATCAATCTCATTGACCCTCTACTTTACCAAGCATAATATCCTTCTCAAAGGACTGGTCCCTTCTGGCAACAGGACCAAAGTACATGAGATGATGTCACAATTCTCACTTCTAAGGAACATTCAGCTGGACTTCTTCCAAAACCGATTTGTTCAGTCTTCTGGTAGTCTGTGGTATATTCAGTATTCTTTGCCAATACCACAATTCACATGTATCCATTCTTCTTCAATCTTCCTTATTCATTGTCCAGCTTTCACATGCATATATTGTTGGTGGTGATTGTTAGGTGCCACTGAGTCAATTCTGACTCACAGCAGCCCCATGTATAACAGAATGGAACACTGCCCCGTGCTGGGACAGCCTCACAATCACATGCATATGAGGCAATTGAAAATATCACGGCTTGGGTCAAGTGCACCTTAGTCTTCCAAGTGATGTCTTTGTTCTTTAACACTTTAAAGAGGTCTTTTGCAGCAGATTTGCCCGACGCAACACATTGTCTGATTTCTCTACTGCTGCTTCCGTGGGTGTTGATTGTGGATCTAAGTAAAATGAAATCTCTGACAATTTCAGTCTCCATTCATTGTGATGATGCTTATTGGTCCAGTTGTGAGGATTTCTGTTTTCTTTATTTTGAGGTGCAAATTACATTAAAGGCTGTAGTCTTTGATTTTCATCGGTAAGTACTTCAAGTCATCTTTGCTTTCAGCAACCAAAGTTATGTTAGCTCCATACTGGAGATTGTTAAGTGTCTGCAATTCCCATTCTTCACAATGTTATCCATAATTTGTTATGATTCACGCAGTCAAACGCCTTTGCATAGTCAATAAAACACAGGGAAACATCTTTCCAGTATTCTTTGTTTTCAACCAAGATCCATCTAACACCGGCAATGATAGCCCTCATTCCATGTCCTCTGCTGAATCCAGCTTGAATTTCTAGTAGTTCCCTGTCATATATTGCTGCAATTGTTTTTTAATTATTTTCAGTAAAATTTTATTTATGTGTCATATTAATCATACTGTTTGATAATTTGTGTATTCTGTTAGATATGGGTACAAACATAGATCTTTTCCAGTCAATTGGTCAGGTAGATATCTTCCCAATTTCTTGGCATAAACAAGTGAGCACCTGCAGTGCTGGATCCATTTGTTAAAACATCTCAATATGTATTCCATCAGTTCCGGAAGCCTTCTTTTTCACCAGTGCCTTCAGTGCAGCTTGGACTTCTTCCATCAGTACCATTGGTTCTTGATCATATGCTACCTCCTGAAATGGTTGAACACCCACCAACTATTTTTGGTACAGTGAATCTGTGTATTTCTTCCATTTCTTTGGATGATTCCTGCATTTTTCAATATTTTGCTCATGTTGTTGTTGTTGTTGTTATTTGCCATCGAGTCGGCCCGATTCATAGCGACCCCTCCTTGGGTTTCCGAGGCAGTATCACTATGGAAGTAGGATTGCCCAACCTTCCTTCCGAGGAGTGGCTGGTGGGTTTGAACCGCCAGCCTTCTGGTTAGCAGTCAAGTGCCTTAGGCACTATGCTACCAGAGCTCCTATTTTGCTCATAGAATCCTTCAATATTACAATTTGAGGCTTGAATTTTCTCTTCAGTTCTTTCAGCTTGAGAAATGTGAGTGTGTTCTTCCCGTTTGTTTTTCTAATTCCAGGTCTTTCTACACTTTATTATAATACTCTGGCTCATTATAATACTTTATCTTCTTGAGATGCCCTTTGAAATCTTCTGTTCAGGTCTTTTATTTCTTCATTTCTGCTATTTGCTTTAGGTCCTGTCTGTTCAAGAACAAGTTTCAGAGTGTCTTCTGACATCCATTTTGGTCTTTCTTCCTTTCCTGCCTTTTTAATGCCTCTTTGCTTTATTCAGTTATTATCTTCTTAATGTCATCCCACAACTCATCTGGTCTGCAGCCATTGATGTTCAATGTTTCAAATACATTCTTCAGATGGCCTTTAAATGGAATATACTCGATATTGTATTTTGGTTCAAGTGGACTGGTTTTAATTTTCATCAGCTTCCTCTTGAACTGGCATATAAGCAATCGATGTTCTATTCCACAGTCAGCCCCCGGCTTTGTTGGACTGATGATATTGAGCTTCTCTATCACACCTTTCCCCAAATATAGTCAGTCTGATTCCTGTGTATTCCACCTGTCATGGTCCATGTATAGTTGCAGTTTATTTTGTTGAAGAAAGGTACTTGCAGTGAATAAGTCATTAGTCTCGCAAAAGTTTATCATGAAGTCTCTGGTGTCATTTCTTCATCAGTAAGTGCCTCAAGTCATCCTCACTTCCAGTGAGCAAAGTTGTGTCGTCAATGTATCACAGGTTGTTAATGATTCTTCCTCCAATCTTGATGCCACACTCTACTTCAGATAGTCCAGGTTCTCAGATTATTTGCTCGGCATACATACTGAATAAATATGGGGAAAGGATACAATCATGACTCACTCTCTTCTTGATTTTAAACCATGCAGTGTCCCCTTGTTCTGTTCAAACAATAGCCTCCTAGTCAATGTACAGGTTCCTCATGAGCACAATCAAGTGTTCTGGAATTCCTGTCCTTCTCAATGTCATCCACAATTTTATATGATCCATACAGTCAAATGCCTTTGCACAGTCAATAAAACACAAGTAAACATCTTTCTGGTATTCTTTGCTTTGAGCCAGGATCCATCTGACAGCAGCTATGATATCCCTTGTTCCACACTCTCTTCTGAATCCATTTTGCACCTCTGGAAGTTCTCTGTCAATATACTGCTGCAACCATTTTTGAATTATCTTCAGTAAGATCTTACTTGTGTGTGATATTAATGATATTGTTCGATAATTTCCACATTCTGTGGGATCACCTTTCTTTGGAATGGGTATTAATATGGATCTCTTTCAGTCAGTTGGCCAGATAGCTGTTTTCCAAATCTCTTGGCATAACTGACTGAGTGCCTCCAGTGGGGATATTTCAATATCGGGGATTCTGTGTCTCCACATATGCTAAATGAGGTTAATAAAGCCTACTACCCAGGGTCATATGAGGGTTAAATGAGATCAGGAAAGTACAGTTTATAAACTGAGACATTTTATAGAAAGGTAAAGGATTACAGAGATTATAGTGACTAACTCTTGAAGTATAGAAATTATTTTCATTTTCTCATGGTGCTAGACAGCTAGAACACAAGCTCTCTGAGCCTACTGTAATGAGAAAAGTAGTATCCTCTCCCACTGCTCTCTCATCTTAAACCTTTGGAGGTGCCAGTTCAAGATGCATAAACAACACACCTTGTCAAATGAGCCAAGAAACTAGGTCCCGCCAGTTTTCTGTGTCCACATAACCAGGCATTCTCTGTTTTGAGGCCTCCTTCCAGGGGATACCAAAACCAAACTCACTGCTGTCGAGTCGGATCCAACTCATAGGGACCCCTCTCTGGCTTTCCGAGGCAGTATCACTACGGAAGAAGATTGCCCAATCTTCATTCCAAGGAGTGGCTGGTGGGTTTGAACTTCCAGCCTTCTGGTTAGCAGTCAAGTGCCTTAGGCATTATGCCACTGGAGCTAAGCCTGGCTTCCATACCACTTGACGGTCTAACATCAGCACCGCCCTAATAGTCTTCCATCTAAAGAGATGAGCACTAGAGAATATCGGTTTTGCCTAGCAAGGCAGTGGCAACCAAAAATAGTGGCCGTCACTATGTATAATGGAGGAAAGAAGCAAGACATGAGGCTGAGAGAATGCTTGAAAGTCCATATAGTGACTCCTCACATACCCTGTATACAAAACTCCTAGAAGCCAGGGTAATGCTTACACATAAAGGGATTAAAGTGTCTGGAACTCTGAAGAAAATGAAAGGTCCCAGTGCTGACAGTCAAGCATCCCACAGTAGCATGGCAATTTTCTATGCCTCCAGTAAAGTCCATCACTCAAAAGCCCAATCCATGTATAAAGAATTTCCAAGAAGTGATTTACTGTCACACTCTTAAAAGAAAAGAAAATATGTGTGTGTGTGTGTGTGTGTGTATATATATATATATATATAGTGTATACAAACACACACATACCTACAACTAAGGTTTACCTGGCAATGGGAAAAATATGAAATGTGAAAAAGTCCAGGATAAACAAACAGATAAACTAGTCTGAATGGAAACAAAAGTAAATTACAGAAAAAGCAAAATTCTAACATGTGAGAAGGGGTTCCTCTTACTCTCAGGAATAAGATCAAGATGTCTTCTTGTCTTCTCTCATTAATAGTATTGAAATTTGTTATTGAGAATCCAGCCAAAGCAATTAGTAAATACATGAAAAAAATGCAGTTATTGAATGGATGAGTGGTTGTACAGATATTATGTAACTGATGCAAGACAAAAATTATATAATTCACAGATTGTACTATTTATGAATATAAAATAATAGCAGACAAATTTATTAAGGTGTCTTGAAACAAAATAAATGTACAAAGACTAACAGTATTCATTAAATACTTGCTGTATACTACATATTTTATGTAGATTATTTATACCATAATGTTCCATTTGAAAAGCACAGTCTAACAAAGAAATCCCAATTTACCACAGCAAACAAAAATATAAAATATTAAGGAATAAACTTTAAAAATTATGTAGAAGATTTGAAGAAAACTACAAAACTTTACAAAGACGCTTAAATAATTGTAGAGATATATCTATAGTTCCCTTAAGGGAAACACTAAATTTTACAAAGCTATCATTTTTATTACTCATTCATGCCAAGAAGTTTGAAAGACAGCTCCCTGGCCAACCAACTAGAAGAGATCCATAATGGTGCCCATTCAAAAGAAAGGTCATCCAACAGAATCCAGAAATTATTGAACACTCTCATTAATATCTCACATACAAATAAAATTTTGGTAGAAGTAATTCAAAAATTGTTGCCCCAGTGCATATACAGGGGATGTCCAGAATTCAAACCAGGTTCAGTAGAGAAAATTGAAGGAAAAATATCATAGTTAATGTTGGATGGATTTGAGCTGAAAACAAAGAATAACAATAAGAAGTTTACTTGTGTTATACTGACTATGCAAGGTATTCGACTGTATCGACCATAATAAACTGTGGACAACATTGTGAAGAATGAGATTCCAGAACACTTATTTGTGTTCATGAGGAACCTGTACATAGATAAAGAGGCAGTCATTCAAACAGAGTAAGGAAATACTACATGGTTTAAAATCAGGAAGGATGTGAGTCAGGGTTGTATTCTTTCACCATACTTATTCAAATAATGAGCAAATAACCTGAGAAGCAGGACTACATGAAGAAGAACATGGTGTCAGGACTGGAGGAAGACTCATTAACAACCTGCAATATGTAGATGACACAACCTTGCTTGCTGAAAGTGAAGAGGACGTGAGCACTTAGTGATAAAGATCAAAGACTACAGCCTTCAGGATGGATTACACCTCAACATAAAGAAAACAAAAATCCCCATAACTGAACAAGCAATATTATGATAAATAGGGGAAAGATTGAAGTTGTCAGTTGTGGTAGTTAAGGTTGTTGTCAGCTTGCTAGGCCTGGCTGAGTGTCAGGCAGCTGAATGTGGTTATTCCCCATGGTGAGATTGGTAATCAGCTCCATGGTGGAATCTATTGGAGCAGCTGAGTAGCTGCTTTAGTGATGTGGTCTGCTTCTAGCATATAAGAAGCAACTTCAAGGAAGGTCTCCAGCTTATGGCACACTTGAACCTTCCATGTAGCTGTGTTGTTGTTGTTCAGCAGCCTGCCATGCTCTGCTGATCTTGGGACTTTCAATGTAGTTCAATCAATGGCCTGCCGTGTGGTTTGGTAATATCAGGACTGTGTCTTGTTACTTGTCGATCTTGGGTTTCTCAGCCTCAGCAGCCAGCAGCTGCCTGAGTGAAGAGATGACTCTAGCTTCAGTAGACTGGGAGCAAGAGGCAGAGCTGAAGCCCATGGTTGAGGGGCTTTCACCCAGCCCCTAGAGCCTGGCACTTTGAACTTGGACTTCTAGCCTCCAAAATTGTAAGAGAATAAACTCCTGTTTGTTAAAGCCATCCCATTTGTGGTATTTCTGTTAGAGTGGCCCTAGGTAACCAAAGAATCAGGGATTTCATTTTACTTAGATCCACAATCAAGGCACATGGAAGCAGAAGTCAAGAAATCATATGATGTATTGTACTAGGCAGATCTGCTGCAAGAACCATCTTTAATGTGTTAAAGAGCAAAAATATCACTTTGAAGACTAAGGTGCATCTGACCCAAGCCATGGTCTTTTCAATAGCCTCATATGCATGTGAAACCTGGACAATGAATAAGGAAGGCTGCAGAAGTAGTGATGTCTTTGAATTATGTTGTTGACAAAGAATATTGATTATACCGTGGGCCACCAGAAGAACAAATAAATCAGTCTTGGAAGAATATAGCTGGAATGTTCTTTAGAGGCATGGATGGTGAGACTTCATCTCTTGTACTTTGGTCATGTTTTTAGAAGGGACCAGTCCCTGGAGAAGGATATTATGGTTGGTAATTATTAAAAAAAAAAAAAAAAAAAAAAAAAAAAAAAACTGGTATCTAATTGATTCTGACTCATACTCACTATGGCTTTTCTAGCCATAGTCTTTTTAACTCCACCAGATTACTGGGTGAGACATGCATAGAGGTATGTAGAACCCTGATGTCTGGATTGCTTAGTTTTGTCACTCTCCCAGACTTAAAATGAGCCCTCCTGGAGGCAGAAAGGGGATCTCACTGCCATCAAGAAAGAAGAGCTGGAGGTAAAGTAGAGTGTATTCTTGGACACAAGATACCTGCACTGGACCTCCTTGCCAGAGATGCCCTGGCAGAGAGAGACACCCTAGCAGAGAGATGGTTACAGTGGAACCAAGAGGCATGAGACAGTGGTGGGTTTACATGGCCCACAGAATAAGAAAGCTGAGTGCCCTTGGGCAGGAGGTTTGTTGGCAGAGTGGGGTGCACCTAGGTGTACCTATTGGCAGAGCTCCAAGAGCTTTGTACTGCTTGCCTGAGCAGGGAAGAGGCCAGACCAAGAGGCCAAAGGCCATAGAATCATGTCTGAGGGCACAGCAGAGGGGAGACTGTCCTGGTTGAAGAATCGTATGCTGAGTGTGTTCCTGAACCTGAGGGTAGGTAGCCTGTTACTTCCCTAATAAACCCTACAACTTCAACTCTAGAAAATTATGGGGACCAGAGGATCCTTGAGTTACAATAAAGGAAAAAGTAATGAAGTAGTAGATAAATGATGAAATAAACCAGGTATTTCTAGAGAATTTTTCGTGGTCAAGGTTTGAAAGGAAGAGGAGTGGTGATGGACAAGCTTAGTTTTTTTTGTTGTTGTTATTTCAGCCTTAAGTGAATGCAAGCCTTCAATTATTTGGACATATAATTTATTTGAATCAGCTTGGTTGACTTAATGCAGTAGGTTCTCACACAACATCATATAAACCTTTACCAGCCTGAGAGGGGCAGCTCTAGACAGCTTGGCAGGTTCCTTGGCAGGCACAGTAATGAAGAAGCTGTCATGCAGAGCACATTGGCAGATCCAATACTCATATAAGTGCTATAGCTATGACATTCAAGATCTTGCCTCAAGAAAAGGTGTTCACTTGCTGGTTTCATTCAATCTTAGTTTTCACACAACCAGAAAGGAAAAAAAAAAAAAAAAGAACTATAGGGCAAATCATGTCCAACATAAAAATGAACATTTTCTGTTCACATTAATTAAAAAAAAAAAAAAAACACTGCCATTGAGTCGACTCTGACTTATAGTGACCCCCATTGGATTTCCAAGGCAGTAAATCTTTATGGAAGTAGGTTGTCCCATCTTCCTCCCAAGAATGGCTGGTGGGTTTGAACCACCAACTTTCAAATGCCTCAGGCACTGTACCCCCAGAGCTTCTGTTTACATTAATAATGGAAAACAGGCCATCTTGAAAAAAACACTTGAGGCAATTTACCTTATTGTTCTGCTTTGCTCTTTTGTTTGTTTTCTAAGATTTCTCTCCAGGAAATCTGTTTTTAAATCAAATCTGAACCTGACAGTTAGCAAACCATTTTATTTCAGTAAGTGGCCCCTTTGTAGTAACTTGTTATGAGCATTGTTGAAATACACCAAGAAGAATTATTTATCATTTTCTTCTATTGCTTATCAATAGAATAGGCTCTTTTCAAGTTCTGCTGCTAACTCATGCCCATTTTATTTAATAATAGATATGCTGAAATATCGTCATATTATTTTTTAGTTTTCCCAGCTTTTTTTTTTTTTTTGCCTTTGGAGCTCTGATGGTGTAGTGCCTAACGCATTTGACTGCTAAGCAGAAGGCTGGTGGTTCAAACCCACCAGCCACTCCTCAGAAGGAAGGTTGGGCAATCTATTTCCACAGTGATACTGCCTCAGAAGCCCAAGGAAGGGTCGCTATGAGTCGAATCTGACTCCAAGGCAGTGTTTGGTGTTTTTTGTTTGGTTTGGTAACAGAAGACAATTTTCCACTCCAAGTCTGTAAGATTGTTTCACACTCAAAAAGCTAACCAGAATGATTTACAGTTAAGTAAAAAACGAAAAACCCAACCTACTGTCATAGAGCCAATTCTGACTCACAACAACACTATGGGACAGAATGGAACTGCCCCCATAGGGTTTCCAAGGCTATAAAACTTTACGGAAGCAGACTACCTCATTTTTTCTCCTGCTGAGCAGCTGGTGGGTTTGAACCATCAACATTTTAGTTAGCAACCAAATACTTTAACCACTACTTCACCAGAGCTCCTTACTATAGCACCAGAACTCCCTAATAGCTAAGTGGTCAGTCTGAATTGTATGGTAGATCTGGAAGAGGCAGAAAGAACTTGATCAAAATGACTGGCTGTAGCAGACCACCCTGCTCTGTCTTGATATTCAGAGATATGGTTATGTAGCATATATTTATAGACTCATAGGATATAAGGGCTGGATAATTCCACAGAAGATGAATCCAAGACCTAGAGAGAGAAAGTGATTATTCTAAAACTTATGCAAAGTTAGAAAAAGAGCCAAATAATAAATCCCATTCTCTGGGAGAAGATATTTGTATCAGATAAAATTGGTAAATGATTTGTAGTTACTATATATAATGAACTCCTGGCAATCAATAAAAAAGAAACAAACAAAAAAAGAAATTAAAACAATCTAATAAAAATGAGAAAAGGATCTTGTAATAGGGTGGCATTCTGCTAATGACTGCAAAAATTTAATTAAAATAGTTTAAGGGAATAAGGGTGAGTTTTCCTTCCATAACCAGAAATCAGGAAAGAGGCTATTGCAGGTGCAAACATCACAGACTTCTTCCTCTTTTCCAGGCATTAAGTCTGTTCTAATAAAAAGAAAAAGAAAAAAAAAAAAAAGAAGTAAAAGACAAATCTTATAAAAAGCATTCCTAAAGACACTAGCAACAGCAACTTATATTCTATTGGTCAGAGTTGGATCACATGGTTACCTCCACCCTCAAGGGTGAATAGGGAAGAATAGCTGGTCACTTGGGACCTCAATTAAAACCAAAGTCTTTTGGTAAAAAAGTAAATAATGAATGGAAGGGAGATAATTAGCAATGCTTACCAAAAGAGACAGGGACTCTGGTAGCATAGTGCCTAAGATACTTGACTGCTAACCAGAAGGCTGATCGTTCAAATCCACCAGCCACTCCTCAGAAGGAAGGTTGGTCAATCTACTTCCATAGTGATACCACCTTGGAAACCTAAGGAGGGGTCGTTATGAGTCGGGTCTGACTCCACGGCACATAACAACAACACCACCACCAAAATAGATTAAGGCAATTCCCAATCAAGAAAAACTTAGTGGTCAACATTTTATGAAAAGTTGCTCAGCCTCACCCGTACTCAGGAAAACAACAACAGCAAAAATATACAGTTCCGTACTTGGTAAGGAAGATAATATCGATTCTTCACAAAAATGAGGGTAAAGGAGAAGCTCCATACACCGAAAATCAAAGCATACATGTACACAATTCCTTCAAGGGGCAACTTGAAAATATCTGGTAAATTTCCCATAAACCCAAAATTGTGCTTCTGCGAGCATTTCTCAGAGGCTCAGGTATGTGTGCGTAAGGTGACAGACAGGAATTCTTTGCAGCGTTAACTGTATTGGTGAAATACTGACCATCCCTTGGTTCCCTCCATAAGCAACTTGGAATTGACTCTGACTGATAGTGACCCCATGTGTGTCACAGTAGAACTATACTTCATAGGGTTTTCAGTGGCAGATTTTTCAGAAGTTGATCACAAGGTGTTTCTTTGTGCCCCAGGGTAGACTCGAACCACCAACCTTCTGGTTAGCAGCCAAGTGTTTAACATTCACACAATGTGTGAATAATTAGATTTACAGGTGTCAGTGTGCACTAATCCCAGGCTTATGCTCTACAGTTCTCTTCACTCTGACTCTTACATCTCTGGCTGCTGTTCAGTTGTGCCCCAAATCAACCAATATCTGTAAAATTCTCCTTGACCTCCCCACCAGTTTCCATAACTTTTTCCCATGAGTCTTTTTGAGAGGAGGCTGAATTTCCAAATATTTTGGAGAGAGATGAAGGGGTCAAATTGAGGCCTATAACCTACTCCCATCCTTCACACCCTTCACTTCCCTTTTCCTGTTGTTTCCTTCCTCTCCAGGATTGTCTCACCCTGAGCTTTCAATTCTCCTGTTCGATTCAGGCCTTTCTCATCCTCTACCACCCATCACCCTAAACTCACACATCTTCAGAAGACTCAGTGACTTACAGCACCAGAGTACCTGGATGTCTGAGAAGCAACTCTGTCTTCAACAGAGTTTTACCAACCCAGAGAGCTCCTTCCCACAGAAAACGTCTGCTGCCAGCTAATATTAGAACAACATATTTGCCACCTCATTACTAATCAATATTTACTTTTATTGAAATAAAATCTTCCTGAGCCTCAGGAAGATTATTATTAAATTGGTGGTAGATCATACAACCAATAGCATCTTGGAACCTAGGAAATACAGAAATTAGTAAAAAGCATTTGCCACAAATAATATAACCCAGATGGAAGCACTTGCTCTTACTGTAGAAGAGAAATTTTAAAAATCTAAGCAATAATGGATAACCATCTCTCTTCTAGTCATGGATGTATTTACTTAAAACACATATTTTGTAAGCAGAATGGCATACAACAACCATATGGCTAATAATTTACACAATCTGTAAATCATAGCTGAACCTGGACATTTATTTGGTTATGAAGAAATACAGCAATTTATGTAATGATTGAGAAGAATTATGTGTTAAAAAAAGGGAGTTTCATGTTTTGATTATGTAGGCAAGGAATGAAATTAAAGTGGCTTGTACTGATTTATGGCCAAACCTTCTATGACTCTATAGTCAGGTCTAGGAAATGTATGTTTACATTATTTATACTGAAGCATTATGAAAGAATATGAAGTCAACTAAAGAAGATGTACTATTGATTTGTTCATTTCAATAGCAGCTCATATAAGTGAAAAGTATAGGTAAAAGAAATTTTAAATTCTAAAATGTGACTGGAACTTCAAGGTTTTCAGCCTGAGTCCCACACATCCAAATGGCATATAAAATATCTCATGCTATTCTGGTAAGGGGGAGCTCTGGTAGCATAGGGGCTAAGGCACTTGACTGCTCACCAGATGGTTGGCGGTTCAAACCCATCAGCCACTCCTCGGAAGGAAGGTTGGGCAATCCTACTTCCGTAGTGATACTGCCTCAGAAACCCAAGGAGGGGTCGCTATGAGTCAGGGCTGACTCGATGGCACATAACAACACAACAACATTCTGGTAAGGATAAGACTGAGCTAGCTTTTGCCCTAACACTCTCATTGTGCCCCCCACCCCATCTATATAGTAGTGACCAGGACACAGGTTACACAGCAAAAGTAGAAGCACAGAATCATCACACCTTTGTAATTTCCAGCACCACTTTTAATGACTTTGAGTAAGTAAGCCCTGTGCTTATTTAGCCATATTTATTACATGTAGAAATGGATACTGGGTTAAGGGGTGAGGTGAGAGGATTCTATTCATATAGATGCACAGGGCCTATACGTATTTGATAATGTAAATGGAAATAAACTAGATGCAATAAATTTATCAATCTAATTTTTAAGACTGATAACCTATTAAGTGAGCTCCTAATGGCTGGGTATCAATATCACAAGAACTTAACATTATATTCAATCACGTATTTGCAATTAATGGTTGGTGGTTCAAATCCACCAGCCACTCCTCAGAAGGAAGGTTGGGCAATCTACTTCCCTAGAGATACCGCCTCAGAAACCTAAGGAGGTGTCACTATGAGTTGGGTCCGACACAATGGCACATAACAACAGCAACAACATCCACAGAATGAACAATTTCTTTTAGAACTTAATTCTAAAAGTCATTGAAGGCAGCATGCACTAAAGAAGCACGTGATCATCTCTTGTTGTTCTTGTTAGTTATGGTCAAATTGACTCTGACTCAGGGTTACCCTATGGGTGCAGAATGGAACTACTCCATAGGATTTTTAAGGCAGTGACCTTTCATAGTGCAGCTATGTTCCTATATAGTTCGGAAAGTTTTCTATAGACATCAGCAAGGCATACTTACAAATACTTGATCTATCATGGAAAGCAAATCAAGAATTATGAGGAATTTTCTCTCGGTAAACATTGGATGGCAATGTGTTCATTATGACATAACTCTCTAACTGAGAATAAAAAAAATAGCCTTGGGTTCTATTAAGTAGAACCCCTGTATAGAGGCTATATCCAATAGTTTGACCAGAAACTCCCATTGAGATGCCTTCAGGAACCACTTGGCAGCTTGTCATGTAGAGCCAAAAATGCATGATAAAGTGGAGAAATCCTGAAGGATCTTCTTCCAAGAAATTATCTCCTGAACACAAAGGTTTGTGATTTTAACTTTAAAAATAAGGTGACTATTTCTTGCATTAAGAAGAAATGTTGTTGTTGTTGTTATGTGCCGTCGAGTCAAACCTGACTCATAGCGACCCCTCCTTGGGTTTCCGAGGCAGTATCACTACGGAAGTAGGATTGCCCAACTTTCCTTCCGATAAGAAGAAATAATCATAGTAAAATGAAGATCACAAGATGGCACATTTAAGTGCTAGGTTTATTTCCTCTTTGGTGTGTGTGTAAAATATGCAGAAATTTTAATGAAATTCATCTAAGTCCCTTGAACATAGTCAAACTGTTTAAATAAAGTCTGATGAACAGATAATTGGAAGTTAGGAAGAGACAGAAAAAGGAAAAGCAAGAGATAGTAGATGAAAAGACAACTTGCAAGATGCTGTTTCTGTATACAGTATATCACATCTCCTTAAGGAAAGCGTAAAATCAAGGGGGACTGACTTAATTATGAGAGAGAGTGAGAGACTCTGCAGTTGGCAGGGAGATTTTGAGACACACACTCCATTAAAGATGTATAGACCCTCTGTTCTCACCAATTGTGACCAGCTGCAAGAATGCAAACTTGTCCTTCATTGCAGGAATAATTTCATTATGGAAGTTTATGTATACAGCAGAATAACCAACTAGATTTCCCTCGTTTTAGTTTAAATATGTTGGAGGATATGTCAGAAGCAATCACCTTTAAAGAGGTAAAGGAATTAGATGCAAAGTTACTACCAATTTTGAAGAACTGAAATCTTCGACTATAATATGATGAAATAGGTAGGAAAACAGCCTTAACTTTTAATGAAATTCAGGATTGTAAGTATAATATGTTTATACTATGACCATTCACTAATGAGATGTTGACTTGTATCACAAACTGAAGCTGTGTGTACACTCAGCAAAATATCCCAAATTTTCTGTGTGGTGGGGAAAGAATCTGTCAAGTAGATATGTGGTCATCACTGGGGCTATTCACCACATGCGTCTGGTCTTCTTATAGGACACCCTCTTTTAAGTCAGGCATAGTCTTGGACTTGCTTTGACCAATGATATCTAAGCAAAGCTGATGTATGCAACTCCCAGGTGGATGACCGAGGAGTCAGCTGATTTTCTGTCTGCTCTCTTCCTCTGTGCCATGGTGACTATTGATGTATCAGATGGTGAAAGGTCTGTTATCCTGGGTCCTGGAAGAAGTACAAAACAGATCAAGCCCCTACTTGACCCAGAATAGCAATGTAGTGTGAATAAGAAGTATACCTTATTGTTTTAGACCAAGATGTCATTGGAGCATAACTTACCTTATCCTGATTAATACCAACATTGAATTGCATTTTTACCTTTGTATGCAGGTGTCTTCATATTTGAAGAGACAACAGACATTCAGTTTTCCAGTCCTTCAGCCAATCATTTATTAACCAAATATACTGCACCTATTCTGTGCAGAGTACTGTGTTAGTGTCTGAGGAGAGAGTGAGCAGTACAAATTCTCTGGTCTCATGGAGTGTATACACTATGAAGAATAGGTGAAATGCCTCTGAAAGAGAATTTCAGACTGTGAAATATTCTATGCAGATAATACAGAACAAAATAAATGAGACTGCTTGGGAGTGGGGAGGAAAGCCAAGGAGAGGATGAGATTTTATGCTCAGACTTGAATAACTAGAAGGAGTTAGCCATGGAAATAACCAGGGAAAATGTAAATCTAAACAAAAGAAACTACAAGTACAAAGGCAGCAAGTTCGATTTGCTTAAGAGACAGAAAAGAAAACATATTTGTCTAGAACTCAATGGGAAGAGAGAGAGAGATGAAAGACTTGAGGTTGAAGAAGTCATCAAGGGCCAGGGCCACCCCTACTACTTGCAGGCCCAGGAAAAGACTATACCTTTAGACCTTTGAACCCAGTGTGTCCTTTCCCTTTTTTCCTGCCCCACTCAATAAGCAACCTTGTGAATATGTGTGTAGCTAGCCCACAACCCATTTCTAAAGCCCCCTTCCAAATAGAGAATGGTTGGTACCCCTCATGCTGAGGAGTACTCACAGTGGTGGCTCAGTTTATCCTCAGCGGAAAGAAGTGGGGGAAGAGCGGAACTTACAGATACCTTCTTTCCCAAAGTTCAATGACTTAATCTTTGCAAATACAGTGCCTAAGGCACTTGACTACTAACCAGAAGGTTGACGGTTCAAACCCACCAGCCACTCCTCAGAAGGAAGATGGGGCAATCTACTTCCATAGTGATACTGCCTTGGAAACACAAGGAGGGGTCACTATGAGTCAGGTCTGACTCGATGGCACATAACAACAACAACAACATACACATGAACCTTGCCAGATGGACTATACAGGGATCAATTGACTGCACCTGTGAAAAAAGGTGATGGAGAAGCTCACAAACTCATTTTCCTCAGTGAAAACAAGGCCAGGAGCTGACTGTGGAATAGACCATTAATTGCTCATATGCAAGTTCAAGTTGAAACTAAAGAAAATTAAGACAAGTTCAAAAGAGCCAAAATACAACCTTGGTTATATCCCACCTGAATTTACAGAACATCTGAAGGATAGATTTGATCCACTGAACACCAGTGACCAAAGACCAGATTTGTTGTAGGATGACAGCAAGAACATCATACATGAAGAAAGCAAAAGGTCATTATAAAGACAAGAAAGAAAGGAAAGACCAAAATGGATGTCTGAAGAGACTTTGAAACTTGCGCTTGGATGGAGAGGAGTTAAAGCAGATGGAAGGAATGGAATAAAAGAGCTAAACAGAATATTTCAGAGGGCTGCTCGAGAAAACAAAGTAAAGTATTATGATGAAATGTGCAAAGACCTGGAACTAGAAAATCCGAAGGGAAGAATATGCTTAGCATTTCTCAAGCTGAAAGAACTGAAGAAAAAAATCAAGCCTCAAATTGCAATATTGAAGGATTCTATGGGCAAAATATTGAACAATGCAGGAGCCATCAAACGAAAATGGAAGCAATACCCACAGTCACTCTACCAAAAAGAATTTGTCGATGTTTAAGCATATCTTCAGTTCTTTCAGCACCTGATTAGCCAAAAAGAAGAGATCCATATCTGTGCCCATTCCAAAGAAAGGTGATCCAACAGAATGTGGAAATTATTAAATAATATCATTAATAGCACACACAAGTAAAATTTTGCTGAAGATAACTGAAAAATGGTTGCAGCAGTTCATCAATTGGTAACTGCCAGAAATTCAAACTGGATTTAGAAGAGAACATGGAATAAGGGATATCATTGCTGATGTCAGATGGATCTTAGCTGAAAGCAAAGAATACCACAAAAAAATGTTTATCTGCATTTTATTGACTATGCAAATGCATTCAACTGTGTGGATCATAACTAATTATGGATAAGATTGCAAAGAATGGGAATTTCAGAACACTTAATTGTACTCATGAGCAACCTATGCATAGACCAAGAGGCAGGTGTTTGAACAGAACAAGGGGATACTGCATGGTTTTAAATCAGAAAATGTGTGTGTCACAGTTGTAAACATTCACTATACTTACTCAATCTATGCTGAGCAAATAATCCTTAGAAGGTGGACAATATAAACAAGAAAATGGCATCAGTATTAGAGGAAGACTCATTAACAACCTGAGATATGTAGATGACACAATCTCGTTTGCTGAAAGCAAAGACAACATGAAGCACTTACTGATAAAGATCAAAGACTAGAGCCTTCAGTATGGATTACATCTCAACACGAAGAAAACAAAATTCTTCAAAACTGGAGGAATAAGCAACATCACAATAAATGGAGAAAAAGTTGAAGTTGTCAGGAATTTAATTTTACTTGGATTCACAATCAATGCCCATGGAAACAATAGTCAAGAAATGAGACAATGTGTTGCACTCAAAATATCTGCTGCAAATGACCTCTTTAAAGTGTTGAAGGGCAAAGATATCACTTTGAAGACTAAGACGTGTCTGACCCAAGCCATGGTATTTTCAGTAGCTTACTATGCATGTGACAGTGAAGAAGGGAGATGGAAGAAGAATTGATACATTTGGATTGTGGTGTTGGTAAAGAATACTGAAAATATCATGGACTGCCAGAAGAATGAACAAATCTGTTCTGGAAGAAGTACAGCCAGACTAGTCCTTAGACGTGAGAATGGCCAGACTTCATTACATGTATCTTGGTCATATTTTCAGAAGGGACCAGTCCCTGGAGAAGGATATCATGCTTGGTAAACTAGAAGGTCAGCAAAAAAAAGAGAAGACTCTCAACAAAGATGGGTTGACGCAGTGGCTGTGACTATGGGGTCAAGGATAGCAAAGCCTGTGAGGCTGGAACAAGAGTAAGCATTGTTTTGTTCTGTTGTACACAGGGTTGCTGTGAGTCAGAGACAAGTCGACAGCACCTAACAACAACAATGTGGAAGCCTGGGAATTGGACTCTGAATTCTAAGAGTCTGCTCTAGTAGGCCTGGGGATTAGAAAAGGTCTGGGCTCTAGGTAGCTAAGTTCCCTTGACCCAGCAAATCCCTCACCCAATGATGAGAGAATATGGCTGGAGAAAAACCACAGTGGGCACTTCATGTCAGGTCTAATGTTGATACTGGCAAGGACTGCATGAGGTCAGATACTCTAGACCATCGTAAGAGTTTCAAAGAGTGTGTTGTGTGCAAATAATACATCCCAATGTTCTTGGCTCTGAAAAGTGACTGGCTGAGTCCTTTCTTACTAGGCAACTTACTTCATTAGCAGAAATCCCCCCAAAGAAGAAACATATTTTAGTTGTTAAAATAAGCAGGGGAATGTTGCTAATGATCTCTTCCCATTGGTGATGAAGAAATCATGGTATGCATGTAAGAAAAGATTCAGAAAAAAGTGGATGTCTTCAGATGTGAAAATTCTCAATCACTAAGCCATCCAGGAATCATAATTTCAAATAGCTACTGGGTCTAGACAGATAACATGCATGAATAAAATAGGAGTTTAGGTCATATATACCTTTCTATGGTGTCACTGCGATTCAGTTCCAGCTGACTGAGTCTTTGGTGTGACCAGATATTCTCCATTTTTCAAGAGAAGCCATATGTGAAAATTTATATGGTTAAATTCTCCAAATTCAAATACGTAGGGGAAAAAAATCAAAGAAATTTTTAACCCTGCACAGTACAAAGAAAAATGACTATAGATCAGATTTTATATGTAGGTAACCTGCTTGCAATTTCTGCCAAAAATCAAAACCCAGATGAAGGAACTCAGGCATTCGTTGAGTGGTTGATATAAATAAATGTTACTGTTCCTTTTAATGATGAGATGAGAAAAATCTTTATTTCCCTGTCACATTACTTTGGCCTGATTCACCCTTACGTTTTCTGACTACATCTTTCAAAGTCTAGGACGTCTGTAACGCAGGGTTCTGTCTCATAAAGGCTCATACTTCCTAATGTAGTTTAAGAAATCGTCTCTGAGAGAGAAAATATGTGGGCTCAGTTCCACTTAAGATGGAAGTCTTTCTTTCCAGCAGCACCTCATCATAGAGAAATTTAGAAGAGAACCTCAGAGGCCAGAAATGTTCATGTATATAACAATACATATCTTACATTTCTGTCATGTTTTACAAATTAAAAAGTAAGTTCACATGTTTTCTATTTTATCTCATGTGATTTTCCCAATCTTGATCACATTTATCATGAAGTAGCAGTGTCCTCTTTAAAAAATCCTCTATGTTTATAAAACCTCAGAGCCACAATTTCATAATTTTGTGTTTTTCTTAAGTTAGTTGATGTTCATTCTTTCATAAGAATAGACTGTAACCTGAGGATACAAAGTATAACCTTGTTTTTTCCTTGTGTTTTCTCATGTTTCTTTGTCTAGTCTATAAAGTATGGGTACAGTCAATGTTTACTGAGCAGTTCAATGGAACTGGCTATTAATGTTATTGTTAGGTGCTGTCAAAATTGGTTCTGACTCATAGTGACCTTACATACAACATAATGAATCACTGCCCAGTCCTGCTCCATTCTCACAACTGTTAATATGTTTGAATCTACTGTTGCTGCCACTGTGTCGATCCATCTCAATGAAGGTCTTCATCTTTTTTCACCAATCCTCTTCTCCTAGCATGATGTTCTTCTTCAAGGACTTGTCCCTCCTGATAACATGTCCCAAGTAAGCAAGATGAAGTCTCACTATCCTCACTTGTAAGGAACATTCTGGATGTACGTCTCCCGAGATAGGTGCATTCATTCTTCTGGTAGTCCATCATATATTCAGTATTCTTTGCCAAAACCATAATTCAAAGGCATCAATTCTTCTTTGGTCTTCCTTATTTTCTGTCCAGTTTCATATGTAGATGAAGTGATTGAAAAGACCATGATTTGGATTAGGCAACACTGGGTCCTTAAAGTGACTACTTTGCTTTTTAACACTTCAAAAAGGTCTTCTGCAGCAGATTTGCCCTATGCAACATATTTGATTTCTTGCCTGTTGCATGTGTGTTGATTGTGCATGCAAGTAAAATGAAATCCTTGGCAACTTCAATCTTTTCTTCATTTATCGTGATGTTGATTATTGGTCCAGTTGTGAGATTTTTGTTTTATGTTGAGATGTAATTCATGCTGAAGGCTGTAGTCTTCAATCCTCATCAATACGTGCTTTAAGTCTTCTCTGCTTTCAGCAAGCAAGGTTATGTCATCTTCACATCACAGGTTGTTAAAGAGGCTTCCTCCAATCCTGATGCCATATTCTTTTTTATATAGTCAGCTTCTCAGACCATTTGCTCAGAATACAGATTAAATATATGTGGTGAGAGGATACAACCCTGACACATACCTTTCCTGATTTCAAACCACACAGTATCTTCTTCTGTTTGAATGACTGCCTCTTGATCTATGTACAAGTTCCACAAGAGCACAATCAAGTGTTCTGGAATCCCTATCTTTACCATGTTATTCATAATATGTTATGATACACAAAGTTGAATGCCTTTCATAGTCAATATACACAGGCAAACTCTTTCTGGTATTCTCTTCTGTCAGCCATGATACATCTGACATCAGCAATAATATTCCCCATTCCACATCCTCTTATGGGTCCGGCTTGAATTCTGACAGTTTCTAGTTAATGTACGGCTACAACCATTTTTAATGATCTTAAAATAAATTTTCTTAAACAATTAATTATCCCTAAACAATATCTTAAATTTTTACTTGTGTGTGATATTAATGATGTTTGATAATTTCCACATTCTGCTGGATCACCTTTCTTTGGAATGGGCACAGATATGGATCTCTTCTTTTTGGCTAATCAGGTAGATGTCTTCCATCTGTTTACTGAACTACCTCAATTGGTTCTCCATCACTGGGTTCCTGTACTTGGGAACTGCCTATCCAGTGATCCAATTTAATTGTTAAGATGGCCCAAAACTCTAGAGCTGTTATCTCTCAATTTAGCAATACATGAATTATGATTATATCTACATATAATCAAACTTATCTGCTTATTCTGAACTACAGGCAAATTGTTTTAGTCTCTCAGTTAGTAGCTCTATCAAATAGATTCTATGTTGAACCTATTCATTGTTAAGAAATCAACTATATCAATCACAAAATAATTATTTAGTCTGTGTAGCATAGAATTAATCATATTCTATGGAACTTTACAATAAATCCTATTATACCTTCATGAAATTAGGAATTGTAAAATATACTTTATTCAGCTACTTTTCTCTGCAAGTTTTTAACTTAATAGTTCTTTGAAAGTACTAAAATCATAATGAGTTCTTTACACAGTCCCTAATGTGTTCATCATAATAGAGTGAACAATGAATTTCTCAAAACCTGTATGTATGAGAGAGTGCAAGTTCATAGGGAAATTCATTGTATAAGGGAGTGATTTGTGGGAGAATTATAGCGTATACAGAAAACTTAAAATAAGAAAGAGAACAAAAAATTCACAGATGTCACTTGAAGTTAGCATAATATTGAAAGACACTCCTGAAGCAGATTAAACAATAGGGAAAAAAATAAGAAATTTCTACATTTCACACCTCTCAGCAAACAATCATAAATTTCTTTTCTGAAAAAAAAAATATATATATATATATATTGACATATTTCTAGTTTTGGCTTTGACAAAGGTGTGAGTATCACATTGAACCTCTCACTACAAATAATTATAAGATGTGGCAAAATATGTGAAGGAATTCTTTTTAGGCATTGGAAAACAGAGAATAAAGGACTGTTACTCTTAAGGAAAGTATAAGAAGATGAGGCCCACATACACCTGAGCTTTCTGCCTAGGATTATATTCCAAAGCCTGGTAAAAGGAAGTGGAGCCAAACAGCAAAAGTCAACTGCTCAGAGAAAGCTGATATCAGAGTTCCAAATCTACTGAGATAGCTGGAATTGACAGGTCAGGATAACAAAGAGGAAAAAGCTGAACAGACAAGGAACTCAAACTATCTGCATAGAGTGTCCCTTCTACTTTTGGCCAAATACTCAGTTATATGTGCAACAGGTGAGATTCTGCAAGAAATACTGAGGTTTGTCAGCAGCAGGGAGATTTTAAAGGCCACATGGTACAGGGGGTTGCAGAGTCCCAGCTAGCCAGAGTGAAGAGATCATGTTAGGGGAACATCATTCAACTGAAATGCCAGAAAGGCTATGCCTTAAGAGTGAAAACTGTCCTCTAGAGTAAAGGTTACTTTAGACCCAATCTAGCAAAACTTAAAACTAAGCCTTAATGGGATCAAGATCTGAAAATAAATCAACTACCTGCCATAATAAAGCTTAACATTCCCTAGAGAAAACAAAGCTCAAACTTGTAACAAAAATCATCCACAATTACCAGCATTCCATGAAAAAGCATTTTTAAAAAAAATTTAAAAAAGCATGAAAATGTTACATCAGGTGGAAAAAGCCACAATACACTCAAGATTACATAATTTTTAATGTCTCTGTGTGTGCACATACACATATGTTATATAAAATATATTTAGAGATAAAGGTATATAGATATAGACACAAACGTGTGTGTGCAGTCAGGGATCTAAAGAAAATCATGATAATTGTAGAACAAAAACAAATTAGAGGGTCTATAATACCTGACTTCAAGATGTCTTATAAATCTACAGTAAGACGAATTGATATTGATGTAAGCATAGGCAGATTCATTAATTGAACAGAATAAAGACTACAGAATTAGACCCACACACTTTGCTGATTTTTCAATGAAGTGCCAAAGCAATTCAATGGAGAAAGGAAAGTTTTTTGAACAACTAATCATGGAGTAATTAGATGTTCATGTAGAATAAAATATATCTCAAGCCCTACTTCTTATCTTATTCAAAAATTAAATAAAACTTAATGTAGAGCTAAACATAAAATCTAAGACAAAGGAAATTATAGAGAAAACATAAGAAAATATCTTTGCTAATTTGGGATACCACCACTCGTCTCTTTGTCGTACTATAGTGGCTTGCTTGTGGCTGGGATACTGGAAGCCATGCCACTCGTATTTCAAATACCAGCAGCTTACCCATGGTAGACAGGTTCAGTGGAGCTTCCAGACTGAGACAAACTAGGAAGGAGGATGTGGCTATCTGCTTCTGAAAATATTGGTGACTGAAAACCTTATGGACAACAGTGAAACATTGTTTGATATAGTGCCAGAAGATGAGCACCTCAGATTGGAAGGTACACAAAATACCACCAAGGAAGAGCTTCCTCCTCAAAGTAGAGTTGACTTTAATAGTACGTATGGAATAAAGCTTTCAGGACCTTCATTTGTTGATGTGGCACAACTCAAAATGAGAAGAAATGGCTGTAAGTATCCATTAATAATCAGAACGTATAATGTACAAAGTATGAATCTAGGAAAACTGAAAGTTATTGAAAATGAAATGGAATGTACAAAGACCAATATCTTAGGCATTCATGAGTTGAGATGGATTGGTATTGACCATTTTGAATCAGACAATCATATGGTCTACTAGGCCAAGAATGACAAATTGAAGAGGAATAGTGTCATATTCATCATCAAAAAGAATATTTCAAGATGTATACTGAAGTACAACATTGTCAGTAATTGGATAATATCTATACATCAACAATGAAGACCACTTATTGTGATATTATTCAAATTTATTCACCAACCTCTAAAGCCAAAGATGAATAAAATGATTTTTTCTGACTTCGGTAGTCTGAAATTGAGCAAACATGCAAGATGCATTGATAATTACTGATTATTAGAATGCAAAAGTTGGAAACAAAAAGAAGCATCACTAGTTGTAAAATACTGTCTTGGTGATAGAAATGACATGGAGATTGCATGATAAAGTTTTGCAAGAACAACAACTTACTCATTGCAAATGATTTTTTCAACAATACAAATGGCAACTATACATACGGACCTCACCAGATAGAATTCACAGGAATGAAATTGCCTGTATCTGTGGCAAGAGATGGTGGAGAACCTCAATATCATCAGTCAGAACAAGGCCAGAGGCTGAATGTAGGACAGACCATCAATTGCTCATATACAAATTTAAGTTCAAGCTGAACAAAAATAAGTCCATAAGAGCCAAAATAAGACCTTGAGTATATTCACCTGAATTTAGAGATGATGGGAAGAATAGATTTGATGCATTGAACACAATGACCAAAGACCAAGTGAATTGTGGGATGACATCAATGGTATCACACACGAAGAAAGAAAAAGTTATTAAAAGGCAAGAAAAGAAAGAAAAGACCAAAATGGATATCAGACTCTCAAACTTTCTCTTGGACAGATAGTAGTTACAGTGAACAGAAAAAAAGATGAAGTAAAACAACTGAACAGAAGATTTCAAAGGGCAGCTAGGGAAACACAAAGTTTTATAAAGAAATGTGCAGAGGCGGGGCAAGATGGCGGACTAGGCAGAAGGATTGCACAGACCCTCTTCAACAAAGAAAAGGGAAACCAATTAACACAGACACAGAAGATAATCTTG
>NW_006921589.1:8964846-8965842 GCF_000298275.1 Orycteropus afer afer
AAAAAAAAAAAAGAAATGTGCAGAGACCTGGAGTTAGAAAACCAAAAGGGAAGAACATGCTGGGCATTTCTCAAGCTGAAAAAACTGAGGAAAAAAATTAAGCCTCGAGTTGCAATATTGAAAGATTCTATGGGCAAAATATTGAATGATGCAGGAAGCATCAAAAGAAGACGGAAGGAATACACAGAGTCACTGTACCAAAAAGAACAGGTCAATCTTCATTCTTTTCAGAAGGTGGCATATGTTCAAAACAAACGGTATTGAAGGAAGAAGTCGAAGCTACACTGAAAGAATTTGTGAAGAACAAGGCTCCAGGAATTGATGGAATACCCAGTGAGATGTTTCAACAAATGGATATCCTGCTGGAGACACTCACTCGGTTATGCCAAGAGATTTGGAAAAGAGCTACCTGGCCAACTGACTGGAAGAGATCCATATTTATACCCATTCCAAAGAAAGGGGTGGTGGTTATGTTTGTGTGTCAACTTGGCTGGGCCTGGTTGAGGGGCTGGGCAGCTGGTGGTAGTTACTCCCCATGATGAGACTGACAATCAGCTCCATGGTGGAATCTACCACAAGTAGTTGAGTAGCTGCCTTTGGGATGTGGTCTGCTTTCTTTACATAAGGAGAAGCCTTGGGGATAGTGTCTAGTTTATAGCATGCTTGGACCCTGCGTGTAGCCGTGTCGTTGTCCAGCAGCCTGTCGTGTTCTGCCGACCTTGGAACTTACAATGGACTTGAATTAATGACCTGCTGTGTGGTTTGGTAACATCAGGAATGTGCCTTTTTATTTGTCGACCTTGGGCTTCTCAGCCTCAACAGCCAGTGTTGTTGTTATTATGTGCCATCGAGTTGGACCTGACTCATAGAGACCCCTCCTTGGGTTTCCAAGGCACTATCACTACGGAAATAGATTGCCCCATCTTCCTTCCGAGGAGTGGCTGGTGGGTTTGAACCACCAGCCTTCTAGTTAGCAGTCAAGTGCCTTAGGCACTA
>NW_006921589.1:8966727-8968929 GCF_000298275.1 Orycteropus afer afer
GATGACTTGAAGTACTTACTGATGAAGGTTGAAGAATACAGTCTGCAGTATGGATTACATCTCAATATAAAGAAAACAAAAATCCTCAAAACTGGTCCTATAAGCAGCATTATGATAAATGAAGAAAAGTTTGAAATTGTCAATGACTTCACATTACTTGGTTCTACAATGGACACCAATGGAAGCAGTAGTCAGGACATCAGACGATGCATAGCACTGGGCAAATTGGCTGCAAAGGACCTCTTTCAAGTGCTGAAGAGCAAAATGTCTCCTTGAGGACTAAGGTGCGTCTGACACAAGCCATGGTATTTTCAATCGTCTCATATGCATGTGAGAGCTGGACAATGAATAAGGAGGACCAAAGAAGAGTTGATGCTTTTAAGCTGTGGTGTTGGCAAAGAAAGCTGAAAGTAGAGTGGCCTGCTAAAAGAACTAACAGGTCTGTCCTGGAGGAAGTGCAGGCAGAATGCTCCTTGGAGGTGAGAATCGCCAGACTTCGTCTCACCTACTTTGGTCATGTTGTCAGAAGGGACTATTCCCTGGAGAAGGATGTCATGCTTGGTAAGGTGGAGGATTGACATAAGAGAGGAAGACCCTCAATGAGATGGATTGACATGGTGGCAGCGGTGATGTGTTCAAGTATAGCAAGAACCATAGAGCTGGCTCAGGACCGAGTGGTGCTTTGTTCTGCTATGCGTAGGGTCACTAGGAATCAGAGTTGACTCGACGGCACCTAACAACAACAACAATATATTGCACACATATAAAAATATGTATAAAAAGGAGAGAATTAAATGGCGAAAAAAATGAATACTTTTTTGAATGAGGTAAAATAAAAAAAAATGGAATGACTATGCAGTTAAAATACTCTTTATATGATATTTATGATTCTAGATAAATGTAATTGATAAATTATATAATCTATGAGATTTTTTTTTTTTGCCTGTATTCCTAGAAAAGAATTAATTATTTGCTTTCATTTTATAAATGTATATACTATTTTTATTTTTGGAGAAATATCAAGCCATCTGGAAACTATTAAATGTTAAATGAAAAATTATTATTAAATTACACTTGGTATTGTTGATGACTTCATTTATTTTTACAGTTTATCTGAGAACAGAAGAGTTTGCTCTATTTGTAATTTCCTTGGCTATGACGATTTGTATTCTGTATATGTTCCAAACCACAAGGAAACGATATTTGTTCCTTTAACTAAATTCATAGTCCATTAAATATCCTCCTTCTATGGATCCAATGTCAGTCACAGTGTTTCAGAAAGGATATCTTCCTTATATTTAAGTTTGAAATAGTCTGTATCTTATTTCTTTCAGCAATTTATCACTTATATTGGAAAGAAAAGAAAAATATATATATAACGTATTGTCTGCCATTTAGCTCATTTCAGTTTTCGTATGCTATAGGTTTACAGCAAACACAGTATCGGCTGGGTGATAGAGCTGCATTACAGAAGGTAGAAGGTAGGTGAAATCCCACCCTCTATTGTCCTCAAACTGAAGCTTTCGGTCTTAACTGGCTATTGTAGGAGCTCTGGTAATGTAGTGCCTAAGGCACTTGGCTGCTAACCAGAAGGCTCGCGGTTCAAACCCACCAGTCACTCCTCAGAGGGAAGAAGGGCCAATCTACTTCCGTAGTGATAATGCCTTGGAAACCCAAAGAGGGGTCGCTATGACTCTGAGTTGAGTCCGACTCAGTGCCACATAACAACAGCTGTGCAGTTCTGTTTGCGGAAGGAAGATTGGGCAGTCTACTTCTGTAGAGATACTGCCTCAGAAATCCAAGGAGGGGTTGCTATGAGTTGGGATCCACTCTACGGCAGTGAATTTTTTTTTAAACTTCTTTCAGAAAGATATATTTATTTTAAGAAGTTACAGTAATAGTGTTTCCAGACTAGTAAGTAAAAATATGGCCCTAGGGGATGGTCTCAGGACTCAGGCAGTCACCTGCCACACTCTAGGCTGGCAGTTCAAACCCACCAGTTGCTTCCACCAGGTAGCTGGGCCGTCTTTAGGGAGCTCTGGTAGCATAGTGCCTAAGGCACTTGACTGCTAACCAGAAGGCTGGAGGTTCAAACCCACCAGCAACTCCTCAGAAGGAAGATGGGGCAATCTACTTCCATAGTGATACTGCCTCGGAAACCCAAGGAGGGGTCACTATGAGTCGGGTCTGACTTGACGGCAC
>NW_006921589.1:8969094-8977325 GCF_000298275.1 Orycteropus afer afer
AATCCTACTTCCGTAGTGATACTGCCTCGGAAACCCAAGGAGGGGTCGCTATGAGTCAGGGCTGACTCGACGGCACATAACAACAACAACAACATACTGAAAAAATATTGTTTGTCTAAAATGCTAATCTTACTGGACTGTTTTACCAGGCAACTCCTCATGCAACTGATAGTCAAGGCTAGATGTGTGGGTTTGTGACCTATACAGTGGCACATGGCCCAAAGCTCAGAAGGATTCTTCTCTTGGTTCAATGCTTTGCTATTGCCATCTTGCAATTCTTAATAAATTTGACTAAGGGTCCCACATTTTAAATTTTGTATTGGGCCTCACAAATTATGTAGCTGGTCCTACAGGTGGTGTCATTTTTTTACATCTTTGAATAGTAAATGTCTAATAATTCTGTGCTTTGATTGGAACATATCATTCCTTTCAATCAAATTATTCCTAACCACAGAACAAGATGATCAGAGTGAATACTCTCAGAGGATCTGCAGCCATCATCCAAAGCAGCCCACTCTAATGGTGACAGTTTAATAACAACATCTCACTATTCTACCTTACAAGCTCATACACTTTTTACTTTATTCCAAAATGTACCCATTTTTATTTTACACTAGTATTTTTTTCTTTTGTTTTACGTTCAATGTTACATGTACATTTAGTTTCACTCCCCATTTACCATGCCCAGCCCTAACCCAGTCTCCTCCCCTCCCTGCCCAGTAACCCTCCTTTGTGTCCCTCATAGTTATGCACTCCTGTTTGTCCTGCACCTCGTCTGCGTGAATGCTGGTCCTCTGGTGCCCTGTGGTCTATTAATCTAAGGGATGTATTTCCATAAAGTATGTAGGTGCCTCACCCCGGGTTGAGTGGTCTGCATGTACACCTTGTTAACTATTGGGCTGAGAGCCCGCCCCTGGGGGTGAGTTTTATTCCCAGTGCAGAATATATCCCGGGGCCATAGTATTGGGAGTCTGACCAGACAAATACAAGTAGTATTTTATATAGCACATAATTTTGCTTAAGATTCCCTGTATTCCTAACCCATCATCCTGACCATCATCACCTATCTCAGTGGTCACTGATCTGAGCTGAAGTGTTCAGAATGATGATGAATGGACATGGGTTAGAAGGGAGAAAAGTAGACCTTATTTCCCTCCGTGCTGGAACTCTTAGCAAAAGGTTCAGAAAGCAAGTTGTGTTGATAGTAGCACCATATTCAGCTCCAAAATTTTTAAGACTTTCCAATGGTTAGAAATCAAACTCTCTTCTTATCTTGGTGGGTCTGTTTTCAAGTCTCTGTTGGTAATCTGATAATGAGGGTCTTTGTGTCAGAGACACAGAGTGAAAACTGGAGATAATCACTGATACAATAAACCCAGTGAGCCAAGGCAGCTGTGCTTTGGGGCTATTTGATTACCCTGAATGGAATTCAAATGGAGCCACAGGTAGTAGCAAAGGCTTTAGAAGCAGGATATAGGAACAAAAGTTGTAAGGAATTTCTTGACCAGAGGGAACTTTTTATAGAGATATGCTACTATAATGCTGGCAAGCAAAGGGCAGCTAAGTCAACCAATAAAGTTTAGAGAGCATCACATTCCCTATGTCAAAATGATGCTGAATCTGTGTCTCTTTCTCGTAAAATATTGAATGCCTCACTATATTGTGTGGTTGGTTTTCAGAAACTCATTGATTTGAAAGATTTGTGACATAAGGGCAGATAAGAGGTATTTGTTTAATTCTCTGGCTCTCTCCATGTCCTTTGGTAACCAGAAAGACCAAGCAATGGCATTAGTGAGAGTACCACTGTGACAGAGAGAGTATCTACAAGATATTAAAAATGCCTGCCTGATCCAAAGTTCCTTGAATTCCTAACTACTGAATGTGCCTTCAAGGCCATCTTGTTAATAGGGCAATTTAGAAGAGTGAGGAACAAAACCAATACTATTGGGCACAGAAGCTTGGAAATGTGGTGTTTGACTGTAACGTACAACCATGAGAGACACAAATGGTGTGTGTGCTGTTCCCATATACTCTTTGGGCAATAAAATAGTATATGCTGCTTGGTTTCAACTGATACCCTCATTTGTTCAAGTGGTAGTTAATAAAACCTTATTTTATGAAAGGTTGTTTTTGTTTGTTTGTTTTTTGTTTTTAATAAAGTCACTCATTCCTAAAACAGGGGAATGTTATCATTGTACCTGAAGAGAGACTTATTCTGCCAAGTTCATCTAGCTTGTCTTAGGTAAAACTTGACCAAGGCTCAAAAGTGGGCCATGAAATCTAAGCTAAGATTCTCAATGAACATGAGTCCGTAGTCCTTGCCTAAGAGCCAAAAGGAAGAAGAGAGTAGGAGAGAAATGATCATTTCTGTGGTATTACCTTTACAAATGTCATCTCTTTTAATCTTTAAAACCCAGTTCTGTCTCATGTCCAAGTCCATTCCCTTCTCTGATGCTATGGCATGACTCATGTATTCATTCATTCAGCAATACTATATGACATAGCCTAATTTTCACCTGACATTAAACACATACACACTTCCTTTGCTTTTTTTTCTTTCTACTTCACAATAATAGCCATATGTGGAAATGACAGGTGTCACCATCACAGTACTTATGTGACATTGCGATGACTGCAGTGGCTGTCCTCCCTCCTGGCTCAAACAGCTACCCTTTCTCAGGAGCATAGTTAGGGCAAGAGTTGAGCAGGATTGGTCAAGGAAGGCTTTCTACTACTCCCAGCTTCATCCAAAGAATGTGATTAGTTCCTGGCTTTTGACTCTGGCCAAGACTCACTCTATGAGTTGCCTGCCTTGTATCTTGCTGATTTCACTCATGCCTTCAAATTCTTATTCACCAAATATCGGGGGTGGAAATGACAGAAACTCAGCTCCAAGGTATTCATTTTTCTCAAAATATATTTTTTTCATGTTTCTAGACACTTTATGCACAAATACGGCCAGAGGAATTTTGAATCCAGATAGTATCGAGTATTAGCCTATAAAGCATTTGCTGAGGGGGCGTCTAGCATTACCAATTGTGCATTTATTCTGTCATATGGCAGCATCTATTATACTGAATTTTAAAGAGTCAAGTAAGCAAACAAATGATAAAAACAACAACAACACACTCTTTGAAAAGACAGCTCCCAGGATGAGTTGAAGTTGGACTTTTCATCAATAGTCTTTTGCAATGGCTATCGTGTAGACGCCTAAGAGGGTGCCAGGAAGTGAAAGAAAAGTCAGCAGGATAAATGGTGCCCGAAGGAAGAAACAAGACTGAATAAATGAGAGCTGGCTCAGTGGAGAGCAGATCGGACAGAGAATGATGACTCCGCCTGTAGGAAAGGCTCCAGAGGCTGATCAGTGAGAGGCAAAGGCAACTCATAGTGGTGAAGGGGAGCCGAGGGAAGGCGCAGGGCTTCAGCAACTGAACACACAGATGAGGATTTTCTCTGCACATTCTCGTACCATGGGGTGGACACAAACTAGGGGACATCTTACAGAGACATAGAAAACTTTAAAATATGTCTGGTCTGAGAATGTCTGCTTTCCTTGTCCAAAATCCGAGGGGTAAGCGCTTTGACAGCAGAGGTGAGGGGGCAGGGAAGATTCCACCCCGACTCACACAGCAGAGCTCAGCGTTGGCAGAGCCCCAGCTCCTCCATCATTCAAACTCTGGAAAAGTTGTTCCTTCCTAAAATCCTTGGTTAATGCCCTTGATTTATGATATATCCCTTCTACTCAATGTGAAGAAAAATGTGACACACAGACGTCTGAAGGGAAAGTTCAGTCAAAGTTGCTCTTCACAGCCCCCCTATTTCCCTCGTGTGTTCTCACAGGTCAGAGCGAGTGACACTGTGGACGTTTCGGGGCAGAGTCTTCGGCCGGAGGTCAGGTTTTTAATCTGACAATGTTCAGCCTGGCCGCTTCGCTGTGCAAACTTTGGCTAAATACACTGTATGTTGTTACTGTTGAAAATACATTGCTTATGGATATATAATGCAGAAAATGCCCGTGTAAATTTCTCTATAGCTTGAAGTGTTGAAACTGTAGCCCAGTTTATCAAAAACACAGCTGCCTTCCTTGGGGTTTCGGAAGGCTCATAACAATTTTTTTTTTCTTTCTGAACTTGTGAGAACACCCTGAGGAAAACAGCTGCGTTATTGCAGAGATGAAGAAATCTCAGATGAGTGTGAAGTATTGTAATTTAAATAAGAGCACTATTTTCAGACCTTTTGATTTTAACATCATTTCATTATTTTATTTTTCCCTAAATAAGTTATCTATGAAAATAAGAGAGCAATTACTCTAGGGACTATCGACACTATAGCAGGCAAATTAAGGGTTTTAATTGAAAACCTCACATGTTGTAGTGCAGGATTAATAGAGCTGTGATACTAGTATTTACATATGCGAAATGTTTATCATTGTCACTCTGTTCTGTTTAAATACGAAGCCAAAAGCAAATAAAAAATAACAGATTTTGTTCATTTTCTGTATTTTCTTCGAATGTGCTTTCTATACCAGGCACACTCATGCCACTCACGATCCAAAATTGTTTTTTCCTTTACACTAGTATTTACAAATGTTACAAATTTTATAAACAAATGGGAGAATACTACTGTTCGCAAAACTAACAATGCAACAAGAAAGAAGCCTTATGTTTGAAAACTTTTAAGGGAAATTTTCTCCCAGAGATGTCTACTAAATAAGACTAATTATGACCAGTGCATAATCTTTGGTTAATCTAACTACTCATTTCTACTAACCTGCTTTGACAAAATATATACATATTTCATGTTGCTTGCCTTTTCTTTAATTAAGATGCAACTGCTACTTCCTTATAGATTGAATCCTGATCAGTTCACTCATTCCCTCAAATTCTTATTCCCCAAATATCTGTGGTGTACATGAGAGATGCTTGATAATGCGGAGGGTCAGCAAATAAAAGGGAAGACCTTCAATAAGATGGACTGACACAGTGGCTGCGACAATGAGCTGAAAAATAGCAACAATTGTGAGGACAGCACAAGTCTCGGCGGTGTTTCCTTCTGTTGTACACAGGATTGTTCTGAGTTGGAACTGACTTGACAGCACCCAAGAACAACAAATGACAGAAGCTCTGACAACTGACAGAAATCTCAAGAACAACTCAGAGTTGTCCCATTTTTTTAGATGTATTTTTCATGTCACTAAACACTTTATGTGCAAATACGGCTGGAGAAATTTGGAATTCAGACATCAAAAAAGGATTGAGTCCTTCCTATCTCTCTCTCTCTCTTTCATAGTCTCTGCTTTTCCCTCTGTCTCTGTCTTGGATTTCTTTCTCTATTTTTGTCTTGGCTTCCATCTCTACTTCTGTAAAGCACTTCTTTCAAGTGACTAAGGGGGAAAAAAGGCCTCGAGCAACACTTGTATACATTTTTTTTTTTCAATCATAAAAGAAGAGAGCCCCTCTCTTTCATAGCTCATATATATTGTTGTTGGTAGGTGCCACCCAGTTGGTTCCAACTCACAGTGACCTTGTAAACAACAGAATGAAACACTGCTCAGTGCTGTGCCATCCTCACAATCACTCCCATGCTTGAGTCCATTATATGTACTAAATCACGGATGTTGGCAAGTCTCTAATTGGCTCTCCTTGGGACAGATGCCCAACTGTACACAAATTGTTACATCCACAGGACTGGGCTACTCTGCTTAGTCAGATCCCTACTGGTGCCCTCCCCTGTAACTCGAAGAGGAGTAGGAAGGAAAGGCCATGCCCCACTAAAGGATATCAAATGAGGGAAAGAATGATCCTTAAAAATAAACAGAGGAAAAAAAGTTGTTTGCCATTGTTGATAAGGTTAACTATAAAAGCAGTAGAGGAAGAGGAATAGAAGATGAAGAGGCAGAGGGTGGGAGGAGGAAGGAAAAGAAGAAGGAAGAGGAATGATTGCTACATAACAATTTGATTAATCATCACTCAAAAGCACATCTTAAAATCAAGACTTATCAGTGAAGAAACATGAATGCTAAAAAAATCTATAGTGACTATGTCTCAGGATACATTTGGTGAACTGGATGGTTTACAATAATGTTCTTAATGGGGTCTTTTTTAGTCCTTATTTCACAATAAGAGGTGCTCGGTATTTTTATCCTGATTTATTCAGCCAGATATAACTCTATGGGAACAAATTTAAAATATGAGCGTTTTCATGAAAGAAACCCCATTGTTTAGTTTCTAGTGTAGAAGTTGCCTTTCATCATTTCTGCTCTTTCCCTCCACTATCATCATCACCTCTAACATTTATTGAGTGCTTACCAGGTGCTGGACACCATGCTTAGCACTACAACTGCATTAACCTATTGAATCCTAATGAAAATCTAATGCTGTCAGTAGTACTAGTCCCCATTTACAGATAAGGAAACTGAAGTTCAGAGAGGTTAGGTAGCTTGTGCACTTTCTAAGTTTAATGTTTCATGTATATATTTAAAACAAAATCACTTTCCTCAAGAAAAACAAAATAGCAAACAAATGAAAAAATTTCCAAGGAACTTCTCAACATCTTTTAGATCCAGTACGTGAAAACAATATCACTTATATATTTAACCACATCTGTTTCTGATATTGTGATCACTTCGTTCAGCTTCCTGAACTCCTTTATCTAAATCTTTCTTCATTAGACTCTATTCTCTACTTTCTGCTCCTTCATGTACAAAATGCTCTCCACTAAAGCCATGGAGAGGCGCTCTGGTGGCATAGTGCCTAAGGCACTTGACTGCTAACCAGAAGGCTGGTGGTTCAAACCCACCAGCCACTCTTTGGAAGGAAGACTGGGCAATCTACTTCTGTAGTGATACTGCCTCAGAAACCCAAGGAGGAGTCGCTATGAGTTGGGTCTGACTCGATGCCACATAACAACAACAACAACAAAGCCATGGAGAGCAGAGATGCTCATAGTCTACTATCTGACAAAAGAAACTAAATTTCCAAGTAATCTTAATATGTATAAGGAAAAAAATGGTCCAGACTATGAAAGTATGTAGAATTTAAATCCTGAAGAATCTATTATTGCAGATCAAGAAGCTGAAACTCGGAGAGATAAAGCAACCTGCCAAAGATTATGTGGGTATTTTGTAGAACAACCTGACTTTGAACTTCTGTCTCCAGCTCCCTGCTATTTATATTAATTGTGAAATATCATCAGCTAAAAAGTAGTGTATAAAGTAGTTATGTATATTTTAAATAATAATAACAATAAAATAAGCAACCATGTACTTAACTCACCACCTTGGAATGAAATGTAAAGATGATCATTATTTTATACTTCTGTAATTTATTTGTTTTTAACTTATACACTATTATGTTCCAATTATTTAATACTGGCTTCTTCTATGGAAAATAGCATTGTTACTTTTATTGCTTTAAACAATAAATATTGCTTAGTTGTGTGCTTCTATTTACTAATGTCTATGTCTGCTATTCCTTTTCACATCTCAGACTTTCTTTTTTGCTTGAGGTATATCCTATAGAATATCTTTTACCAACTGTCCTTTAGTAATAAACTTCCTCAGGTTGTTTTTATTAGACAAGCTTTTATTTCACTCTAATTCTGGAAAGATAGTTTCACTGGGTATAGAACTATATCACTTGAGTTTTTTCCTCTGTGTAGTCTTTTTGGGTTTCCATTGTTGTCATTTTGAAGTTAGCTGTCCATCTGAGAATTTGGTTCTTTCATGACTGTGTTTTCTCTTATCATATTTTGTGCATGATTTTAACATTTCAAGGTATTTCAAGTTCTTCCAGGAATCTAACTTGTCATACTGTTGGACAGGTAAGTCAGCTCTATCATGTTCTTTCTAAAATGCCTCTGAGGTTAGAATTTCACCTGAGAAAGCTTGTTCTTGAATAACAAGAGGTATATAAGCACACGCCTGGGTAAAACAAAAGCAAAAATTTACCAATGTTTCTTGCTAACTCATTTCTTGTCTCTCCTATCTTGCTATGTTATGCTTTCACCTAGTCAAAGGTAAATATGGAAAATACAAATTGCTTTTCTTAAATACAAAAATGGAAAGGAAGTCCTGTGTTCAGCATGTATTTAGAATATTTCTTCTCTACCTGTGGCAAATAGGAGCTCTGGTAGCATAGTGCCTAAGGCACTTAACTGCTAACTAGAAGGCTGGCAGTTCAAACCCACCAGCTACTCCTCAGAAGTAAGGTTGGGCAATCTACTTCTGTAGT
>NW_006921589.1:8978375-8982270 GCF_000298275.1 Orycteropus afer afer
ATGAGGCAGTCTGCTTCCATAAGGAAACTTTATAAAGGGGTCCCTGAGTCAGAATTGACTCGATGGCAGTGAATTTTCTTCTTCTTCTTCTTCTTTTTTTTTTTTTTTTCTTTTCTTTTTTGTGCTTATCTAGGGGGAAGGTGCTGCTTGGCACAATTTATAGTAGCCAAGTTTTCTACCCCATGTAACATGTAACATAGTCTGTTCATCTACTTTCTATTTAGTCAGTAAGTATCCTTGGTAAGTGAAATCCCATATACTTGTTCAATGTTAGTAATAGCTATTTGGGAGGACAAAATAACAACATTTTTGGTAAGATCTGGTCCCAGTACTCCCAGCTTTCCTTTCCAGTCTTATCTGGTCTTTCTCATCCCCTGTTGCCTATAGTCTGGCCACAGTGAACCTCCCAAATATTTGTTTCCTCAGTTTTGAACACCTTCTCTTTTACTACCAACTTTACCAGTTACTTAGAGTCCAGTATTGATGTCACCAGGCTTTCAGAAATGGGTCGTGAAGTTGTGGATCAGGGGAGACATGGCGTTTGTATTACAAGTAACCTATATTCTGAAGTTCCTAAGGCTTCACTAGTTACAGCATGTATAATGTTCTACTTGTATAATTAGATATCTCTTCTCTCCTTCACTAGACTACAGAACAAAAAGATCTGAAATATGGGCACTGTCTGAAATAGCTACTGCTGAGACAGAAAGTTCTGTCATGAATGGGGTATCTAGTATTACTGGGAGGGACTGAAGCTTTGAGGGCTGACTCAGCATGTGAACCAGTGAGCACCTACCTTTCCTAAGGTCTGTGATATACCTGGTCCAAACCTTAGGGTTCTGGGAACCTTAGAGCTCTAGCTCTCCTCTGAATTTTCCCATCACCTCTCTGGCTCTTGGATTTTCAGCTAAGAACATGGCTTTCCCAAATAAGGACTACATATCCCAGCTTCTCTTACAGTTAGGTAAGCCCATGTGACCAAGTTCTGACCAATGGGTTGTTGTTAGGTGGAGTTGGAAACCAGGGAGTGGTTTTGACTCATAGGGGCCTTATGTACAACAGAATGAAAACACTGCCCAGTCCTGCACCATTCTCAGAACCCTTGCCATGCTCAAGCTCATCATCTCAGTCACTATGTCAATCCATCTCCTCAAGGGTCTTCCCCTTTGTTATTGATCCTCTGCTTTACCCAGCATGATATGTGACCAATGGGATATGAGCAGAAATGAGGCATGGGGCTTCTGGGCTGTGACTTAGACAATAAGGTGTGTGCCTTCCCGTGTTTTCCCTGCTTGCAATGGCTGGAATCCAGAAATGTGCTGACCAAACATGCAGAGCATTGTGAAGGAAACTACACCTCAGAGGATTGTGTGCTACAATGGACTTACCAGACTGACATGGGTTTTAAGGAGAACAAGTAAATTACTTTTTATCCCACTTAAGTCAATGTTAATTTGGTCTTTCTTACAGCACTCAGTCTTACATCCTGGCTAATACAGGCCATCAGGGGCTGAACTACAGATCTCTTTGCCTGAAACCAAAGCCTGTGATTATACGCATTTGGGCATAGGGCTACTCCTGGGGCCACCGTTTACGTAAGAATCTGTACTGTGACATTGTCACTCAGGAGCTTTGAGAAAAGTGGTCCTTTTATCTCCCAACTAGTTACAGAAGGAACAAATTTTCTTATCATGGATATTTGGTATTATATTACAAAAAGCCATTAAAAAAATAAATGGTGACCTTTGTGCTATAATTCATTTTGTTTGAAGCTATTAAGAATTCATTTATGATTAGGACATATCCACTAACTGGGGGAGAGCCACTAATGAATAGAAAGCCAAACTCATAAACTGTGAAGATTGTATTTGGGTGGATAAGCACAGCTGGGATATTGATGGTTTATCTTGTAATTACATCTAACTTTTAAAAGATTAAAGTAATTTCAGACCCATCATTCCTTTCTTTTTCTGAAAAGTCTTTAAAAAAAAAGAAAACTTGCATACTTTGTTTAGTGGCAGGCACACCCATGATCTTATCTGTTTAGTTCTCTTGTCACAAGGAGCTGGAGACGCAAATCATGAGACACACGGAGAGCAAGAACAGCAAGACTCCTGGGTCACCCTGCAGAGACCAACATGGAAGATGACAACTTCTCTCCTCCTCCTGCCAAAGCCAAATAAGGGCAAGCGACACAGCTCTGAGAGGGAGCTGGGCAGCCTCTGGACAGAAACCAGGAAAGCCTTCAAAGATGCACAGTGGGTTGTCCCACACTATGCTACCACTAGCCACACTCAATTTGGATGTGATGATTCATATCTTCAGCAAGGGGTATGGGGGCTTCTCCCTGAGCCCTGTCAACTGGCTTTGCCCCTCCCACAACGTGCTGAGAACTACAGCATATAACTTGCATTTGATTCGGGTCACAATTACCCTAATCTTTGACCCTATCCAAAATTTAGCAAGGCCTTGAGCAAACACTCCTGCACTAGGAGTGCAGTGATAATCAAGGCTCGGATTTATTGAGCAGTTATTATGTGACAGAAGTGTACATACCTAATTTCCATTAATCCTCCAAATAACCCTCTAAGATGGATATTATTCCTTTTCACAGTTGACAAGGGAGGACCTGAGGCTGAGAGAAGTTAATAGCTGTAACTTTTCAAAACCTATGCATCTATCAAGTGACAAAGACAATATTTGATCCAAATTGTCTGACATCAATGAACAAAACCCTTAAGTACCATGCTGCCCAGTAAGTTTCTATTAACTTTTATATAACCAACACTTACAGAAAGCCACTATGTGCCCAGTACTTTTTAAAATACTTTTAAGAATTAACTCATTTAATTTTCTTAACAATGCTGTGACTGCTATTTGTCCCATTTTACAGATGAGAAAACTGAGGGAGATAAAGGATAAATTGCTTGCTCAATGCAGGAAGTGAAAAGTGAGTGGGTTGGAAACCCAGGGTAGAATTAGGCAGAGAGAAAATCCTGTATGTGAGAATGAGGCTCCCACAGCCATGGCCCCAGTAAGATTGTGAGCTGCTGTTGGCTAATCCTTGAGGGAGCAGGAGATGTACTTGCCCCAGAATGTGGATTCTCCAGCTGAAGGGGACAGGGAGGACACTGATGGATGAGGACACAATTTCTGATATTTGGGAACCAGATCACTTTTAATAGGCTGTAGTTGTTTTTATTGTTGTTGTTAGGGAGTATTGAGTTGTTTTGAGCCCTTTTGACAGACTTAGGGCAAACTGCCCTTTAGGATTTTCTAGGGTGTAATCTTTATGGAAGCAGATCACCAGGTTTTTCTCCCATGGAGCACCGGGTGGGTTCAAACTGCCAACCTCCCAGTTAGCAGCCAAGTACTTACACATTTTTCACCAGGGCTCCTAGCAGTTGTTTGTAAGGGGATGAAACAATATAATGTGAGCACCATTGGCCATCCACTTTTCTCATGAGAGGCTTGTGCAGTCAACACTAGGATCTCCTAGTTTTATAGAGGTTTAGGGGGACTAACCAGTTGCCATTGAATTGGCCTTGATTCATGGTCACCCCAAGTGTGTCTCAGTAGAAGTGCTCTCTATAGGACTGTCAACAACTGTTTTTTTGTGTGTTTTTTTCCAGAAATAGATCACAGGTCTTTCTTCTGAGGTACTTCTGAGTGGGCTCAAACCTCCAATCTTTCCATTAACAGCTGAGTGTGTTAAGCATTTGTAACACCCAGGGCTCCTCTCTACAAAGATCACAGCCAAGAAAACCCTACAAAGCTGTTATACTCTGTAACACGGGATCACCATGAGTCAGGGCCTGATTCAATGACAGCTAACAACAATAGAGAAGACTAAGAACCTTATCTAAAGTCATTTAGCTCCTTGATGGTGATGCTG
>NW_006921589.1:8983310-8983944 GCF_000298275.1 Orycteropus afer afer
GAGTAACTCAGGCAGATTATGCCTTGACATCTATAATCTGTGAAAAGAAAATAGCTATACATGAAACATTTAAATAACAGCAAGAGGCAGCAGTACTAAGCAGAAATGAATAGAACCTAAGGAAACACAGCAGAATTTTGTCAGATCACTCTGGACAGCTATAACAAGAAAGGTTAAAAGGCTGTAATGAGGATTTAGAAGATGAATATGATTTGTAGGCGTGGACATCAGGGGGAGGACACTCCTGACAGACACCCAGCACAGCTTAAGCAGAGCAAAGGCTGGGCTGACAGAGCTATTGGACAAGTGCTTGCTCAAGGTAGCCTTGTGGTGGGCCAGGAATGTCCAGAGAAGGAAACAGACTTCATATGGCACTCTTTGAACTGTCCATATGTCCAGCCACATTTCATTCCATCACCTGTCCAACACTTTCTCTCCAGCAGCATGCACTGTATTTAGTTTTCCTTCATTTCCCCACAAACACACATTCACTGATGCTGTCCCTTCTCAGTTCACTTTCTTCCCTGGCACTGCTTGAGTAACTTCTGTAAGACGCAGCTCAAGCACCACTTTCTCCCTCAAGCCCTTTCCTGATCTCTTACTCCCACCCAGGCATATTAGATGCCTCTTCTGT
>NW_006921589.1:8984694-8985876 GCF_000298275.1 Orycteropus afer afer
TATCTCCCACTCCCTGCCCCCAACTGAGTAAAGGCTTCTTGGGAGCAGGAATTTGTTCTGTTCCATTTCTTATTGTATACACAATATCTAGGGTCCTTGGGTGGCACAAACAGCCAACACTCCACTGCTAACCAAAATGTTAGAGGTTCAAGTCTGCCAGAGGTTCCCTGCGAGAAAGGCCAAACATTCAGCCATTGGAAACACTATGGAGAACAGTTCTATTCCAATATACATGAGGTCACCATGAGTCAGAGTCAAACAGACAGCAATTGTATGTGGTTTGTTCACTATCATCTACAACAGCGTCTGAAACATAGTAGAACATGGTAGGGCCTCAAGAAATACCAGTTGAATGGATAAACAAATCTTGAAATTTCTATCTGCTTCTGGATTGCAGAGTAAAAGATATGTGTGTGTGTGTGTGTGTGTGTATTGTGAAGGGTGTATTTGATCTGTTACAAACAAAATACAAAGAAAACTAAAAAATTTTCTGTTTCTGATGTTCAAAATATGGTGTTCCTGAATCTGCCCCACATCCTCAGCCTCCCATCTTTCAATTGCCCGCCTCACACTTTCTCTCTGGTAGCTATGAGCTTGGGCTATTTTACCTGTGTTTCCTTACCTGCACACATTAACTAATGCTGTCCCTTCTGCAATGGACAAGATTTTGCAGAAAGACAGCAGACTCTGAAGTCAAGCTTTGTTGACAAAGAGTTGTCTAAAGGCAAAAGCAATGCTGCATATCAAGAAGCAAACCTGGAGAACTTAGATCTTAGAAAGTCTTCTCTGGAATCTGAGATGTCCCTTCCACCCATGATAATTATGCCATAAGATAGGGAGAGAATGTGCTATGGAGCAAAGACAGTCCAACCAGCTCTTCCAGTTCCTGAGGATTGAAGCAGTGAGTGAGGCAGGTGGGTCCCAATCTCCTCTTTCTGGACTTCAACTCAGAGATAAACAAGTGTTTTAGGGCACTGAAGAAAAATTGAAAAGCAAAGAATTCTAGAAAGGATCCGATTACAGTTTACCACTGTAACAGCCTGACAAGGAGTAGTGGAAGAAAGTGGTGACACAAAAAGTTAATGGAGGAATCAGAAGAATGGCCAATGTTGAAGTTTGTTAGTCCACTCTTGGTTCTAATGTGGTGTGTGTGAGACCTAGAGTTTCCTGCCTGCTCCTGAG
>NW_006921589.1:8991701-8996823 GCF_000298275.1 Orycteropus afer afer
GGTGTAGTGCCTAATGCATTTGACTGCTAACCAGAAGGCTGACAGTCCAAACCCACCACCTCACAAGGAAGACTGAGCAATCTACCTCCATAGAGATACTGCCTTGTAAACTCACGGAGGGGTCACTATGAGTCAAATGGACTCGAAAGCAGTGAGTTTGGCTTTTTGGTTTACTAATCTAAACATTGGTAGCTGAAACCACCCAGTGGCTCCATGAAGGAAAGACCTGGTGATCTGCTTCCATAAAACAATCAGCCGATGAAACACTATGGAGCAGTTTTACTCCAGAACACATGGGGTCAGCATGAGTTGGAATCGACTCAGTGGCAATAGGTTTGTTTGCTTGTTTCCCTCACGTGATTTTATTTCTTCCTTACAGAACAGCCTGTGGTTTTCACCAATCCCATTTAACCAAGGAAGAGACTGAGCCAAAGCACTCTTACATTGTAGGGCAGTGTGTCTGGATTCCAGACAGCAGGGCTCCCCAGACGACCTTGCATAGTGTAAGTTACCAACTGCTCTCCTTTCAGGATTCAGGGAGTTTCTCCCATCTCTCCACAAAGAGTTTCGCACCACTCTCTGATCCAAGACTCTCGTGGTGCCTGCTGAGCCCAGCAGAATGGGCAGGTATCTGTGCGTTCCTCCCCTAGCAGGTGCAGTCAACTGAATGGCAGTGTTCACTGCCGCTTAATGAGTAGCCCCATGCTGCCACAGTTACGCATTTGGGTTTGAATTTTTAATTCCAGCTCATAAAATAGTGCCATAAATCATCTTGCACTCCATTTAGAGTTGCATTTTCCAAAACCATCTCTAAAGTAATTAAGGAGAAACTACACAGACCCCTAAATCAGTTCTCCTAGATATACAGGGACAATGAAAAGCCTGCAAGCCTTTCTTTCTCTCCCTCTCTCTCTCCTGTCAATTCATTCTGGCCATGACAAACTATCATCCCCAAACCTTCTTTCACAAAATATTTATGAGCCATTTGTGAACCTTTAGCCACTGAGAAATACAACACTGCATGACAGAAATGAGTTATATGGAAGTGTACAAAGTCTTACTTTAATATAATCCATCCGGCTCAGGGGCCACAGATTAATAACCCAAACCTGACTCCAATATGTGATCCAGACCAAATGCAATATTCTAAATTCTTGCTGCTGTACCCCAAGACCTTGCAACTAACCTAATTCGCCCATTGCTGACATCTTCAAAATCAAATAAATACATAAATAACAAGTAAAGCCAAAAGAGATTTCCTTAGCTCCAGAGAGCACTTTCGCAGCATATACAAAGCAAACCAATTTGAATGTTTCCCAAACATGCAGGTGCTAAATACTCATGCTTGGCAGGAATAATTATTTGCTGTATTCCCTGGATCTTCTATTTTGCTGAATTTAATTTGTTTTCAATACTCAGAGGGAGCACAAATATGAAAGTACACTAAAATAGGAGGAAAAAAAAAAACGATGACAGTAAATGAGAGATTTACCACAGTGCTTATTAGGAATATTGTTTAGGCAGCATAAAGTTGCAAAATACCAAGAGGATATCCATATCACTTCTCACCTTCCTAATCTGCAACTGGTGGGAAAATGTGAACCTTGGACAAGGGAGCATGGACCGCTGCAGGGAGAAAAGTTGCCTTGAAATGCACCTGAGCCAAAGTTGCAAGCATCTTCAGAAAGGAAGCTATTGGTGACTTCTTTCCAGTCTCTGTCACTGATAAAGGCTTTGAGATAATGACAGATGTGGCTGAACAAAGGCATATGCAGTCCTGGGGACCCCCGGGGGTCCTTGGAGCACAGTAAGGCAGTGCAGCCAGGGTGAAGGAGGAACTCCTTCCGAGGCCGTGGACCGCAAGCCCTGCTGCACATTTAAGATCACCTGTGGGGTTTTAAGGAGCCCTGGCGGCACAGCTGCATTGGTTAAGCACTTGGTTAGTGACTGCTAACCAAAAGATTGATGCTTTGAAACCCCCAGTGGCTCCATAAGAGAAAGACCTGGTGTGTTCCTGTACAGATTAAAACCCACTGCAGCTGAGTCAATTCTGACTCATAGTGACCCTACAGGACAAAGTAGAACTGCTCTACAGGGGTTCCAGGACTGTAAGTCTGTGTGGAAGCAGACTGCCACATCTTTCTCCCACACGGCTGCTGGTGGATTCAAACCACCAGCCTGTCAGTTAACAGCTGAGTGCTTTAACCACCACACCACTAGGTCTCCATGTAAAGATTACAGCCTGGCAACCCGTATGGGGTTGTTCTACTCCATCTATCACATGAGATCACTATGAGTTGAAAATTGACTCACCAGCACCTACAACAACAGCTGATGCCAGAAACCAAGATCAGAGGAATTGAGTCAGAGTCTGTGCAGGTGGGATCCAGGCACTGATATTTGTAACATGCTCTCCAGATGAGACTGATTTTTGGTTGAGTTGACAACCACTGGGTTGAAGTTGATGGGACTGGTCAACTACAATGATAATTCAGTGCTCATGGTCCCTTGGTGCTAGAGAACTAACAAACTTGACATCCGAGAGCTGTATTTAGCATACAGACATGCTTGATTTGGCATGCATTAATGGAGCTCTGGTAGCATAGTGCCTAAGGCACTTGACTGCTAACCGGAAGGCTGGCGGTTCAAACCCACCAGCCACTCCTCGGAAGGAAGATGGGGCAATCCACTTCCGTAGTGATACCGCCTCGGAAACCCAAGGAGGGGTCGCTATGAGTCGGTCCAACTCGACGGCACACAACAACAACAATGGAGATCTGGTGGCAGAGAGGATAAGGCACTTGACTGCTTACCAGAAGGTCAGTGGTTCAAACCCACCAGCTGCTCTATGGAAGGAAGACTGGGTGATCTACTTCTGTAAAGATTTACAGCCTCTGAAACCCAATGGGGGTCACTATGAGTCAGAAACTACTTGATGGTAGGTTTTTTTTTTTTTTTTTTTAATACTTAAGACTGAGCCATTATTAAAAAACACACAAACAAACAAATAAAAATCCAAGATATTTCCCATTAAAATAGTGATTTCTGACTCCTCCTGAAAAACCAGCTATGAGCATTCTACATAGCACATTTGCTGACCCTAGGTGATATCTCCCCTCTTACACAAAGCAGATTCTGTCCAGCCCCACCACTCCCTTTTGTAAATTATACCAGACCCCTTCATTACTATTCATTTGCATGGCTTTTATAATAATTTTTTCCTTGTGACCAGTGTATGCCTATAGAATTGTTGGGAGCATAACACTAAGACTCAATTTCATAAATAGGAAAACAGAGCCTGGAAAATACAAACTGCTCCTTGATTTTAGTATTTCTTAAGCTCTGTCATACTTTCTCAATTCCCATTTACCTAAGCCAAACTTCCAGTGAGATTTTTTTTTAAAGATTGGCTTATTAATATTTAATGATGTTTCTCTTTGAATTTTAAAGTAGTAATTAACTTGAACTGCTTAGAAAGAGCATATAAGTTCCAATTTTTAAAATATGAAAGAGAATACATCTTGCTCAAAACCAAAATACAGTAAAAAGTGAGCACTAATTCTGTAGGGCAAGCCTGGGTATCTTTTCTTAAATATTAATTTCAATAATGAGAAATAAATTGAGACAACAGCTACTTTGGAAACATAAATTATATATAGGCAGTCCCCAGTTACAAATGAGATCTGTTCCTAAGTGTGTCTTTAAGTCACATCTGTAGGTAAGTCAGAAAGGGTACACATAGTTTTTATTTAGTCTTACCTTAGTGCAAGAAAAGGCTCAAAGCCTTTCCAAAGATTTAAAAATTGCATGTGCAACATGTGAAAGTGATTGTGATGAAGAATTTGTTGCAAGTAGTGATTGGTTCCATTGTTTCAAAGTGAAGACAGATTTACAGAATCTTAAAGGGCAAGTACAAGTTGTCCCTAAGTTGGAAGTTCATAACGTGGGGACTTACCGTACTAATAAAAAATGTTTTCATTTCTCTGACTTTCTTAGCATAGAACTTCCAATTCTTAAAATATGAAAGAGAATAAAAAGTATTTCTCACTTTCTGACTTCCTTATACATGTTTATATTCCTGTAATATATTACAGAATGTAGATTCTGCATAGATTTGATACATAATTCTATGTTGTTGTTAGATGCCATCAAGTCAGTTTCGACTTGTAGCGACCCTATGAACAACAGAACAAAGCGCTGCTGAGCCCTGCGCCATCCGCAGAGTCTTCGCTATGCTTGGGCCCTTCCTTGCAGCCACTGCGTCAATCCACGTCATTGAGAGTCTTCTCCCGTTTTACTGGCCTTCGGCTTTAGAAACCATAACATCCTTCTTCAAGGACTGATCTCTTCTGATAACATGACCAAAGTACGAGAGACGAAGTCTGGCCATTCTCACTTCTAAGGAGCATTCCAGCTATACTCCTTCCATGTCAGGTTAGTTAGATCTTTTCGCAGTCCCAGGTATATTCAGTATTTCATTGCTAACACCACAATTCAAATGTATAAATTCTTCTTTGATCTTCCTTATTCATTGTCCAACTTTTACATGCATATGGGGTGATTGAAAATGGCATGACTTGTGTCAGGCATACCTTAATCTTCAAAGTGACATTTTTGCTCCTTAACATTTTAATGAGGTCTTTTGCAGCAAATTTATCCAGTGAAATATCTCATTTGATTTCTTGACTGCTGTTTCCATGGGCATTGATTGTGGATCCAAGTAAAATGAAATCCTTGACAACTTCAGTCTTTTCTCTGTTTATCATGATGCTGCTCATTGATCTCGTTGTGGAGATTTTTGTTTTCTCTATGTTGAGGTGTAATCCAGACTGAAGGCTATTATCTCTGATCTCCATCATTAAGTGCTTTAAGTCATTTTCACTTTCAGCAAGCAAGGTTTTGTCATCTGCATATTGTAGGTTTTTAACGAGTATTCCTCCAATCCTGATGCTGCACTCAGCTTCATATAATCCAGCTTCTCAGATTCTTTGCTCAGCATACAGACTGAATAAGTTTGGTAAAAGGATACAACCCTGATGCACAACCTTCCTGACTTTAAACCATGCAGTATCCTCTTGTTCGTTTCCAATGATTCCCTCTCTTTCTATGGACAGGTTCCCCA
>NW_006921589.1:8998008-9015930 GCF_000298275.1 Orycteropus afer afer
CCTTCCGAGGAGTGGCTGGTGGGTTTGAACCACCAGCCTTCTGGTTAGCAGTCAAGTGCCTTAGCCACTATGCTACCAGAGCTCCCATGTATATAGTGATTTATATTATAAAGGCAGTGATGGTAGACTTCTCACCTTCCAGGCAGGAGACCTACATTCAATTCCCAGCAATGCACCTCACATGCAGACACCATCCATCCGCCAATGGAGTCTTGAGTGTTGCTATGATACTGAACAGGTTTCAGTGGAGCTTCCAGATGAAGATGGACTCTGAAGAAAGACTTAGTGACCTACGTCCAAAATTCAGCCAATGAAAACTCTATGATCATAACAATCCAATCTGCAACTGATCGTGGGGTTGGCACAGGACAGGGTAGCATTCTGTACTGTTATGCATGGGTTGTTATGATTTGGGTACCAACTCAATGGCAGCAAACGACAACAACATATTATAATTTCATCCAGGACAGGGCCTTTCCCTCTTAACCTTCTGAGTCTACAACATAATCTAGCTCAGATTTTTAATTGTAAATACAATTGATATCCAAAAAACTATTGGTGAATGCCCAATAAAATAATTAAAGCAGGGCCCACAAATTAAAAACAAACAATATTCAGAGTACAACACTTTCTGTGGAGGGGGTAAATGATATGGGACTGACCATGTTCTCTGCATCGAATCTACTGGGAACTTAACAGAGTGAGCTCTGAAGCACAACTCTGTGATGACATTAAGAGAAGCAAACACAGTGATCCATTCTGTCCACTGCTATTTACCCATGACCTTTAGGATGAAAGAGAAATTCAAACCCATTGACCGTCTACCCTATCCCAAGCTCTGAAACATAGTAACATAATAGTTACTGCAACCCTGAATATTACTGCCTCACTTTACAGATGAAGATTGTTGGTCTAGAAGTTAAGTAACCTCCCAAGCTCATGTCCCTGGTAAGCAGCATAGCTCAGAGCTCACACCTTCCCTAACTTCTGATGTCACTGGTAAATTATGTTTAAGTACTGATCTTGATTTAATAGATCTAAGGTAGGCCCTGAGATTCTGTGTTTCTAACACAGACCAGTGATGTTAAAACTTCTGGTCCATTACCACTCTTGAGAGAGCAAGAGTGGAGCCAGAAAGGAAATATTAGGCCTTTGAAAGGCCCATCACAAGCTTGGGTGACTGAAGTCTTCCAAATGCAGAGATTTCTGTAATGATGGCTCAGAACTGCCACTTCATTCAGACTATCTCTTTCATGTTTATCTTGGAGTTTACAAGCTACTGTCATAACATGGAATTTTGCCACCTCCTTCCTTTCTTTCACTCCCTTAGCATCCTTTGCTCATGTTTCTAGCTGAAATGTTTGGAGGTTGGAGATATGACGAGGAACTAGCCAGGAGACAGAAGAGAAGGAGACTATGAGGTAGAAAGAGAATCAAGAAAAAGATATCCCAAGGACTGTACTCCTCAGCACAATTAATCATATGAAACCACAAGGGCAGCATGTGCCCCCCAAAACTTCAGAAGGCAGAAAGGGGCAGGAAAGAAGGATGGATAGAAACAGGGAACCCAGGGAAGAAGTTGGAGAGTGCTGTTACATTGAAGGGATTGCAACTAATATCATGAAACAAAATGTGTATAAATTCTTGAATGGAGAACTAATTTGTAAACTTGTACCCAAACCACAATAATTAAAAAAAAAAAAATCACAAAGAATAATGTGAAAGCAATCTCAGAAGCAGGTCACCCAAAAATAATCTCTGCCAGATGTAGTGAACATGTTCTGGGTCTCATTGTGCCTGGAACATAACCTTTACATGGGTTATTTAGTGATCAATGCCATTAAGTATTGATCTCAATCATCACACACACACACACACACACACATGAGAAAGAGATGTCTCAATGAGTGAAGTAAGTGTCTCAAGCAGAGCGTGACCAGTGTCAGATACAGCTGATGAGTTAAGATTGTTTTAACATTCTGACTTCTTTGAGGCACTCTACAGTGGTAAAGTATGAGGTTGTCTACAACACACGTTAAAAACAAATGATCTCTTCCATTGCCTTGGAATAATTACCAATATCCAAAGACACATGTTTATAGGCATTTTGGGTTGGCACCACTGGAAGGTACACATCTGTTGGTGAGTTAGGACAGCTGATGTGCCTCTACTATAGCATTAAACAGAGGAAAAGCCCAGGAGTTTACCTGTTAATCATTCCACTGCAATTGGCTCACTGCCGCAACATCTTCCAAATGAAAACTAACTGGTTTGGTATTACGGATTGTCAACTAATATATAATCTCTAAGGGTTAATTCAGGAGCTCTGGTAGCATAGTGCCTATGGCACTTGACTGCTAACCAGAAGGCTGATGGTTCAAACCCACCAGCCACTTCCCGGAAGGAAGATGGGCAATCTACTTCCCTAGTGATACTGCCTCGGAAACCCAAGGAGGGGTCGCTATGAGTCAGGTCCGACTCGACAGCACATAACAACAAGGGTTAATTCTGCACTAAGCCTACTTGATTTTTTTTTTTTAATCAATATAGTCAAACTATAAAGAACAAAGAAGCTTGTTCATGGAGAACTTCTGCTGACCCCAAAGGAAACAATGTTCCAGCCATTCTGCCTCCCACAGGCAGGGAGAGAAGAAGAAGGCTCATCGGAGGGAAGGGTTCTTTGCCGTGCTTAATGAATCACAGGCTTTGGTACCACCCAAATCAAGGCATGTGGAGAAGTTTCTACTAGACATTGTTCTGTGTTCTTATGAGACCACTGAGGGGGCAGGGTGAGGCTGGACAAGCAAACAGGCTGCACTTTACTAATGTGTTATGGGACATTGTTGGGCAGGGTCCAGGCAGCTAAGGGTCATCGTTCTGGGCAAAGGGCCAAAACTGGGGGTCGTTCAATTGATGCAAAGAGCTACAAACAGAGTCTGCAGGGAGCCCTAGGGCAGATACAGACGTCATGGCGTCAGGTCAGAGAGACTATAGAGACAAGAAGGCCACAGGGCACACACGCTATGCGGTCTGGCCCTCCAGAGGTCAACAAGGGGGTGGACAGGCAGGCAGGAGGGCAGGCGGCAGCAACAGAAGGAAGCTGACTCACCAGGCCCAGGTGTGGGGGTCAGGCACAAGGGCCCTCAGGAAATTTCAGACCATGGTGTGGGGCTGGGATTCTGGAGGAACAAGACTGTGGTAAATAGAAACACATGCCTTTGTCAAGAAGGTGACCACTGTAGCAGTTCCCTGAGCTTGCTTTTTTGGTCTTTTCTATGCTGTGAGTGATGTCAAATGCCTATTCCAGATGGCCCTTTCTATGAACTAGAACAGGCAACTGGCAGCCAGCTGAGGTGGGGCATGTGGCAGTCCAGGACAGGCAGCAGTGTCTGCACTAGAAGGAAAGTGTGGTGAGGAATGACATGGTCCCACCACTCAACCTCTGATTCCCGCATCTACTATCCTGCTTGTACTCATATTATTATGCTGTTGATGTGATAATTATTTTTATTATTAACTTATCAAATGCTTATTGCACATTAGAATATATTTTGTTCTTTGCATTCCTTATCTCATTTACAACTCTAAAAGTCAACAGATATTCTTTTTTAATTAATTTTGGCAAATATATATGTAACAAATCATGTCTTTTAGCCACTCTTCACATGTATAGTTCAGTGACATTAGTTGTTGATCATGTTGTTCACTACTATCTCTTTCCAAGTATTTCCATCACCCTCAATAGACCCTCAATGTCCCCTCAGCAGGGAGTTCCCCTGTTCCCCTTCCTTCTGCCCACCACTGGTAACCACTAATAAACTTGGTCCCTATATATTTGCTTATCCCAGATATTTCATAAGGTGGAATCATACAATATCTGTCCCTTTATAACTGACTTTTTTCACTCAGCATAATGTTTTCAAGGTCATCCATGTTGTAGCATGTAAAATGTAGATCATCTTACTAGCAATTTACAGATTAAAATACTTGGGTTCAGAGAACATAGGAAATTTTCCCAAAGTTGCACAATTGATAACAGGTGGATCTAGGATTAGAGTTTGGGTTGAGAGAATGCTCCAGACCAGTGCTAGCTTCTTGGGCCTGTGACCTGGGCAGTCACACAGAGTCTCATGCTTGTTGAATGCTCTGATGTCACCATCTTGAAATTCTTCATGGTTTTTTGACTAGGAGCCCCCCAGTCCCATTTTGCATTGCGCTGGGCCCCGTAGTTTACATAGGCAGTGCTGCTCAGATCCTTCGTGCTGAACTGCTGTACTGAACTGCCCGCCCATTCCCACCTACTCCAATCGATTTATGACATTGTAGAGAGCGGCTTTACCAAGGCAACGCAAAACCACTCAAAGTATTATTGATTTTTTTTGTTGTTGTTTCCCTGAACAAAATGGGAAAAGACAGCAGCTGGAGGACTGGGCTGGAGGCAGAGATTGGCTGCAGGTTTGTGGAAGCAGTTTGGAAATTAAAGGCACCGAATAAGAATAATGAAATTGAATTATGAAGAACATGGAATGGTGGATAAATTCTTAATGTCAGTTTCTCACACCTCAGGGTTTGTTTACCTGACATTGCTACAAAAGTTTAAAATTTAAAGACATTCAGTCAGTCACCTGGGTGTTCTGTCTCCACCACTAGGAATGAGTTGTAGGATTTAAATAGCAAAGTGAATACAATCAATAACTCTACCAAAAATAGTATGGGTTTCTTCTTTTTTTTTTCTTCATGGTGGACCACCTCTGCCGGCCTCCAGTGTAACACCCTCAAGGTCAGAGCCATCCCTCTTGACCAGCTCTGGCTCTGAGGAGGAACATCAATTTGCTAACCTGGACCACCCTGTCATGCAGACATCCTTGGCCTTCCTCCCACACCACAGTTTATCAAAAGGATGAAGTTGAAGCTCTCTCTGAGGAAGAATACAAAACCATGTATATAAAATCAAGCAGCAGTCTAGGAGTACGGTCATTTGAGAGTTGCAAGTTAACTTTTCAGCTTCTTTAACAAGTCACTTAAGAATGCTAGCTTTAGCATTTTTCCTTGAACCCTGTGTTGGTTTCCGAGTGCTGCCGTAACAAAATAGCACAAATTGCATAGCTTACAGGAACAGAAATTTATTGTCTCAGAGTTCTGGAAGCTTGTTGTTTTTAGGTGTCCTGGAGTCAGTTCGGACTTATAGTGACTCCATGTACAGCACAACAAAACACTGCTTGGCCCTGCATCATGCTCAAAATCGTTACTGCGTGTGAGCTCATTGCTGCCACCATTCTGTCAGTCCATCGCCTTGGAGGTCTCCCCCTTATCCGCTGACCCTCTGCTTTACCAAGCATGGTATCCTTCTCCAAGGATTGGTCCCTCCTGATAACATGTTCTCATGCTTCTAAACAGCACTTTGGCTGTGCTCCTTCCAAGACAGATTTGCTCATTCTTCTTGCAGTCCATGGTCTGGATGTAGTAGTCCAAAGTTAGGGTCCTGGAGGGCCATGCTCCCTCTGAACTTTCTGGGGGAATATCTGTTCTTGTCTCTCCCAGCTCCTGGTAGCCCCAGGTATTCCTTGGCTTATAGATGCATCTTCACATGGCCCTCCTTCCTCTGACTTCCCCTGTGTCTGTTCACTTCTTTAGTAAGGACATCACTCAGATTGGATTAGGATCCACTCTTCTCCAGCATGACCTCATATTCACTTAACTGACAGCATCTTTAAAGATTCTATTTCCAAACAAGGTCCTGTTCCCAGGTACCAGAGGTTAGGTCTTGAACATAGCTTTGTGGAGGCCACAATTTAATCTATAACAAACCCAAACATTTATTGCCCAGGAAACAAGTCACTGGTTGTGCCCACAGCAGAGCAGACCTTCTGATCTGGAATACTATGGTTTCTGAGCACAGGTGTCTGTGTTCGTTTGATATTGATATGCATGAAGCAAAACACCTTTCCTTGCCTATAATTATTGAAAGCAGATTGAACTTCAGCTTCCTCTTATCTATCTTAATTTTGTCCTAGCTGTTGATTCCAACTCATGGCAACTTCGTGTCTCAGAGTAGAACTGTGCTCCATAGGTTTCATTAATTTATTTATAACTTTTATTGTGATTTGAGTGAGTTTATAGAGCAAACTGGTTTTCCATTCAACAATTCATACACATAGTTTTTTTTTTCATAATATTGATTGCAATCCCCACGACGTAACAGCACTCTTCCTCATTGTTTCCCACTCCCATTCCTCCTTCCTTCCTACCTACCCCTTCCTGCCTTCTGAAATTTGGCCCTAGGCAAATGCTGCCCTTTTGGTCTAGATCCATTAATTGTTCTAAGGAGTGCTGGACCTCCCTAGTGTTATTTCTCACCTTATAGACCTGTCCATTGTTTGGCTAAGAGTTGAGTTAAGGGGGTGCATTCTGTTCCAAACATGAAGGGTGCCTAAGGGCCATGGCCTTGGGGAGTCCACCAGTGCTTAATGGCCAGTGAGGCTGGCAGTTTTTAGATTTTGAGTTTCATTCCACATTTTTCTAGCACTCTATCCAGGACCTTCTATTGTGAACCCTTTCTGGGTGGTTGGTAGTGGTGGCTGGGCACCATCTAGTTCTTGTCTCAAAGTCGAGGAGCATGAGGTTCACATGGTCCTTTAGTCCTTTGAACTATTTGTTTCTGTGCATCTTTCATTTTCTTCGCTCCTCTTTGCTTCAGATGGGGAGAGACCAATAACTGCACCTTAGGTGACTGCTGCTAGCTTTTACGTCCCCAGCTTTTAAGTCACCAAAGCAGCATGTAGAACATTGTCTTTGTGGCCCATTGTCAATTGATTTAGCTGTCCCCTAAGACAGTAGGCCTAAGACCCCAAGCCCAGTGACTCATTACCTCAAGGTATTTGGTTATGGCTAACAAGTTTTCATAACTTTGTCCCCTGATTCCCTATGATATACATGGATATATTTATGCAACATATAAATACATATATAGAAATATCTTCTGCTAAATATATATATGGTCATGGATATAGTCCTGTTCACCTGCTCATACCTATTCAGCTTGCCTATTTGCCTATGTAGATTATCATTTGTTATCATTGATATTGTGTTACTGTGTATATAATGGTAGTTACCTTTGTTGTCTATAACTCCCTGTATCTTCCTTTGCCTACATAATATTGTGCTGATCACCTCTTATTGTATTTTGCCTTTGTCTTCACCCAAATTAATACATGTCTATTATCTAGTTAGTGATTTTCTCTCCTCTCCTCTCATCACTGGCAACCATCAGAGAATGTTTCTTTGTGTGCATAAACTTTTCCTTGACTTTGTATAATAGTGGACTCATACTATGTTTGTCCTTTTGTGTTGACTTACTTCATTCAGCATAATGTCCTCCAGGTTTATCCATGTTATGAAGTGTTTCTCAGATTCGTCGTTATTTTTTAATATTGCATAGTATTCCATTGTGTATATGTACCATAATTTGTTTATCCATCCATCCATCTATTGATGGGTGTTTTCACCTCTTTGGTACTGGGAACAATACTGCAATGAATATGAGTGTGTATATATCTAATCACATCCTGTCTTTTATTTCTCTAGGATATATATCAAATAGTGAGATTGCTGCATCAAATGATATTTCTATTTCCAACTTTTTAAGAATGCACCATACCATTTTCTATAGCAGTTACACTATTTTATATTCCCACCAGCCATATATGAGAATTCCAATCTCTCCACACCCTTGCCAGCATTTGTTGTTTTCTGTCTTACTGAATTTGCTATTGTTCCTGGCATGAGATGTTATCTGATTGTTATTTTGATATGCATATCTGTAATGGCCTGTGATCACAAGTCTTTCTGCATGTGTTTCTTGGTTACCTGAATGTCTTCTTTGGTGAAGTGTCTGTTCATATCCTCTGCCTATTTTTTTCTCTCTCTTTTTTAAATTTTTATTGTGATTTGGATGAAAGTTTACAGAGCAAATTCACTTTCCATACAACAGTTCACATATACTTGTCTCATGACATTGACACAATTTCCCACAATGCAACATCTTCCCTCCCACTTCCTCTCCGACGTTACCTCTTCCCTGTGTCTCTCCCTCCCATGCAATCCTGTCCCCTGAGCTGTCTCCCTGTGCATACACAGCCCTTCTATTCTCCTATGATTGATCTCTCCAAGGAGTGTATCTACCTAATGTAAATGTTCAGCCCATATGCCTGTCTTTTGTTTGGCTGGAAACCATGGGAGTGGGTTCAATTCCAGACCTGAAGGGCAGCCACGGGCCATAGTTTCAGGAGTACCATCAGGCTCTATCAGACCTGCAAACCTGGTTCCTTTTTTTTTTTTTTTAAATGATTTTGAGTTTTGTTCCACATTGTTCTCCCACTCTATCCAGGATATCCTACATAAATCCCCCTCCGAGTGGTTGACAGTGGTAACTGGGCACCATCTAGTTCTTCCGGTCTCATAGTCATATAGACTAAGGATCACTGGTCTAATTGTTTCTATGTGTCTTTGGTTTTCTTCATTCTTCTTTCCTCTGGATGAGGAGAGACCCATTATTGTATCTAGATGGCCATTTGCAAGCTTTTAAGATCCCAGTCATTACTCATCAAAGTAGGATGTGAAACAATGCTTTTGTGTAGTATGTTATGCCAATTGAGCTAGATGTCCCCTGCAACTATGGTCCCGAGCCCACAGGTCCAATGACTCTCTCCCTCTGGGTAGCTGGCTGTGGCCAAGAAGTGATTACAGCCTTGTCCCTTGTCAGCTCTTCTATATACCTGGGAATTCTTACAGAACATACAAACACACTTGTATAAACATTGTCTTCCAGCCCTATACATGGTCTTGGGTACACTCCCCCCTGCATAGACACACCTAATAGTTTAGCCTGTCCACCCATCTATCCACCCATTATCAAATTTTGCCTTCACTGGCAGCACAGTACTGTATGTGCAAAAGGGATCATCTTTGTTGCCTGTACCTCCCACACACCTCTCTGTGTCTTTCTCTTCCTCAATGCCATCATGTTGATTACTCACATTTGGTATATTTCCCTTCTCTTCACCCAAATCAATACTTGTCTCTACTATCTAACAATGTTCCCTCCCTTCCCCCCCCCCACCCCTGGTAACCAACAAAGAACATTTCCTTCCATACGTAAACCTTTCCTTGACTTTTTACAATAATGGACTAATGCAATATTTGTCCTTCTGTGACTGACTTATTTCACTCAGTATAATGTCCTCCAATTTAATCCACGTCATGCAGTCTTTTGAAGATTCTACGTTATTCTTTAGCTTTGTATAGTATTCCATTGTGTGTATGTACCATAGTTTGCTTATCCATTTTTCTGTTGATGGGCACCTAGGTTGTTTCCATCTTTTTGCTATTGTGAACAGTGCTGCAATGAACATGGGTGTGCATATAACTGTTCTTGTCCTGGCTCTCACTTCTTTAACCTAGTAATGGAATGGCTGGGTCAAATGGCATTTCTAATTTCAACTTTTCAAGGAATAACCATACTGCTTTGTACGGTGGTTGTCTCATTTGACAGTCCCACCAGCAGTGTATGAGAGTCTCAATCTCTTCTCATCCTTGCCAGCATTTGTTATTTTCTGTCTTGTTGAATTTTGCTACTAGTGCTGGGGCAAGACGATATCTCATTTTTGTTTTGATTTGCATCTCTGTAATGTCCTCTGCCTATTTTTTAATTGGGTTGTTTTTCTATTTCTATTGAGGTTTTGAAGTTGTCTATAAATGTTAGAGATTAGCTCCTTGTCAGATATGTCATTGCCAAATATTGTTTCCCATTACGTAGATTGTTCTTTTATTCTTTTGGAGAAGTCTTTTGATGTGCATAAGTATTTAACTTTTAGGAGGTCATAGTCATCTAGATAGCATGGTACCTAAGGCAATTGACTGCTAACCAGAAGGCTGGTGGTTGAAACCTATCAGCCACGCCTCAGAAGGAAGACTGGGCAATCTACTTCCATAGTGATATTGCCTCAGCAACCCAAGGAGGGGTCACTGTGAGTTGGGGTGGACTTGACGGCACATAACAACAACAACAACAAGTCATCTAGTCAGGAGCTCTGATAGCGTAGTGCCTAAGGCCAGAAGCCTGGCAGTTCAAGCCCACCAGGCACTCCTCAGAAGGAAGGTTGGGCAATCTACTTCCACAGTGATACTGCCTTGGAAACCCAACGAGAGGTCACTATGAGTCAGATCCGACTAGACTGCACATAACAACACCAGTCATCTAGTCTAGGAGCTCTGGTGGCATGGTGCCTAAAGCATTTGACTGCTAACCGGAAATCATCTAGTTTATCTTCTGCTGTTTGTACACTCACATAAAAAAGAAGACTTAAGATTGTGAAAAACTCAGTACTATCCAAAGTGATCTATAAATATAATGCAATCCTGATCCAGATGCCACCAACATTCTTAAAAGAAATGGAAAAACCAATCACCAGCTTTATAAGGAAAGGAAGGAAACCTGGATAAGCAAAGCCCTACTAAAGAATAAAACAGTAAGAGGCCTTAAACATTATATATGTGTTTATTGTTGTACTGGTACAACAATAAACACATAGATAATGGAACAGAATTGAGAACCCAGAAGTAAATCTATTCATCTACAGACAGCTCATCTTTGACAAAGGGCAAAAATCCATTAAGTGGGGAAGAGACAGTTTTTTTTTTAACCAAATTCACTACTGTTGAGTTGGTCCAATTCATAGCGACCCCGCCTTGGGTTTCCAAGGTGGTATCACTACGGAAGTAAATTGCCCAACCTTCCTTCAGAGGAGTGTCTAGTGGGTATGAACTGCCAGCCTTCTGGTTAGCAGTCAAATGCTTTAGGCACTACGCCACAAGAGCTCTTCTCTTTAACAAATAGCACTGGCAAAACTGGTTATCCATTTGGAAATAAATGAAACGAGAACGATACCTCACATCATACAAAAACTAACTCAAGATGGATCAAAGATCTAGGGATAAAACCTAAAACTCTAAAGATCATCAAAGAAAAAGTAGAGGCAAACTTTGGGGCCCTAATTTATGCTATACATAGACTATCAATCAGAACCAAAAATACTGTATAGATTTTCAATGGCTCACTTTGCAAAACATTTTGGTGGTATTCATGTTTCACGATCATGATACCTGTCTGGACTAAACAAGTACTCTAATGAATGTGTAAAGTTATGAAGCTACTACTGATTTTAAAAGCCTGACTGTTAGTGGAATGTGGTCTTCTTTTTGTAAAAAGAATTTCGTGTGATGTATCTTCATTCCACTCCTGTCTATATACCCACCGCTATCAAGTTGACTCCAACTCATAGCAACACTTCGGAGAGAGTAGAACTGCTCCATAGGGTTTCCAAGGCTGTAAATCTTTATGGGAAGCAAACTGCCTCATCTTTCTCCCAAGGAGCAGCTGGTCACTTTGAACTACCAACCTTTCTGTTAGCAGCCAAATGCTCTAACATTTATGCCACCAGAGCTCCTTCCTGTCTGTATACACACCATGAAACAGAAAATGGAGGCATTTATGGAGTTAATTTGTAACATAAATTTGTTTGCCTGAGTTATCTAGATAGAGCAGGAATAAGTGCACCTGTATCAAAAAAGAAGTAGTATCATTTCTATATTATCCAGCTGTTGTTATTGTTGTTATGTGCCGTCGAGTCGGACCCGACTCATAACGACCTCTCCTTGGGTTTCTGAGGCAGTATCACTACGGAAGTAGATTGTCCAAACTTCCTTCCAAGGAGTGGCTGGTGGGTTTGAACTGCCAGCCTCTGGTTAGCAGTCAAGTGTCTTAGGCACCTAATCATGATATTATTCCTTTCATTTTATTTTTTATTTATTCATTTTAATGGACTATTTTTAGAGCAGGTTTATACTTGAGATATAAATTTTGATTTAAATTGAGAAGAAATTGTGATTTAAATTTATATTTGAGAAAAGGTACAGAGTCCCACACAGCCCCTGTACACAGTTTCCCCTGTGAATAATATCTTCACATTAGTATGGTACATTCAGAACAATTAATGACCCAATATTGATACATGATTATTAACTAAAGTCCATAGTTCACTCATATTTACTTAGTTTTTGTCTAATGTTCTTTGTCTGTTCCGAGATCCTATGTCACACTTAGTCATTGTGTCTCCTTCAACACTTCTTGGCTGTGACAGTTTTCAGACTCTTCCTTACTTTTGATGCCCTTGAGAGCTTTGAGGAGCATTAGGCAGGTACATTGTAGGATGCTCCTCTATTGCAGTTTATCTGATATTTTTCTCATAAGTCAGGTTATGGGCTTGGGGAGCAAGATAGCAGAGATGAAGTGCCATTTTCATCATCCAATATCACGGCATACTATCAACATTATTTAAGCCTGCTGCTGATGACCTTCAACATCCAACAGAAGTAATATTTGTCAGGCTTCTCTATTGTAAATCTATTCTTCCCCCCCCCCCTTGCCACTCTGTCCTCTTAGGAAGGAAGTCACTAGCAGAGCCCACACTTAATTTTCACCTCCTTTAGGGCAGGGATTTTGTTGTTGGGTGCTGTTGAGTCGATTCTGATTTGTAATGACCTTATAGGACAGAATAGAACTTCCCCATAAGGGTTTCCCAGGCTGCAAATCTTTATGGGAGCAGGTTTCCAGGTCCAGATCTTTGTCTCCCACAAAGCAGCTTGTGGGTTTGAACTGCCAGCCTTTAGATTAACAGCAAACACTTAACTATTATGCCACCAGGGCTCCTTTAGAGCAGAGTAGCTACATAAATTCTTCAGACTGGGGCTGTTGTCTCTTCTATCTCTTCTATCCTACTTAATAATTTATTACACCCTTTATATATATATATATATATATATATATATATATATATATATATGTATCTGTATGGACTCATGGATACCTACTTTATACATTAGGTTATAATCTAATACTGCTTTACTTGTTTTCTGCTCAAATTGTTCCAGCTTTGACCACTGAGAGGTTTCAGCTGGCTCCTATGTCCCTCTGACATGGTCTCATCAATGTGAGGTTTGTGTTTGTTTGTTTTGTTTTGTAACACTTTCTTCCTTTCTGACAAGGAGCTCTGGTGACACAGTGGTTAAAGTATTTGGCCGCTAACCAAACATTCAGCAGTTCAAACTCATCGGCCACTCAGGAGAAAGATGAGGCAGTCTGCTTCCATAAACATTTATAGCCTTGGAAACCTTATAGGGCAGTTCTATTCTGTACTATACTGTTGCTCTGAGACAGAATCAACTTAATGACAGTGGGTTTGGTTTGGTTTTCCTATCCGACATTACAAGATGCTCCAGGTTCACTGTATAGATTTCCTTTCCCAGTTCTAGAATCAGCCATCTCTCCAAGGAGCCTTAGTTAATGTTATTGTAAAATGGTCTTAGAAACCAAGATCTTGGCATTAGGTGTGCTTATTGCTACTAAGTGCCAATTCTTTTAGGCCTTCTTAGCTGACAGAGCCAAGAAATATATGTGTGTATATTAACATATATATATATATGTTGTTGTTGTTGCTTGCCGTCGAGTCGGCCCCGACTCATAGTGACCCCTCCTTGGGTTTCCGAGGCAGTTATCACTAGGGAAGTAGGATTGCCCAACCTTTCTTCCGAGGAGTGGCTGGTGGGTTTTAACCGCCAGCCTCCTGGTTAGCAGTCATATATATATATATATATATATATATATATATATACACAAATCTATAAATATTTCTGTATACAACCATCTGTAAGTACATTAATCATTTGCCTTTATATCCATATATAAGAAGAAAGTGTATTCCGTAACTACTCTCATCCCAATGCTAGGCATAAAACACATATAAAATTGGAATGCCTCCATATGTCAAGCACTGGTATGGCAATCCTTGCCTTGAAGAGCTTTCAGCCTAGTAGGAAAAATTGATTTATATGCACATAACTTCAATAAAATGTAGCAATAGAATAATTTTAAGAGAAATACTCATATTACTAATAAAGCAATCAGGAAGGTCACATTGATCAATCTGAGAGTGTGGGAAAGAGCATTCTTAAACTAATTTATTAAATATTGTTTAAATTATAAATATGAATTCACTACAAGAAAATTGGAAAGTATGTTTGTGGCTGAGGGGACAGCAAGAAAAAAAAATATCAAAGTGTGACTCAGCAGGAAACTGCAGGTAATTTTTCCTTTTTATACAGTAATTTTGAGATCATGAGTGTCATGGAGCTGGAAAAGTATATAAAATCCAGGTCAAAGGGAAGTGGCTATACATACATATTTCTAAGAAGACTAGACTTCATTCATTCTGTCAGTGAATGGTAATAATTGAAACAAGGCAAGGGTAAATCTGCCCAATCCCAAGACATGGAGACAATTTCCTGTTGCCTGTGTACTTAAGGAACCAGGATCTTCCTAATGTAGTGTTGGTGTCCATGCTGCAGGAATGATGAGGATGACACTGATGGATGATAAGCTATTTATTGATCACCTACTATGTAATAAATGTTATCTCAGTTAACACTAGGAGATAGATGCTATGATTAATGTCATTTAATCATTGAAGAGTTGAGATTCAGAGAACTGCAATAATGTGCATAGAGACACAAATGCTGATTCCTCACAATGTACTCTTACCCCTCATTTGATATAAGAAAACCTTAGGCTTCCAGTACCCAAGTAACCCATAGCAAATTATCTCCGAAAGCAAGGTTTAACAATTCCAGAAATTACTTTTCATTTCTAAGAAAAACCTGTTGATAGAGGCCTGGTGGCTGTATTTAGATAAAAACAATGGGTTTCAGAAACTAATAAACAGGATAAAGAAAGGAGTTTCTTTCCCATGAAATAGGTTCACCCTGACCAAATATTTCTGTAAAATGTTTAAGCTAAACCATTTCCGTCTTTCATAATGAGGAGAAATGAGCAGATAAATCAGCAAGGAGTCTGTAACCCAGTCCTCAGAGGTGATGTGTCAACCTGGTCTCTCCCTCCTTATTCACTAAGATTTATGACCGGCCAGCAGATCTGATCATCCATCATGGTCCGAGTGGAATTCTGGGTAAGAACAATTTCAGCTACTGAGGGTTCAGAGTTATGGTCCTACTGCTTTTTCTACACAGTATTAGAATAAACCAAAGAAGAGTACACCAGAGGAGAGGAATATCAGTCAATCTCATCAATGCTCTGTGGTATCAGGGGATCAGCTCTTCACGAAGTATTTGCTATCTTGGTTTTTATTTCCATCTAGAAGCATGTGGCGTACTACAGGCCCATTCAGAGAGACTAGCATTTCTCTCCTCTCCTGTTAATTGGGTTCTTCAGTGAATTCACAGGATTGGGTTTGAGCTCAATCACTCTGAGCAGCCATAAGTAGAAGGAAGAAAACAAAACAGTTTCAGAATGCAGACTACGAAGTTAGACACAAGGAATATAGATTCACTAATAAAGCAGGTTTCAGCTGGTTGAACACGTGCCTCCTTTGTGATTCATAAAAGCAGAAATGCAATCCCTTCATCTGCATAGCCCAGAGCTCCCTGTGTAGAAGGAGGGCTCTTGGGTTCCAAACTCACTTCAAATTTATTTTCACATATTTTAATCCCTACCAATTCCCCCCTGGGGGCCTGGAATTAATATGGATATAATGCCTATAATTCCTGCCTTAGGCCACCACAATAAAGCAGGCCTTCTCACCTTGACAAGCTAATACTAAGCTCCAGAAGTGGTTATGAGTGTACATGTGTGTACGTTTTGTGTGTTAACCATATACAAACGTTACATAATCACCATTTTTGCTTTGTTTTAATTAGCGTGTACTTAACTTCAGTATATAATACCCACCCACTGCCATCAAGTCAATTTTGACTCACAGTGACCCCCATTGGGTTTCCAAGGTGGTAAATCTTTATGGAAGTAAATCTTCCTTCCATGGAGCAGCTGGTGGGTTTGAACCACCAACCGCCTGGTTAGTAGTCAAATGTCTTAGGCACTGTGTCACCATAGCTCCTTCAGTATGTAATGTGTTGTTGTTGTTGTCGTTATGTGCCGTTGAGTCATACCTGACTCATAGCGACCCCTCCTTGGGTTTCTGAGGCAGTATCACTACGGAAGTAGGATTGCCCAACCTTCCTTCCGAGGAGTAGCTGGTGGGTTTGAACCGCCAGCCGTCTGGTTAGCAGGCAAGTGTCTTAGCCACTATGCTACCAGAGCTCCCTCAGTATGTAATAGAAAAGAAAATTCTAAGGATGATGGTAAAAGGATATTTCTCTTGATAAGTGAGCAACGGAGCGATTGGGTAAAAATGGACAAATTCAATACTTCACAATTCAGACACAAACCAAACCAGGGAAATGAAATAAAGTTCCCAATCAGTTCTTTGGCTCAAATACAGAATTTTTTTAAAAATTTCTATACAACCGTAATTACTGTGATGGACCATAAAGCAACTTCAGGGTCAGGATGTAGACATAAGTTATGCTACAACTTCTAACCTGACTGGCCCTTGTTTAACAAGGCCTGTAGTTACATCCTCCCAGGCACTCAACTTGCAATTGTCTGTTTTAAGAGACAAGGCAATTAGTGATAAAGAGAGAGTGAGAGAATTACTGCATTCTGAACACATCTGGGGGAAGGAGAAAGGTCTTCTACCCCAGGATGTAGCCAGACAGAGGGATGCCCACCACAGTGAAGAATGAAAAATAGTCTTGATTTATAGACTTGCAGTAAACTAATTTGGAAAGTTAAGACCTGTCATCTTACAAAGCTTTGCATTGCCTCATCTCTCAAGGTAAAAGATGGGAATTTTAGGAGAGAGGTTTCTGGCAGGATCTGCTGAAATAAATCATAAGGTGTTTCATAATTCAGTGTCAATCGATTGTGCAACTGAGCAGTTTTTATTTTTCTAAAACACGGCTAGCACCTAGCTCTTCACTGTGATATGTTTATCTGCTTTGCCGCCAGGATCAAACTCTAAGTGTCCATATGGACTTTGTTGTTGTTAGGCACCATCAAGTTGGATTCAACTCATAGAAGCCCCATGCCCAGCAGAGCAAAGTACTGCCCGGTCCTGCACCATTCTCACAACCCTTGCCATGCTTGAGCTCATTTTTGCAGCCACTATGTCAATTCATCTTGTTGAGGGTCTTCCTCTTTTTTGTTGACCCTCTAACATACCAAGCTTGATGTCCTTCTCCAGGGACTAGTCCCTCCTGTAAACATGCCCAAAGTACGTGAGACAAAGTCTCACCATCCTCACTTTTAAGGAGCATTCTGGCTGTGCTTCTTCCAAGACAGATTTGTTCATTCTTCTGACACTGCATGATTTATTCAATGTTCTTCACCAACAGGAACATCACAATTCAAAGGTGCCAGTTCTTATTTGGTCAAGCTTTCACATACATATGAGGCAGCTGAAAAGACCATGGGTTGGGTCATGCATACCTGAGTCCTCAAAGTGGCATCTTTGCTCTTTAAAGTTTAAAGAGGTCTTTTGCAGCACATTTGCCCAGTGCAATAAGTCATGTGATTTATTGACTGATGCTTCCAAGGAGATTGTCTGTGGACTCAAGTAAAATGAAATCCTTGACAACTTCAATATTTTCTCCATTTGTCAGGATGTTGCTTATTGGTCCAGTTGTGAGGATTTTTATTTTCTATATGTTTTGCCTAAGGCATCTGGTATACCATAGTTCCTAAGGCACTTGACTGCTAACCAGAGGCTGGCAGTTCAAACCCACCAGCCACTCCTCAGAAAGAAGACTGAGCAATCTACTTCCATAGAGATACAGCTTCAGAAACCCAAAGAGGGGTTGCTATGGGTTGCATATGTTTTGCAGCAGTATATTGATAGAGAACTTCCAGAGGTTCAAGCCAGATTCAGAAGAGGACGTGGAACAAGGGATATCATA
>NW_006921589.1:9016815-9019376 GCF_000298275.1 Orycteropus afer afer
TCATGCTTGGTAGGGTGGAGGGTCGACGAAAGAGGGGGAGGCCTTCAAGGAGATGGATTGACACGGTGGCTGCGATGATGGGCTCAAGTACAGCAGGGATTGTGGGGCTGGCACGGGATCGGGCAGTGTTTCGTTCTGCTGTGCGTGGGGTCACTATGAGTCGGAAATGACTCGACGGCACTTAACAACAACAACAACATGGGTTGGGTCCGACTCAATGGCACATAACAACAACAACAACAACATATGTTTTGCCTAAGGCATTTGATTGCTAACCAGACGGTTGGTGGTTCAAATCCACCAGCCACTCCATGGAAGGGAGACTGGGCAATCTGCTTCCATAAAGATTTACCTCCTTGAAAACCCAAAGGAGGTCACCACGAGTCAGGATCGACTTTATGGCAGTGAGTTTTCAGTTTATGTGTTGAGATACAAACACTATTGAAGGCTGTAATCTTTGCTCTTTATCAGTAATTGCTTCAAGTCTTCTTCCCTTTCACCTTTCACCTTCTGCATATTGCACATTGTTAATGAGTCTTCCTCCAATCCTGTTACCACATTCTTCTTCACATAATATAGTTCCTCAGAATCTTTGCACAGCATACAGATCGAATAAGATGAAAAGATAGAACATTGACACACACCTTTCCTGATTTTAGACTATGCAATATCTCCTTGTTTTGTTTGAACAACTGCCTCTTTGTCTATGTACAGTTTCCACATGAGTGCAATTAAGTGTTCTGGAATTCCCATTCTTTTCAATGTTATTCATAATTTGTTTTGATCCACACAGTCAAATACCTTTGCATAGTCAATAAAACACAGGTAAATATCTTTCTGGTATTCTTTGCTTTCAGCCAAGGTCCATCTGACATCAGCAGTGATAGCCCACTCCATGTCTTCTTCTGAATCCAGTTTGAATTCCTGGCAGTTCCCTGTTGATGTACAGCTGCAACAATTTTTGAACTATCTTGAGCAAAATTTTAATTGTGTGTGATATTAATGATATTGTTCAATAATTTCCACATTCTATTAGGTTATCTTTCTTTGGAATAGGCCAAATATTGATCTCTTCCCATCTGAGGGTCAGGTAGCTATCTTCTAAATTTCTTGGCATAGACAAGTGAGTGTTTCTAGCATTGCCTCCCTTTGTTGAAACAGCTCAATTGGTATTCCCTCAATTCCTAGAGCTATGTTTTTCACCAAAGTTTTCAACACAACTTGGACTTCTTCCTTCAATAGCCTCAGTTCTTGATGATATGCATCCTCTAAAATGGTTGAACACAGACCAAATCTTTTTTGCACAGTGATTCTGTGTATTCCTTCATTTGATGCTTCTCACATAATTAAATATTTTTGCCCATGTGATCTTTCAAAGTCGCACTTTGAGTCTTGAGTTTTTTCTGCAATTCTTTCAGGTTGAGAAATGTGGAGCATGTTCCTCCTTTTTGGCACCCAGGATTCCATAATAATTGATATTTGAAGTTCTCAGAGAAGAACTTGGGTCAAGACTATACTTCAGATTAAATTAATTCAATATTTTCTTCTGGAATGATATGGTCTGAATTCACTCCTTCATGTAAATGTATTTTGAAATATACATGCTCATAAGGAAAGCCAACAGGATCAGTAAAATGGAATAAGTCTTTACTTGGCTTCCTAAAAGCTACATATTTGTTAACAATGTTCATAGCCATATGTATCTACTGACAGTGGGTGAAGGTGATTTACTTATTTTCCAGGTGTGAGAGGAACAAGACTCTGTTGTTCTCCCCTACTGTATTTCTTCCCAAACCATAACCTACATTTAATTTCTCATCCTTGCCCTTTTTTGCACTGATAGAAGGAAGGTCCTGCATTATCTTAAGCATTAGAATTGGCTCAGAATCTCCATGTTCCCTCCTTACTGAAGTGCTGGATCATAAATATCTGAGCATTGGTCCCTTCTTTCCCATACAGGGACTCTGTCCTAGTATCTGCGTTTTGCTTAGCCATACTTGATAATTATTTAGGCCCTCTTGTTTCAGGTCAAGTAATTTGCATTCCTCTGCCTCATTAGAAGTTGTTTTTGCTTAGATATTGCCCACCATTTATCATTTCCTCCATACTCCATGGTTCTAGGATAGTCTTTTCTACTGCTACATGATTCCAGCTTCCTGAATCCTAGTCTAAGTCAGAGATCTTATAGTAGATTGGTCACAAATGGCAAACACTCACCTCCAATAAGCTCAAGCAGAAAACTCAAACCCACTGCCATCAAGTCAATACATAGTCACTCTATAGGACAGAGTAGAACTGCTCCATAGGGTTTCCAAGGCTGTAAATCTTTACAGAAGAACACCTTATCTTTTTCCCACAATGTGGGCGGTGGGTTTGAATTACCAACCTTTTGGTTAGCAGCCAAAGCTTTAACCACTACATCACCAGAGCTCCTTCAAGCAGAAAAGGGAATATATTTACTAGTAGAATCCAAAATTACAACTCCAACCAGTAGAGGACAAAGATGTAGCTGTATCCAGGATCAGTTGCCAGCTGGTATTTGGAGTCTCTGGGGGGGGGGG
>NW_006921589.1:9020107-9037107 GCF_000298275.1 Orycteropus afer afer
CATAAAGAAGGAATCTGTGATGCACTGTATTCATCCCACCCACATTGACACACACAGAAGAGAAAGGAAAAAAAGAAAAAAAAAAAAAAAAAAAAAAAGTTAGATAAAAAACCAAAAAACTCACTGCCATTGAGTCATTTCTGACTCTCAGTGACCCCTTCTTGGGTTTCCAAGGTGGTGTCTCTACAGAAGTAGATTGCCCAGTCTTCTTTCTGAGGAGTAGCTGGTGGGCTTGAACTGGCAGCCTTCTGGTTAGCAGTCAAATGCCTTAGGCACTATGCCACCAGAACTCCCTAGATAGAAAAGGGCAATTTATTTTCAAAATAACCTTTCTAAAATGTGTGCTTTATGGAACTCAAGTCCAAGAGTTTGTGTGTATGTCATCTTCCAACATGGCTGCTCCATCACACCCATGTGGGGAATACTGCTTAGACAATCTGTCAGTGGCCTCTATACTACTTCAATTTAGCCAGTGTGCATTAAGCACCTTTTTTATGTGCAGGGAATCATACCACTTAACTTTTCATGCTTGTCAATCTAAATGTTCCATCATAACACTTAAAAGAATTAACTCTTTTAAAATTAAATTTGGTGAACCACTAAAAAATATACTAATACATATTAAGTTTGATTTGCAGCTCACTCTGCCACCATGAAACAAAATGGTGAGTAATAAAAGTGTTGAAATGAGCCTATCTCTTCCTACAACTTTTAGTATCCCTCAATTACATTCAGTAAAGGGAGGGTGAAATGTTAGGTCTCCAGTTCACAAAATAGCTCATATTCAATAATAGACTTGTCCCTCACATAATTTTTTAAAAAATGCTTTTATGTTATGTCAGCTTAGTATATATTGAAGAGGAAAACCCATCCAGGGTGATATACCTATGAATGTTGCAGATCAAAAAAGATTTAGTTAAGTTCATGATTAACACATGCAATGAGGCAAATGTAGACACTATTTCCTGAACATAGCCTTGCCATTGCCTGCCTTCAGGGCTTGGCTAAAATTATTGACTCAGCCTAAAAAGTCTGTGCCTCCAAACTGTATCTCCTATCCTTCCTTCAATGCTCAACTGCAATTCCATCTCCTCTAAGAAGTATCTTCTCAATTTCTGACATGGTTAAGTATTCTTTAGCTCACACTTGCCTAACAAGATATTTGCACATGTGTTTTTGCCTTTCCAGAGTCATCCTTGTATCATAGTTAGTCCATATGTATATTTTTTGTGTCTACAAGATGCTTAACTCCTGGAGGATTAAGTGTTGTAACTATTTAACCCTGTCCATTCCATTAATTATTTAATAAGTATTTTTGAATGTCCATATTCACTGTGCTAGGTATAATGGAGATATAAAATATAAATCTGCCTGTATTTTACCCTCAAATAATCTATAGTGCAGAGAATAAAAGACAGGCAGAAAAATGAATATAATACAAGGAAAACCATAAGTGATATAAGAGAGGTAAAGATGAAATATTATGAGAGTTTGGAGAAGGAAATCATTTTGACAGTGAGGGAAGAAAGGAGTGAGAGTAACTGAGAAGATTTCATAGAACAGGCTTTGAAACTGCACTGGGTAAGGTCTGGACATGTGGGTATATGTGGGTTCACCTGGAAAGGGAAACATCATGAGTAAAAGCATGAACAGGAAGAGCAAGAAGGTAAGGCTGAGGATACCATGTGATGCGTAAGGAGAAATTCTAAGAAACTATTGGAATGGTAGCTGAGGTGTCTGGATACTATCATGTCTATTATCTGGATAACAGAAGATGTGGACAAAAGTTGGGGAGGTTGGGTGTAGGAGGAAGGTGTCAGTCAGTCTACATCAATAGTGTGAATAAAGGGTGGTACAGAACTAGCTGAGACAGTGGTGGAGGGAATGGAGGCCATACCTAGAGGCTTTGACAAGACTTGGCTGTTGGTTGGATATGAAGGTCAGGGGAGGAGGAAGGGGTCCCTGAGAACAAGGCCATGGTGGTGTCATTGACAAAAACAGGGGACAAATGAGGATGAACAGGTCAAATGGGGGCAAAAATAATCTCCAATAAAGATGTCAAGTAAATGTTTTTTCTCTCTACATTGGCCTTCCAGTTCAGCATCTGACAGAAAGTTGAGTGAATTAATATGAATCTATAAAAAGCAGTAAAGGTATATGGAGATGATGGTGGAAATAGTATGTTCTAGAGACATCATCAAAACTTGAGGATTTCATTAAAATGACTAGAATTACTGGTTGGATAGAGACTGGTAAAACCCCGAGACTATGGCCCCAGGTTACTGTTTGGGCCTGGAATTGGACTCACTCTCATAGGTTAGCTCAGCCAAATAACAGAAAGGCTCATGAGCTGAACACCTACTCCAGGGACAGTCACCCCTTAGAATAGTCAATGGTGAGAGATCAGAAGGGCAGCATTTGCACAGGTGGAAATCTAGACAGACAGGAATGCAAAGGTAAGAAGGACACAGGGACAGGTATCCACAGGGAGGAGGTGGGAGGAGAGCTGTTGCATTGTGGGGATTGTAATCACCGGCCATGAAACAAAATGTGTACAAACTGTTGAGTGTAAAATGAATCTGCATGGGAAATTTGCACCCAAATGACAACTAAAAAAAAGCCTTGGGGTTTTTATCAAGGAAGACAACTGCGCCATTTTACAGAATCTCTTCTGGCCTTGAGTCAGGTTATCACCAAAAAATTTTCATCAGTTGAAAGTAACTATCATTCACTGGGTACCTACTGTGGGTAAAGGATTTAGGTATTTTACAAACTATATGTCTTGCATCATCACAAGTCCATTTTATAGAAAAGTTAACTGAGCTTTGCTTACCTAAAGCTTTCAAATAGCAGGTAACTGTTACAACAGCAATTGCTTATATAGCTTCTGTCAGGCCTCAAGTAATATTCCAAGTCCTTTACAAATATTAAACCTTTTACTTCTCATAATTCCAGTGACAGGTATTATTAACATGTCCATGTGACACGTGAGGAAACCCTGGCACAGAAAGTCAAGTAACTAGCTCAAGATCATACAGTAAGTGTCAGAACCTGTCCTTGAACTCAAACAGGCTGGTGCTGGAATCTGAAAACTTAACTGTCACATTCAGTGCCACAGGGCAGAGTAGTTAGGTCTCAAATCCAATAGGCACCAGGCTTCACCCTTTCCTTCCACTTTCAACCAGAGAAGACTTTGCTGGAGTTATCCTCTGAGAAGAAAAGAACAATCATTACTGAATGATTGGCCCAGAATCAAATGGAAATTAATAGTGATGTCTGTAACTCAGAACTCCTAACCCTCAATTTAGGGTCTTAACCAGTAGTTCACATTGCCCTTCTCCTGAAGGGTTAATGGTGAACAGACAACAATCATGTGGTCTTTATATTAGGAATGTCTTTCAAAAAATGGAAATGTGTATTCGAGTTGTATATAATAATAATAATAAAGAACATTATACTTAAAAAAGCCTTTAGGGCAAAAGTGAATATTTGATAAATATAATAAAAGATTTTCCATGGTCTTCATAAATCAAACTTTTATGATGAATTTCTCCAAAAAAAGGTAATTTTACTCATCCACATTCAGATTTCTAGGTACAGTATATTATCATGAATCCCCCAATCATCCTTTAGAAACATTACAATATAGGGTTTTATTGTAGCTGTCTTTTGAGGTTGCAAATTGTTAACATCTGTCTCTTAGTGTTTTCTTTTTTATTACAATACTCTAAATACACTAATCTCTGGTTATCCTGCTAATAACTGTAATTTTCTAGTCAGCCGTTATCTCTCAAGGTAGTTTAAAGGTCATTTTTTGCAATACATAAGGAAGCTTGGGAAGAAAGTGGACGTGATTTATTTCTAAGCAACTGAAACTCATGTTTAGATTTGGTTTTGTATCCAAGAAGAAAGTGTCTGCTGAGATGTTTTGCCTCAATCTCTCCTCTGGTCCCAGCATGATTAATTTTGGTCTCTCTCATTACATTTTACTTCTGCTACGTAATGCTATTCCTACTAGATAGAGAACACAGATACTATTTTCAGAAGGATAATTAAAGGATACATTTAAATTGTACTTTTTCTATTCAAAGTGCTGGTTAATCCATATGTTATCCCTACAAGATACAGGCACGCTGCACTTTCCCTTAGAGAGGGCTGGTGCTGAACACTCTCATTAGGATTTGGAGAATTATATCCATTTCATTTTCTATTGTACCTCAGTTGCTGCAGAAATTATGAAACTCAAATGTATTTGTGCAAATGCACACATTTTCATTTATTGGAAGTACCAGTCAAAATATGAAATAAGCATAAACAGAAACTAGAATGAACATATGGTGAGCTGTTTGTTTGTTTGGCCTCCTTAGCCTCCTTTACTTTTTGTAACAAAAGCTTGGATGTTCTTGAGTAAAACTCATTACCATTTTACACTTTGCCTGAAGCTCCAGGGCAGAACCAATTAGATAGAGTTATGGATTGAATTGTGTCCTCCCAAAATATATGTTGTGAATCCTAAAGCCTATACCTGTGGATATAATCCCACCTAGGAACAGGGTTTGCTTTGTTATGTTTATAAGGCTATATCAGTGTAGGGTGTTGTGTTGTAAGTCAATTAGTTTTGTGGTATAAAAGGAGCTGTTTAGGCACATAAGCAAACAAGAAGGACAAACTGGGGAAGATTGTTGTCACTAGGAGATTGCCAAGAAACTGAGGAACAGAAGCTCAACAGAGACAAGGATCTTCCTCCAGAGCCAACAGAGAGAGGAAATCTTCCCCCAAGAGCCAGCACCCTGCATTTGGACTTTTAGCCTTCGAAGCTGTGAGAAAATAAATGTCTCTTTGTTAAAACCACTCACTTGTGGCATTTCAGTGATAGCAGCACTAAGAAATGAAGACAGATAGCTGTAGTGATGGCTCAGGGACAAGCATGTGATCTATGCATGGACAATGAGATGCAGAATCAGGAGAATGCAACAGCCCTGCTGGAAAGGGACATGCATCTTATTGCAACTGGGAGTGCTCAGTAAGGATGATAGCAACATGGCCTTGACCATATCAAAATGGTACCACAGGAAAGAGTCAGTCTGACAATGCATTCAAAGCAGGGATAAGTAGACTCAAGAAACTGGAAGGGATAACACTTTGATGTCATCATTTGTGGTGCTAGATTCAGCCATACCTATAGTTGCATTGAATCAGTAACCTGAGGTTACCTTGAAATGAGTTCCTTTCACTCTCAAATAATGACAGCTGATAATACATAACCAAATTTATGTTTTTTTATAGATGTTAGTAATGATCTGATTTTATTATGGAAGATAGTAAATGGTAAAGAAATTTTAGTGGAATATTTGACTGCTAACCAGAAGGCTGGAGATTCAAACCCACCAGCTACTCCTCAGAAGGAAGATTGGGCAATCTACTTCCCTAGAGATACCTCCTCAGAAACCCAAGGAGGGGTCACTATGAGTTGGATTTGCCTCGATGGCAGTGAGTTTGGTTTTTTTGGTTATTTTAATTGAAAAGAATCAGATGGGATTAAGTAAGGAAGCCCTCAAGCAAGACATTATAAGCAAAGATTTTAATAAATCAAATCATTATAAAGTAACAGCTCATGTCCTTTCATACAGTGGTTGTTGTTGGGTGACATGGAGTCAGCTCCAACTTATAGTGACCCTGTGTACAACAGAACAAAACACTGCCTGGTCCTGCACCGTCCTCACAATCCTTGCTATGTTTGAGTTCATCATTGTAGCCCCTGTGTCAATCCATCTCATTGGAGGTCTTCGCCTTTTTTGCTGACCCTCTACTTTACCAAGCATGATGTCCTTCTCCAGAGACTGGTCCCTTCTGACAAGATGACCAAAGTAGGTGAGATGTCTGACCATTCTCACGTCTAAGGAGCATTCCGGCTGCACTTCTTCCTGGACAGATGTTGGTTTTTCTCTTCAGTATTCTTAACAACATCACAACTCAAATGCATTAGTTCTTGTCAGCTGCTATCTAGTGACCCTCCAAACCATGGCAACCTCATGCTCAACTGAACAAAATGCTGCTCCATCTTGACTCATCCCCTTCATTGGTTGCAGAGTAGACTATTGTGATCCATGAGGTTCTCATTGGCTGATCATCAGAAATAGATTGCTGGGCATCTGTTCCTAGTCTTTGTTGGTCCAGAAGTTTGCTGAAATCTGTTCAACATCATAGTCATGCATAAGCCTCCACTGCCAAGAGAGCCTTGGTCCAGAACTGAACCCATTTCACCCACATAGAAGGTGAGAATTTTATCACTGACCCACCTATGTAAGGGTAAATATACTGCTGATATTTTCTAGGAAAAGACTCCTTATCTATAACGCTTTTTAACAGGATGTCTCAGGTTTAGGGTTTTTCAAACCTAGGATCTATGTGCTTATAGGACATGGCTTCCTAAAAAAAATGTCACATAAGTGGCCATTTGGTGTATAAAATAGAGATATTTCATAACCAAAATTCTCTAAGAAACATGGACCAGAGAATGTGTGTGTAACGAGGGAAGGAAGCTGTCCTCAGGCTCCAGACCTCTCCTAGGCTTCACTGGGCCTTTTGATTGCTGTCTCTGAAATTAGTAATGAAGTTTAAAACTAGGAAAGATCCATGGTTTATGAAAGTACGATTAGGCAACCTGATCCTTTGTGATGGGCCACTATTTTTCTAATTTAGAAGTTTGCAGACAGCATAGGGCCTCAGTTTCTGAATTTTTCACATATGGTATTCGAGCTAGATCTGTAAGTTCTTCTTTGTTTGTATAACAAAGTGCACAAATGCAATAGGTTGTGCTTTTAATATTTGAATCATGTTGATTCTTCAGTTAAGGCTGTCTATTATTCCTATTTTTCCAGTTATGTAGGAGAAGTAAGTGGCCAGGGGCCTCTTCCAGGGCTGAGTCCATGATGGTACCTGGAGAAGCTGAGCTGTAGCGGCGTGCTGATCACAGAATAGCCTCCTTAGCGGTCCTAGTGATGGCCGTTGGCTTCCACTCCTCCAGCATGCCCAACAACTCTGTGAGTCCCTAATTCCCTGTATTACATGCCTTTCTGCTTAATATGCCTAAGGTGGGTTCTGTTTCCTATTCTGAACTCTGTATGTTTCAGTGAGTTACTAAAATAAATGATTGTTTTATTTTGGCATGCAGAAGTTTTTCTCAGGTTCCTGATTTGTGTGCACCAATATTTTGTCTATCTTCAAGATGTTAAAAAGTTTAAAACAAAAACAAAAGGTAATAATAGACCTATCGCTCAGTCAGGGAAACAAAAAAAGATAGGGACAAGCTGTCATATTTCCTAGGCTATAGTTTTATTTGAAGTATACTTTTTTTTTATTTTTTAAGAGAAAGGCTTTGGAATTGCTGGGTATTTTCCTTTCCTTTGCATAAAAGCTTAAAGACCTTACTTCTTACTTATTAAGAAATACAAGAAAGACATTAGGTTTTTCATGGGTGCAAAAATGATTTGAAGATTATTTGAATCTTTTTTTTTTTTTTTTATATCACTGTAAACTAATCCAGAAACTAAAATTGTTAATGCCATATGTGTCATTGATTTCCATCTTGCCAATTAAATAAAGGTTACCACCTGGTCGCTTCAAAGATTGTGTCTGTCCCTAGGCACCATCACAGTGATTCAGATCAGCTGGGACTCTCCTACTGACAGTCCCCAAATTCCCTCTGCAGGGAATGAGTGGCAGAACTTCTGGGAAAAACTCCACCTAGGGAATGGCAAAATTGTCATTAGCTAGAGCTCCTGTTTGCAGATCTTTCATCGCTCACTAGATATGCTCTTCTTCTCTGTTTTCACAAAGAATCAAAAATTAATTCCACAGCCATTTATTGAGCACATAGGATGGGCCAGGCACTGGGCCAGGCACCAGGCATACTGAGAAAAATAAGATGTACAGCTATGCATCTGTTCTCCATAAAGGCTGACTGTGAGTGGATGGATGCATATCCAGTCCAAACACAATGATAAGTTCTATGAACTGAGTGCTACCAGGTAGCAAGGGGCAGGAATGGTCCAATAACTAATCAATTAAGGGAAATGAGAGGATTGAGTGTCGAGGCAAAGAAGGGGGTGATATTTCAACACAGTTAAGAAGAATAAATAGAAGTTGCCCAGACCAGAATGGAGGAAGGATATGGTGGAAGGGATAGAGGACATTCTAGGGAAAGCATTCAATATCATCCAAGGCAGGGCCAGGCTTGTTCAGGGACCATGAAGTTTTGTTGAGCTGGCACAGAGGCTGGTTAGAAAGGAGTGGCATCAGATGAGGTTGTAACAGCAAACAACATCTGAATGAAAAGATTCAAAGATCATTCTACACATATTAATACAGCTCTATTTCTCTTCGGTATCATAACTGTTATCATTGACCAGCTACAATTTTGCTGCCTATTTCTTGAGTGACCAGGACCCTCTGATGAATGCTTTAGAAGGACTGACTCACTTATTCCTGACCATCACCTTATGACGGATGTAGGTACTGTCATTCTCCTCAATGTACAAATGTGGAAATGAAGCCTAGAGAAAAATTAGTTATTGAAAATGCCACTTAGGGAATGGCAAAATTGCCGTTAGCTAGAGCTTCTGTTTGCAGATCTTTTATCACTCACTAGAAATGCTCTTCTTTTCTATTTTCACAAAAAATCAAAAATTAATTCCACAGCCATTTATTGAGCACATAACATGGGCAGAAGCCAGTCTACTCTGACACACATGAGTTTGCCATGAGTCAGAGTTGACTATGCAGCAACTTTTTTTTTTTTTTTTTTTTTTTTTAATATTTGTCAATCTGCTTTCATAGAGATATTGCCTCGGAAACCCAAGGAAGGGTCACTATGAGTTGGAATTGACTTGACAGCAGTGATTTTGGTTTGGTTTTCTATTTTTTTTTTAATATTGAATTTAATTTTATAGATATTTTCAAGCTCAAGTACACCTATCAATTTGGCCTTTTATAGAGATGATTCTATTGGTAAAACAGAGAGTAGCTTTTAGAATGGAGAATAGAGAATTCTGCAGAAATCTGAGGTGAGACGTGAATGCTAAGGACCTATGTAGTCTGAATGCTAAGAGCCTATGTAGTTTAGCAGTCCTGGAAAGGCACAGCAGAGATGGTCTGGAACAGCTTTCAAGGTAACATTGTGCCCATGACTTGCTAACTAATTAGATGTGGAATGAGAGACACAAGGTAAAAACCGACATAAGGAGGAGTCGGTGAATATGGTGAATGATGAACTGATGGAGAAAAGCAGGTTAAACACCATGTGCTCCTCAGCCTATATGACCATGAGACCAGAAGAACTAGATAGTGCCTGGCTACCACTGTCAACCACTCAGAAGGGGAGCTATGTAGGACAACTTGGATAGAGTGGGAAAACAATATGGAACAAAACTCAAAATCATTAACAGAAAACAAAAAGGGCCAGGTTTGCTGGTCTGATAGAGCCTGATGGAACCACAGAGACTATGGTCCCTAGCTGCCCTTCAGGTCTGGAATTGAACCCACTCCTGTGGCTTCCAGCCAAACAAAAGATAGGTATGTGAGCTGAATATTTACATTAGGCAGATACACTCCTTGGAGAGATCAATCATGAGAGAATAGGAAGGCTATGTATGCACAGGAAGATAGCTCGGGGGACAGGAGTGCATGGGAGGTAAGGACACAGGGAAGAGGTAACTACAAGGAGGATATAGGAGGGAAGCTGTTGCATTGTGGGAAATTGTAGTCAATGTCGTGAGACAAAGTGTACATGCACTGCTGTATGGAAAGTAAATTTTCTCTGTAAACTTTCACCCAAATCACAACAAAAGGGACTGGGAGAAGATAGCCAGTGGGGATTTACAAACTGAACTCTAGGTACCTAAAGGACAGAAATTTGGATCTCCAATTCAGAGGCAAGGGCAAGATTGGAGAAATAATTTGGGAGTCATCAGAATATGAATGATCAGTAAGGGGAGAGTTAAATTGTCCAAGGGCTAGAGATGGCAGGAAGCCATCTTGGTATCAGGTAAGGAGCTGTATGGGTTCAAATCCCACTTTGCTCCTAATCATATGTACCTGCCTAAGTGGCTCAGCACACTGGACCTCACTTCTGGTTCTGTCAAGTGAAGTAGTTTGACCACAACGTATTTCTCCTGAGCAGAGAAAGTTGAGTGTGCATTTCATCTGGATAAGTGTGCAGAGTCATATGGAGGCTGTAGATGTTTTAAAGAGAAAACACCAGTAGTTTAGTGGTAGAATTCTTCTCTTCCATGATGGTAACCTGGGTTTGATTCCCAGCCAATGCACCTTAAGCACAGCTATCATGTGTGTGTTAGTGAAGGCTGCATGTTGCTATGATATGGACAGATTTCAGTGGAGCTGCCAGGCCAAGATGGACTTAGGATGAAAGGCTGAGGGATCTACTTTTGAACATCAGCCAGTGAAAGCCCTATAGGGTACAATGGTCCAGTCCTTAAGCATGGAGTAGATAGTGTTTCATTCTGTGGTGTATGGTGTCACCATAAGCCAGGGGCTGACCTGAGAGCAGCTGACAACAACAAAGCTTTTTGAAAATAATATTATTTCACTTAGATAACAAGAAGATAAGTTAGAACAAGAAGGTAAGGCCAAGACAAAGATTTTCTGCAATCTTATCATTCAACCAAATCAACATTTCCATTTTCTACCCCCTGAGCAAGTGCACATTCAATGTTTACATATTGGTTGCAGTTTCAGTGGCAGAATTTGATAATCTGTATTTTAATTTAAAATTTTACCATGGTTATTTTTCGCTTTACTACACTCATGTCCTCTAATCTCTCCTCCTCCCCACCCTGGTCAGGTGGCCGCTCATGAAGTTGCAGGAGATGAGTTCCATGTGAGTAGTGGTCCCGGACGTGTGCAAGCAGGGCCACCATGGCAGCAGTGCAAAGCGACTGCCCATCATGGCTCATGGTGCACTCTCAGGCTGGCCGCAAACAGTGGCGATTCCAAATGGCTTTGCTTAAGGTTTGTCTCAGTTCTAAACTGAAGAGATTCTCAACTCTACCAAGCTTTAAATAAATTAGTATAAAAAGACTTAAAATAAATTCTCATAAAGGCTTTCATTTAAAACAATGCTTGAAACAATATTTTAGAGAGTTAAAAATCTGTTCCATATTGAACTTCTTTAACTTTTCACTTAGGTGATATCTCCAGCCTTAAGGATTAAATCCCAGTTAAACGTATCTGCTTCAAGCTATATGGACATCATTTCCCATGACATAAAATAACTACTGTGATTAAGTTCTAACATCAATCATTCTCTACTCTGCATAGAAATGCTGAACATGATTCAAGACTGTCCCGTTTTTCTACAATAAATAAAATCTGGATATAACTGGAAAACTTCTGAGACATTCTTACAAATCTATTTATTCTATTTGGTCTTTAATTTTTTTTTTTTTTTCCAGCACATTCTTTCCTTAAATAAACCCTTGGTCTGTGGGTAATACATTCATTCTCTCTCTCCCTCTTGATGCTCTCTCACTCTCTCCTCCTCCCTCCCTCCCTCTCTCTCCATCTTTCTGACACGTGCACACACACTCATGCTCAAGAAAAAAAAAAAAAAATGGTTGAACTACCAAATGCCTATAATCAATTTCTGTTCAGTGTGTATTAAAATTTGAAATGGTACCAAAGAGTGTGAAGCTAAAAGAATCAATCTTCCTTTATCATACCCGTCAGGATTCAGGTAATTTGAAATGATCATTTTTGTTTCTTTCTTGTGAAAGAGGAAAAACAAAAACAGATCACAGGGCCAGCTGAAATCTAGGACATTGACAACCTGCTGCGAAGGGGTAAGGTGTCCTCTGTGCGGGGGTTAGATGATATTAAGGTGTCATAGTTCACACAGTGTGTAGCTAGCAGTGAAAAGACGGGGTGTAACTCACCACACCGTCATGCCAGATACAGGATGAACTTATGCTGTGGTCTGCTCTTCTGCCTCTTCATTCCACCTGGAGCAACCTGGCTGGACGTGTGTGTGGCTTTGGGCAAGTTACTTAACCTCTCCCTGCCTTGGTTCCTTCATCTGTTGATGAGGATGGGGCGAATAGTGTGTTCTTTAAACAGCTGTTGAGACTATCAAATCAAATAATATATGTAAAATAAAAAATAGTGTCTTGTGCACAGTAAGTGCTCGGTAAACTTTAGCTGCACTACCCAGCTCCTCAATTTCTAGAACACCATAGCCATCCATGCCAATTGTGCCATTCACAAAGGGATTCTGAGAGGACAATTTGTGACAAGTCTCCGTGAGTCTCTGACAATGTTCATTTGACTAATATCCCTGATCTTTCAGCTGCTTCCACAAGAAGTAGTGATGTGAAAGTCCACTTTCACTCAGTGGGGCTGTGTCGTAACACATAAACCTCTGGGACTGGAAGTCCAGTTATACCCCAAAGCCATTTGGGAAGTCAGTTTGCCACTTCAGGGTTAGGCATGAAACCCTGGATGACACGAGGAACCATGCTGGAAAATGTGGTGGGAACTAGTCTGCTAACCAGTTAAGTGAAATCCGTGGCATCTGAACCCCCAGATTGGCCTGTAACCGAAAATAGGTTGGCACCATGTTATTTGCCAGCTTCCCAAAGGACACTCTAACCTTTCTGTTTCCATTTTCCATTTATCTGTTATTGAATATCTTTGAATGCTGTGATGCCAACACAACAGATCTTAGTGGCAGATTTCCTTTCCGTGGCAAAAAGGATCAAATGACAGGAATTAAAGCTGTGAAAAATATCTTACTTTAAAATGACTTTGACAATAACTTTAAAATAGTTTCTGTCATCTAAAACTCAGGGCTGGAAAAGTCCTTATGCCTTTAAATGCAGTGAACTTCTTTTCTCACATGAGTAAACTGAGACATAGAAAGATAAAACGGATTCCATCCAGGGAGCCTGTTAATTACTCAACTCCAGTGAGGTTTTGATTATTTGACTTCCAGTCTACATTGATCCCATTAGAAACATAATTGATTAAGTTAACTATAGAATCTCTGCTACTGGCCACTCTGCCAAATTTTAATCAGGGTCTATATTATATAGGGAGCACTAGTGATACAGCAGTTAAAGTGCTTGGTTGCTAATCACAAGGTCAGTGGTTTGAATCCTCTGGCAGAAGAAAGATGTGGCAGTATGCTTCCATAAAGATTCACAGCCTTGGAAACCATAGGGCAGTTCTACTGCGCTATGAGTCAGAATTGACCTGATGGCAGTGGGTTTGGATTTTAGTTACACAGTACTTAACAGTTTTAAAATGTTATCTTAATGACTTGTCACAATAATTTTCTGACATAATATTAGAAAAAAAGAAAAAAACAGGCACATAGCTATGATGCCAATTCTAACTCATGGTGATGTGTGTGTGCTCCGTAGGGTTTCATGGCTGCATCTTTTACAAGTAGATTGCCAGGCCTTTCTTCAGCAGCACCTCTCAAAAACCAGACCAAACTCACCTCCATTGAGTTGATTCTGACTCATAGTGACCCCCTTTGGGTTTCTGAGGCAGTAAATATTTACAGAAGTAGATTGTCCAGTCTTCCTTTCACAGGATAGCTGGTGCGTTTGAATCACCAACCTTCTGGTTAGCAGTCAAAAGTTAGGCACTATGCCACCAGAGCTCCCAGGTGGATTCAAAGTACCAACTTTTGGGTAGTAGCAGAGCACTTAAGTCTTTGCACCACACAGGGACTCCTACAAGTATTATATCCAGAAGGCTGGCAGTTCAAACCCACCAGCCACTACCCGGAAGGAAGGTTGGGCAATCTACTTCCGTAGTGATACCGCCTCGGAAACCCAAGGAGGGGTTGCTATGAGTTGGGTCCGACTCCACGGCAGTGGTTTATTGGTTGGATATTAAGATGAGAAATTAAGACTCAGAAAGTATAGTTTATTTATCTTAGTGGTTTGATAGCTGGCAAATTACAGAGTTGAGCTGAACCAAAGACTTCTGATTTTCTAGTCAATGTTCCTCCTAAGGGAATTTCCCCAGGGGTAAGCAATACCTTGTCATAAAAGTTATTTTAATTATCTTAGAGTTAGACCAACTGGAAATGGAACACCTGTTGGGATCTTGTGGTAAGGCCAGGGACACCAGGGACAAATAAGGCGGATTTAGACAGATAAATTTAGTCATAAAACATAAGCTTTAACTAGTTAACAATATTGTTGAGACCCAAGCGTGCACGTTACAAGCATTTGGTAGGAATGAGTTGTGTGATTTTGTTTTCAGGGATTCAACCACATTCCTCCAAACTAGTTCATGTATGTAAAGTAGCATATGATGTTTAGCCCAATGATAAAATCTCCACATATACCAAAATCATCACATAAAATAACAGATTTTTAATGGTACTAAGAATTTTGTCCTTACATACCCCAAAGTATTATTATTTCTCCAGGACCCAAAAATACAAGTTTTAAAGGATAAATCTTTTTATGAAAGAGCTAAACACTAATAGAATAATTTTTTTCAAATGACACTTACCTTTTAATAATAACATCATAAAACGTAGCATGAAAGCAGGTGTATGTCAGGGCTATTAAGTTCCAGAATAGAATTAAATTTACTGTGCCTAGAAAATTAGCAGGACCCCCGAATCTTTGGTATATTTGTTGTTAGGTGAGTCAATGTTAAACCCATAGTGACTCCATGTGACAGAGTAGACTGGACCTATGGGGTTTTCTAGGAGCTCTGGTGGCATAGAGCCTAAGGCATTTGACTGCTAACCAGAAGGCTGGTGGTTCAAACCCACCAGCCACTCCCCAAAAGGAAGCTTGGGCATTCTACTTCCGTAGCGATACTGCCTCAGAAACCCAAGGAGGGGTTGCTATGAGTCGGATCCTACTCGAAGGCAGTGAGTTTGGTTTGGTTTGGAATCTTTACAGGAGCAGATCACTTGGTATTTCTCCTGTGAAGCAGCTGGGTGAGTTCAAACCTTTCCATAGGTTTAAAATGATGCCTAATGCTGAATAGTTACAATCCTGTAATCTATATAATACTTTTGCTGGTGACGTGGTAATTTATTTTAAATCTGGAGAGGTGTTTGCTTTTTTATATTTTAATTAGTTTGGTTAGTTTAACTAGCTATAAGTAAAGACTGCCAGAAGAATGAACAAATCTGTCCTGGAAGAAGTGCAGCCAGAATGCTCTCTAGAAGCGAGAATGGCCAGACTTCATCTCACCTACTTTAGTCATGTTGTCAGAAGGGACCATTCCCTGGGAAAGGATGTTATGCTTGGTGAAGTAAAGGGTCAGCAAAATAGAGGAAGACCCTCAATGAGATGGATTGACACAGTGGCTGCAATAACGGACTCAAGCACAGTGAGGATTGTGAGGATGGAGCAGGGCTGGGCAGGGTTTCGTTCTGTTGTTCCTAGAGTCCCTGTGACTTGGAGCCAACTCAATGGCACCTAACAACAACAATGAAAAGTAAAGAAAATAACAGCCAAAGATTTTTCACGGAGAACAACTCTGTTCAGTTGCAGCAGACTATAAACCATCTGGATGGCCTGCCAGTGGTTGGCCCTGGGAGAACAGGTGAGAAAATGAGGATGACTGAGTTTTCAGCCACCAACCCCTTGCAACAAATGGGTCAGAACAACCTCAAGTGCTCATCCACAGACAACTCCTGGGGGCCTGCTCTTCTTCCTGAATGGCGTGCTTAGTTCCCAGAAATATTCTCAGAGTACCACATTGATTCCCAGGAGACAGGAAAATGTGGCACAGGTCAGAGGAAAGAGAAGTTGATGGCAAATCCCCCTTGATCACCCAGTTGTCCTATTGGTAAGGGTAGGAAACAGGACCGTGGTGGAAGCAGTGGTGTGTGTATGTGGTGGGGTGTGTGTAGGGGGGTGTGTCTGTACATATGCATGCATGCATGCATTAGCTAATCATTTTTGTTGTAAATAAAAGCCCTGACACACAAACCACTTCTTGTTTCACAAATCCATTGACATGTGATATATAGTATACATGTATATGTGTGTGTCAAGGATTGGGTGTTACCCTCAAAATACAGTGCACTCCACTCGAGCAGATATGTATTATACCCCAACTTGGGGAGGCTGTTGTTGTTAGGTGCCTTCAAGTAATTTCTGACCCCTAGCAACCTGATATGCAACTGAACCAAACAGTGCCTGGTCCTGTGCTTTTCTCACAATCGTTGCTGTACTTGAGCTCATTGTTGCTGCCACTGTGTCAATCCATTTCATTGAAGGTTTTCCTCTTTTCGCTGGTCCTCTGCTTTACCAACCATGATGACCTTCTTCAAAGACTGGTCTCTCCTGATAACATGACCAAAATACGTGAGATGAAATCTTGTCATCTTTGCATCTAGAACTTAAAACCCTATACTCTAAGAGGAAATGGCAAGACTTTTACTTGCTTCCTTACACGTATCATCCGGAAAGTCCAATCACTGGCAAAGGACATCATGTCTAGTAAAGTAGAGGGCCAACAGAAATGAGGGAAAACATCAGTGAGACAGGCTGACACAATAGCCACAGTAATGGACTCAGATATTCCAGTAGTCATGGTGATGACGTGCGGCTGGACAATATTTTGTTCTGTTTACAGGCATACCTCATTTTATTGTACTTCACTTTATTGTGTTTCACAAATACTTCATTTTTTTCCCCCACAAATTTGAAGGTTTTTCACAACCCTGTGTCTATTGGTGTCAGTTTTCCAATAACGTGTGCTCACTTTGTGTCTCTGTGTCATATTTTGGCAATTCTTAACAAGATTTCAAATTGTTTCATAATGCTATTGTGTGCTTAATAGACTACAGTATAGTATAAACATAACTTTTATATGCATTTGGAAACCAAAAAATTCTTATGCTGTGCGTTATTGTTATATTCACTTTATTACAGTGGTCTGGAATTGAACCCACAATATCTCCGAGGTACCTGTATATAAGAACATCATGAATTGAA
>NW_006921589.1:9041192-9046228 GCF_000298275.1 Orycteropus afer afer
TGAATATTTACCTCAAGTAGATACACTCCTTGGGGAGAACAATCATGGGAGAAAGAAGAGCTGCTTATGCACAGGGAGACAGCTCAGGGGGCATGAGTGTATTGAGGGATGGACACTGGGAAGAGGTAACTATGGGGAGGAAGTGGGAGGTGAGCTGTTGCATTGTGGTATACTGTGGTCAGTGACATGAGACAAAGTATATGTGAACTGCTGTATGGAAAGTGAATTTGCTCTGTAAATCTTTACCCAAATCACTATATATATAATTTAAAAAAAAAGAGTCTACCATGGGTACCATGTTGGGAGTTTTTTGCATATGATCTCTAATTCTTAAAACAGTCCTACCAGGCAGGCATTACTAGCCCTAATTAGTGATGAGTAAAAATGAAATCCCACAAGGTTAAATGATTTATCCAGGGCCACACTGGAAGTATCAAGGACTCAAACCAGGCTCTCTCCAGATCCAAGACCCAGGATGTTTCCCTTGGACAGGGCTGTCAGCTCCAACAAAACCTTAGATTTCCATGTTGATGGTATTTACCTTCCAGTTACAAATAAATGGATAAAATATACAAGTGTCTATGATGAGCATAAAACCAGTTACCATAGAGTCAATTCTAACCCATGAGGTCTCTTTGTGTGCCAGGAAACAAGCTGTGCTCCATAGGGATTACAATGGCTAATCTTTCAGAAGTAAATCACCAGATCCTTTTCATCAAAGGAGAAAACAAGAAAGCTTAAGGTCCTTACAGCTCACCTAGACATGCAGAACTGAAACATGTGCAACAATTAAAAGAGAAGATTATACTCAGCTTCAGGAAACACTAATTTTGCTGTAAGGGCATGGATACATTGATCAGTCCAGGCAGAACCCTGCCCCGGAACTGCCACATTTCCCTTTTCTCTCATTCTTCACCTGCAGTTGAAATGACACATTTTCTTTCCTTGGAAGCAAGTCTTTCCCGATGAGAGCTTGGGCAGCACATTCTGCTTCCCCCAGTCCTGCTGGCGGCGGAGGAGGACAGAGCATCTCCAATCTGCTCATTTCTTTCAGGCATCCTAATTGGAAGTCCTGCCTAGAGCACATGGCCAGAGTGAGCAGCCAAGTGGAGAACAAAGGAGCGTTGCTCACATGTGTTCCTTTCCAATCTGGTCCAGGCTCTCTGGCTCAGTAGAGAGAGCCAACAATGCAAAATACTAGATGGTGAAGGGTCAGTGGGCAGTAAATGGTTATACCCCTGGTGAGCCCTGGACACGTAAGGGAAGAAAAGCTGACTGGATACTTTTCTTAAAAACAAAAGTAAAATGGAGGCTGGAACATAATTAAGATAGAATCAAAAAAGGAAAATTAGTGAGAAATCCACGCTCTCTGAACAGCTCTACTTGATGCTGATTTCAAAATGCTAAGGAAAGGATTTTCATTCCTTCAGAATTAAAATAAATAAATCTATTGAGGATACATAAGCCTGACATTGTGAAAAGAATAGTGAACTAGATTTGGAATTTAACCCAAGCTCTAGCATTGTTTGATCTTGAGGATATGTTTTCCCTTTCAGGGGCCTCATAGTCAATGACTGTCCATTGGGCTATATCAAGAGTTCTTTATTAGCTGTTGTCATTTTCACCAGCTCTGTGAAATCTGAAAATTTGCATGTGAAATATTGTAGGAATGTACAATTTCCTTAGAATAGAATCCATGGCACTCATTAATTTCACAAAGGGGACCCAGATGGTGAGGAAGGAGGGATTGGATTCAATGAACACTAAGATTCCTCCTAGCTCTTCAAGAAGATTCTATATTGCCATGTGGGTCCCATTTGGCAAATGAGAATGTGGTCAAGGAAGTTGTCTATCATTAGGCACAGCCTCTAGCCAATAAGACTCTGTTCGAACACCTAACCCACCCCACCCCAAGGTCTTTGTCAAGAAGCCAAATTTGAAATGCTGATGATTTGGGCTTCTGTCACATCCCCTTACTTATGTTCACTCTCCAGGCTTTTCATTAGCTTCACCCTTTCCAATTCTCCTGGTCATTGGAGAAATACAAAACCAACTAAATGTCACATAGTAACTCTTCCATGGCTGGCATATCAGAATTTGGTGAGACAACTTATAAAACTTAATGTACAATTTTTTTTCGCCTAATTATTTAAGAATAAAAGCAGTCAAATATCTTTCCTACAGATAATCTACAATCTAAAAGACAGAGAGGGTGGGAGTAGAACTACAGCTTTATTGAGAAATATTTAATGAATAGGCAACCTTTCTCCAAACCATAAAAAAAGAAATTCACTGCCGTGGAGTCAGATCCGACTCATATCAATCCCTCCTTGGGTTTCCAAGGTGGCATCACTATGGAAGTAGATTGGCCAACCTTCCTTCCAAGGAGTGGCTCGTGGGTTTGAACCACCAGCCTTCTGCTTAGCAGTCAAATGCCTTAGGTGCTATACCACCAGAGCTCCCACTTTCCTCCAAGGGAATCAGTTCTCAAATGTTTCATTCCATAATGCCTTCCATCTAGGACTCAAAGCCTTCATGGTCACCACCAAATACTTACCTTTTCTACCACTACCATATAAAGCCATACACACAAGCCATGATATTTCCAATCGCCTGGTATGCATGTGAGAGCTGGACAACGAATAAGGAAGACCAAAGAAGAGTTAATGCTTTTGAGTTGTGGTGCTGGCGGAGAACACTGAAAGTACCATGGACTGCTAAAAGAACTAACGATCTGTCCTGGAGGAAGTGCAGCCAGAATGCTCCTTGGAAGCAAGAATGGCCAGACTTCGTCTCACCTATTTTGGTCATATTGTAAGAAGGGACCATTCCCTGGAGAAGGATGTCATGCTTGGTAGGGTGGAGGGTCCACGAAAGAGGGGGAGGCCTTCAACGAGATGGATTGACACAGTGGCTGCGATGATGGGCTCAAGTATAGCAGGGATTGTGGGGCTGGCGCGGGATCGGGCAGTGTTTCGTTCTGCTGTGCATGGGGTCGCTATGAGTCGGAAACGACTCGACGGCACTTAACAACAACAACAACAACAACCATATAAAGCACAAGTGCATGCATGTGCTTTAGATGATAGCAGCCAAACACAGTTAGCAAGAAGATTTAAAAGAGTAGAAAAGAAAAGATTGAAAAGACAGAACAATTTTATATATCTGAAATCCCTGGGGACAGATAGTTTTTTGGAATGTGGAATTTTGTAGATTTTAGAAGCGTGATAAACTATAGGGAGTTTATATTACAGAGTGCTCATACAAGCCCCCACAGTCAGACATGTTAATATCTTTGTGGTAAAACATGTAAATATCCACTTTGTTTGGGATAAATAAGTAAAGATCATGAATAGCTGCTTGTCAGTTTAAGTCAGCTTTTATCAAACAAGCTTCAGTCACTGAGTTCCAAAAAAAAAAAAGTTTTTAGTTGTCAGAGCTTTTCAGATTTAGAATTGTGCTAAGGGACTATTGGTCGCCAGTCACTTTCATGTGGTTCAGTGGTAGGATTCTCCCCTTCCATACAGCAGACCTGGGTTTGATTCCTGGCCAATGGATCTCATGCACAGCTACCTCCAGACTGTTGGTTGAGGCTTGTGTGTTGCTGTGATACTAACCAAGTATCAGTGGAGCTTCCAGACTAAGACAGACTGGGAAGAAATACTGCTGAACCTCTTCCAAACATCAGCCAATGAAAAGCAGTTTGATTTGAAACCAGTTGTGAAAATAATGCAGGACCAGGAAGTATCTCATCCCACAGTTCAGTTCTTCAATTGATCTTAATAAGAGTAATTTGGAAACTTGACCTTCACTTTGGTGGTGGTGCTGGGGAATAGGAAATCTGAAAAAAAAAAAAACCTTACAATTCTTTAAATTGTAAAATAAAAATAGGATTAATGCAGAAAAATCCTCTTTAATTTTGGGCACATTCTTTTCTTGATGAAAATTGTAGGAAAATTGAGCTTGAGAAGTATTTATTTGCAAGTGAAGTTAAGTGAAATGGTACCTTGAATGAATTCATTCAACAGCTCTAAAAGGTGATCATTGTTTTTTTAAAAAAAGGAGAAAACAGAAAATTATCTATGCAAAAAGATTTTCTATTCTTTCTATCCTGGCCAATATCTCAAAAATAATAAAAATGCATGCAAATAGGAAAAGGAAACCAACAAACTTCTAACTAATAGGAGTCATCCGGAGGGTATGAACAGAAAGAAACAGAGAAGAGGAAGGGATGGAATCCATTAAGCTCTCCAAGTATCTAAAACCTGCCAGCAACAGCGAAATGGAAATGAAAACCCTCCCTTTTTGAAGTTCATCCATTACTAATTGAAAGGTAAGAAGGCTGATTCTGTCTGCCTTAGGAAATAAAGACTTAACAGATGTCTTTATTGAAGACTCTGCTGTTCTATGGGGAAGGAAGATGGATCGCTCTTCCTAAGCCCTTTTGTCATGTCATATCCAAGTTCTGTCACCTAAACCTGATACACAATTAGACAACTGGCTAGGGTGTTGTCTTGACAGATTATTTGCCATGCTGGAAATGAGGAGGCATTTGCTGCATCATTCACCTCTCTTGCTGGATGAGTTCCTAATGAGCACCATTACCAGCAGAAATTATTCTTGTATTTGGAAACACCTTTCTAAATGGGAAAAGGAAAGTCAAGTTTAAAGCTAACCTATATGGATTAGAGGAATGAAACATATACTAAACAGCAAGAATGGCTCTAAAAGAAGGAGGTTAAACAATTTTGTCTCTCATCTGAAAATCATTTCATAGTAATCAGATCATGAGACAGTCTATTACCCATTGCTGGTAAGTCAACTCAGACACACAGTGACCCTATAGGACAGAGAAGAACTTCCCCATAGGCTTTCCAAGACTATAAACCTTTACAGAAGCACATCTTTGTCAGGCAGAGTAGCTGATGGGTTCTAATCACTGACCTTTCAGTTATCAGCCGAGCACTTAACCACTGTCCCAATTGGGGCTCTAGAAAGTCCATTTGAAAACCAAACCAAACTCACTGTCATTGAGT
>NW_006921589.1:9046713-9048897 GCF_000298275.1 Orycteropus afer afer
TAATTTCTACTTCATTCTGTGCCAAAACGTGCCTGCTATGGAAGTTATTATTCTCAAATAAGTATTTGGATCTTCATCACTAAGATGGAGCTGCCACACAAGATTCTGAATATGAACTGGTACATGGGCACCTATCAGGGGTCTCCATGTATGAAGGGCAGCCAACAACAATAACAAAGTTAAGGCCAAGACAAACATGAGAATGCAAATGAACCACTTGGACCATAATCCCCTCCACAAGTAAATAGGCCTTCTCCTAGAAGTGCTCTAAGATACCTGGAGCCAGAACCCATGGGAAGTGACCTCCTCTTCCCACACAATTTATTGCATCATTTTCTCTCAGCACAATTTATGTACTAACTTGCAGCCTTTCCGGTGCCAGATCGTACACCCCTGAACAGCTAGCACAATATTTAACAAGTAAAATAAATCTCTGCCATCCTCATCATATCCTGCTTTGCCCTTAGAAATGTGTCCAATAAATATGTATTCATCCTCTGATGAACGATTGAAGGGAAAGAAATTATTATTATTATTCCAAACCAAAACTATGCTTAAAAACATTTCCCATTTAATGAATGGAAGGGTGGTGAAAAGTCACTGCATTATGAGAAAGTTTATTTCTAGTATAAGACATAGTTTGCCAAGCATCCTAGGCTTATTTGAATTCAAAAATATGGATCAAACATTTAAAAACATTTTTTTTCTCTCTCTCATTCTGATCATCCCCAGGAGGTAGACACCATCATCTTTCGACTCTCTTCAGCGTGTTGATCAGTGTGACTCAGACCAAGAATGTCCTTCCCAAGATGGATTTACTTTGCTCTAAAAAGTCTCTGATGTTTCTGGCTGACTTAGAAGGACTTGTTTTCTTTCCTGTCTTACTTTTAACCATTAATCAGTGATCCCATATATATTTCTTTGTACTTTTCCAGTTGGATACTGGTCATAGAGAACCCTGACAACTGCTCATAATTTTATTGTTTGTCCTGACACCCTCCAGGCCACAGTCTTTAGTATAATTATCAACCATTTTTCCTAATTCAATGATATTCATACATACAGGGTGAGCTGTATAGGGAAAATAACCATGGCTAAATATTATAGGTTCCTGAATATGCTCCTTTATACTAAATGTATTTTTCTAAATAAAACAATGGTCTCAGCACATTGGTCAATTGCAGACACTAAAGGTGGTATTAGATGGATTTCACAATTTGTCATTTGAATATGCCACATGCTTGTTTCCTTTTTTATACACTGTTCACTCTATATTGAATTTCTGACTTCAAGCATGCAAAGCTTTGCTGTTCTTCATTTCTCAGCTGACCTACCACCAGTTCCATGAAGCCTTTCCAGTTACCCCCAGTCACTAGTATGGGAAGTGTGTGGAGGTGGTGGTGGTGGTGGTGGCTGTCATTATTGTTAATTGCTGTTGAGCTGACACCTACTCATGGTGACATTACGTGCAACAGAACAAAACGTTGCTGCCTGGTCCTGCCTGGGCCATCTTCATGATCACTGGGATGTGTGAATGCACTGTTGTGGACACGGTGTCAATCTATCTCATTTAGGGTTTCCCTTATTTTTTGCTGACTCAATTTTACTAAAAATGATGTTCTCTTTTAGTGATTGGTCTTTTCTGAGGTTCAGATTACTTGAAGAGTCAAAGTTTCACCATCCTCACTTCTAAGAAGCATTCTTGTATTTTTTCTAAGACTGATTTGTTTGTAGTCCTGAAAGTTCACAGTATATTCAATATTCTTTGCCAATACCCCAATTTGTATGGGTTAATTCCTCTTCTGGGTCATTAGTATTATTGTTACTGATGTTCATTTTGGCTTGACTGCCCTGAAACAGATTCTAAAACACTGGCCCATGACTTGGGGTCTTCCCACCTCCTCTCTCTGCAGGCCCCCCTTACACCATCTTCTGCCACCATGTTGCAGCTCACTCTGGCTCTAGTAGTGCAAAATGGGAAGGCACAGATGTCACTGCCCCCGTCTGCAGCAACAGCCCATTGCCACTTCTGATCTGCATATTAATTCACTGTCCAAATTAGAGAGGTTAGCAATGGGCAATGTGTCTTTCATTTCCTTTCTTTTTGCCTTTTTAGGGTCCATGATATGTCACTAATGTCAGTCCCAGGATAGTCTAAAATCTGATTTTTGCAAGCAGATCAAA
>NW_006921589.1:9049997-9066473 GCF_000298275.1 Orycteropus afer afer
TTTAAAATCATTTATCTATTCCCTGGTATATTTTGAAAGGCCTTGAGTTGTAAATGTAATATCAATGATATTAATATAACTCCCCCAAATATTATCTGAACATTATTTTTAAAAACAAAATTAATAGCAGATTATTATTATTATTTTCCCTTATGCTAACAGGGCTGACTCGATGACACATAACAACAACAACAACAACGCTAATGTTGTCAAGAAAAGTCTCTTTGTTAAGGAATTCTAAGTATAAGCTTATGAGCTTTCAGACTAAGCAATACCATTCTTGATATCCTGCATGCCCAGAATACTTGTTTGGCATATAGAAGGTGTCAATAAAAGTTCTTAATTAAAAATAAAGATGCCTTGCATATGATTGTTATTATTGTTAGGTGCCATCTAGTCGGCTCTGACTCATAGAGACCTTATGTCAATAGAGCAAAGCATTGCCAGATTCTACTCCAGCCTCATAATCCTTGCTATACCTGAACCCATCACTGCAGCCACTGTGTCAGTCCATCTCTTTGAGGGCCTTCTCCTTTTCCAATGACCCTCCACTTTACCAAGCATGATACTCTTTTCCAGGGAATGGACCCTTCTGACAACATGGCCAATGTAGGTGAGATGAGATCTGGCCATTCTCTGTTGCAAGGAGCATTCCGGCTGCACTTCTTCCAGGACAGATTTGTTAGTCCTTCTGACAGTCCGCTGTACTTTCAATATTCTTCACCAACACCTCAACTCAAAAGCATCAACTCTTCTTTGGTCTTCCTTATTTATTGTCCAGCTTCACATGCATATGAGGCAATTGAAAATACCATGGCTTGGGTTAGACACAACTTAGTCTTCAAAGAGATGTCTTTGCTCTTCAGCACTTTAAAGAAGTCTTTTGAAGCAGATTTTCCTAGTACAATATGCTGTCTGATTTCTCGACTGCTGCTTTCATTGGTGTTGATTGTGGAACCAAACAATGTGAAATCTTTGACAACTTCAGTCTCCTCTCCATTCATCATGATGTTGCTTATTGGTCCAGTTTTAGGGATTTTTGTTGTCTTTATGTTGAGATGTATGATAGTATGATAGTATGCATATATTGGTTAAGATCAAAGTAACTATATAGCATTGTAAATTTATATTATTTCACAAACAACTTGGTTCTTTCATTTTCATCTTTAGTAATGACCCACACCCATAACAACAGATGAATGTTTTTTGTTTGCAACACAATTCAGAATTGTGATACTCAGTGCAGGTGGGTCAGGGATGGTAGGCATTGCCCACATTGGAAAATAATGCCCATTAGAAAAATAATATAAACCAGAAAAACCAAACCCATTGTCACTGAGTCAATTCTGTCTCACAGCAACTTGCATAAGGTTTTCAAGGCTGTAAATCTTAACGGAGCAGACTAACTCATCTTTTTCCTATGGAGTAGCTGGTGGGTTTGAGCCACTGACCTTTTGGTTAGCAGCTGATTGTCTTAGCTATTACACAACCAGAGCTACATTATATAGTAATGTATAAATTCTGCCAGCTGACTCGTGTTGCTTCAAACTAACACCCACACAAGAAAAGCCTGCTCAAACAGTCACAAGGCTATGAATTCTGTCCGCTGACACCAAGTTGTAAAGGTATTCCACTTTACATGTTTTCAGATGGTCACCTTCAATAAAAGAGGCAAGAGAAACAGAGACAGAATATAATGCCTTGCTTTGGCAAGAAAAATCCCTTCCTGCAAATGTTGGAGGTAGAAAATTCTCCCTGTATAAGAAGCATGGTTACATAACATTCCTGAAACAGACGAACCATGAATTCCAATGAAAGTGTCATTCATTCAGAATGCCATAAGTACTAGAAGTTAATTTATGGACTCGCCTGAAGTGCAGATGCTCAATCTGAGTCCTCTGACAGCCTCCTAGCTTAAAAGGGAGTTGGATCCCAGCGCTCTCAAAGATGGAGAGGCCGACAAGAGCCACCTTCCATGATTGCCTGATCAAGACTCCACTCGAGTTGAGACACCAACTGACTGGTTATTGTGTCTAATGAGTAAATTTGTAAGCCTCCCACTTTCAACAAGTTGTGTGCATTTATTTTACACAAATGAAGAGACTGGGTAAAAGATTTTCTAATTTAGCCTCATCCTTTACACATTTTCAGACAAAGCAGGGAAAAATAACTTTTTAAAACTGACTAATGGAGTCTAATTTTCCCCTTGGTTTTGGCAGGCGGGTTGGTAGGAATAATGTGGTGGGGGCTTTGTGGGATTTTTCTGCCCATTAGCAGTTGTATACCAAAGATGCCCCAATCTGCATTTTTATACCTTTATGTTATTGACAAACATACTCCCAGAGCTGTCTAGCTCTTTAAGAGCGGCTGTTATTTTTTCCTGGTACATGGAATCTAAAATGGACAATGGCAGCAGCCCCAGCCTAACTGAAGCTCATCAAAATGCCTCATTCAAAGTGATGACTGAGTGGATTAAATGCAAGGACTCAGCTACCGGTATTAACCCATCAAATGGTGCAGCTCCTGAGATGCTTTAATCATGGAGGTGGGATTAATAGGCAAACTCTGCTACGCAGCCTCAGCGCCTAGAAAATCATGCCAGGAGGATAAGGATGGATGCTTAAACGGGCTGAGCTTTAATCACTCCAAGCCAAAAAGAAAAAAGAAAAAAAAAAAGATAGTCTGGAAATTAACTAGGAGGATAAACTTGGAAAGGAGATTAAAATAGCCTGGGTGTTTATCAACAGATTGTACAATATCTGCCAAGCAGATTCCCCAAATTTCCAGTGAGAATCCCTGTTGTTGGTGACTTCAACATTCTTTCTTTGAAAATAAATAACGAAGGGTTGACGCAGGAACATAAAATGTCAGGCAGGTGAGTAGCTAGTGGAGTTACATGTAATGATGAGACAAATTTCTGGGAGAACAAACACACAGATAAAGTTGGCACTGTCAAGTTCTCCAACAGAATTTTAAACACTTTCTGCTCCAAGTCTGCACATGTCCAAATAAATCATGATGAACTTGAGTTCCATTGGGCTACCTTTTCTTTTTTCTTTTTTTCCTGGCTGTAATCAGCAGGCTTGATTGTCAGGCCCTGCTGTTAGGGCCAAATCAAAAATACGATATTAACTTCTTTCAAAGATGCAGTCACCAAAGCAATAGAAGAATGCAAATAAATCAATTCCGCATGCTTAAGTCCATCTCCGTTTCATGCAAGCCTGGTGATAGAGAGCGATGCTTCCCCTCCAAACCCTGCCTTATCATTTTGAGGTATGAAAAATAGATTGTGTCACAGTAATGAAACACAGGAAAAGGGAGCTTGTTATAAGCTGATTACAGTTTAGATTGAAGGACTGGTTCTCATTAGCTATTTTAGATTGGACAGCATCCTTGAGTTGTAGTAATTACTGAAAGTAATTTTTGAAAGGGAGGGTGGGTCAGCTGGTGCACAGAGAGACACAAACAGTTGCATGGCGGTTGGGAGAGGGGTAGGGAGAGAGACCTACAGCCTGCCAGGTGGTTACCAATCTAAATACTATGACAAATGACACAGGCGGCATGGCTACTTTCTTGTTAGGCTACACAGCAGAGAGAAGGGAGGAAGTGCTTTTCATGGAGGAAGGAATGCAGTGTAAGCTGAAGAGGCCTCTTTAAAGTTCAAGTGGGCAGAGTGACTCCCCAGAGTGAGGCCATAGACATGCAGAGGCTTGGTTTTCATCCCATAATAAATGTGATGAAGGCAGGTTCCACTGCTAGTTACAGAAATAAGTTTAAGTAGCAGACACTCAATGACAGTCAAGGCAAAATGACCTGTTTTCTTGCTTCATTAAGTATATTTGAGCTCTTGACCATTTTTCTGGCCACAAATAGGATGAAATATGCAACCTTACCAGTCTTGGAGGGATTCTGAGCAAATCTCTAGTTGTGTTGTACCAAGGCCAGTATTTGATCCACCATTGCCTCTGTATAGGATAGGAGCCTCCGGGAAGAAAGTGTGCTACTGTGTTGGTTTGTTTGTTGACTTGGGGAAGACAGGGACTTGGTTTCTAGCTCTAGACTTGTCACAAACTAGACACCTGGTGACTCTGGATAACCTCACTGCCATTGAGTCAGATCCAACTCATAGCAACCCCTCCTTGGGTTTCTGAGGCAGTATCACCATGGAAGTAGATTGCCCAACCTTCCTTCCAAGGAGTGGCTGGTGGATTTGAACCACCAGCCTTCTGGTAAGCAGTCAAGTGCCTTAGGCACTTTGCTACCAGAGCTCCTTCCGACTCTGGATGCTGTTGTTGTTGTTATGTGCCACCGAGTCGGACCCGACTTATAGCGACCCCTCCTTGGGTTTCCGAGGCAGTATCACTATGGAAGTAGATTGCCCAACCTTCCTTCCAAGAAGTGGCTGGTGGGTTTGAACCGCCAGCCTTCTGGTTAGCAGTCAGGTGCCTTAGCCGCTATGCCACCAGAGCTCCTCTGGATAAGTCATGTAAATTCTCAGATTGTTCTTCTCAGGGAAATAAAAGCAGCAGATTAGATGTTTTCTGATGTCCCTTATAATGTTTGACTTCTCTGGTGCCAGTCATTGTTTCTTTTGGCTAACTTATTAAGAATGAAATAAGGAAGACAAAAAGAGAAAAACTGTCTTCTCTTCTAAGTCAATGAACACATTCTTGAAAAACTAAAAGGAAAATTTCTTACTCATAAGAAACAAGGGACTCAGGTTGCCACCAAGGGTTGGAGCACTTGGCTGATAACTAAAAGGTCAGTGTTCAAATCCACCAGCCATTCTGCAGGACAAAGATGTGGAAATTTGCTTCTTTAAAGAGGTATAGCCTTGGAAAACTCTTTGGGAACAGTTCTACTCTGTCATATAGGGTCACTATGGGTCAGAATCAACTCAATGACAGTGGGTTTGGTTTGTTTTTGGTAATATGCACCAAGCTCTTTTAGGTATGCTATTTCATTTGATTCTCCAATAACTTTGCAATGGACAGATGAGGAGTCTGGACTTCAAGATGCTATGTCACACGCACAGGTGACCCAGCTCAAATAGGGGAGATGTGACACAGCGTATGAGCCTGCCCAATCTTATGAGCAGAATGGTCCTGAAATAGTAGACCATGCCAATGAAAATTATGGAAGGAATGGATAGCCACCTTCATAGTGTGGTTTGAGCAGTATCCAAAGGTTTCTTTTACTCTCATTGTTGTTGTTAGTTGCCATCAAGTCAAGCCTTGGATCATGGTGACACCTTCACAGTGAGATCTGACTGTTGTGATCCAGAGGGTTCAAGTGGCTGATTGTTGGAAGTACACCCCCAGACCTTCTGCCTACTCCACCTTAGCCCAGAAGCTCTGCTGAAATCTGTCAGCATCAAAGACACACACAAGCCTCCACTGATAACTGGTAGTGACTGTGCTTGAGGTGCTGGCTGGGATTGAACCCATGAAACGTGAAATTCTACCACAGAACCGCTAATGCCTCTCTCTCTTACTCTAACTACCTCTTAAACTCTCAGAATGGCATCTGGATTCTCTCCATCACAGTCCTCCTTTGGGTTAGCACACCATCTCCAGAGAGCCCTGATTAAAATACAAATGGGTTACCTGGGAGGAATAAATTTATTAAGCAATTAGTAAAAATGAATAGTCTTTATAAAATTAACAGGCTGAATTTATCAGATTAGCCAGCTGTCATTCAGCAAAAGAGATACCTGGGGGACACACCGCCTGCTTTACGGCATCTTCATGGTCGCTGGTCTGTTTGAGTCATGGTTGTGGCTATTGTGTCAATGCACCTCATGAAGGTCTCCTTCATTCTCACTGACTCTCTGCTTTACTAGACATGATGTCCTTTTGTAGCAAAAGGTTTTTCCTGATGACATGTCCAAGGTAAGTGAGCCGAAGACTTGCCATTCTTACTTCTAGGTAACAGCAATTCATCTTGGTCAAGTAAATGCTAAGTGTCAGGAACTGTGCTAAGTGCCTTACATATGTTACCTCACTCTACCCTCACGAATGATTATTAGACTCAGTGAAATGAAAAAATTGAGGTTAGAGATTTAAGAAAGTTGCTCAAGTTCATGTGGTTAGAAAGTAACACTGTCACGATTTGAAATAGCTCTGATTTAAAAACCCAAGGTTTTAATCCTGTGATCTCTCTCTCTCTCTCTCTCCCACACAGACACACACATATACACACAAACACACAGACACACACATAGACACACAGACACACAGACACACAGAGACACTGTCTCTTTCTCTGTGTGTCTCTTTTATTTATTGTCTCTTTCTCTGCGTGTCTCTTTTATTCATTCTCGTTCTCCTCATATATGTGGGTGTGGGTGTGCCTGCATAAAATAATTCTCACCTAGACAAGTAGACTAGCCTCCCAACTGGTCTCTCCATACCCTCTCATCTCCTTGGGTATTTACACTGAAACCAGACTATCTATTTAAAATGCTTCAGGGACTTCCCTTTGCTCTCAGCATAAACTTCAGTGCAGCACTAACTCCTACCTCTTCTGCCCTCCTTACCTTCCTGGCCTTCTCTCTTCCTGACAGCCCTTCCTATGTGCCCTCTAGTGCCTGTCTTCTGCTTTCAGTTCCCCAAAGCTTACTCCCTTTCACCACAGACCCTTTAATTGTCTTGTCCCTTTCAGCTAAAGCTCTACATGCCTTCTGGCTTGCCCACCTTCTCTGGCCCAGCTAAATCCTACACACTCTTTAGATCATGGCACATAACAACAACAACAACAACCTTAGATCTCAATTCAAAAGACTCCTCCTGATTCCCCAGACTGGGTCATTCCTGACTCTGATGCGTCTCATAGCAACCAATAGTCCTTCCAGGCTTTGACACTACATATGTATGGGTGTGATTATTTATTTTTGAGCTTCCCATGAGACTAAAAGTTGCAGAAAGGTGAAGAGCATGTTTGTTTTCACTGATCCTGCATTTGACACAGGGTCTAACACAGAACAGGCAAACAGAAAACATTTGTTAATCAAATAAATAAAACTCTCTCTCAGCTTCACTTCTAAACCCTCAAAACCACTGTTAAAACTCCACCAAATTCTGAGCTAATTATAAAATAAATTTTAAAATGAGCTCTCCCCTTTAATGTCAACCAAACTCACTGCCATCTAGTCAATCTCGACTCATAGTGACCCCTCCTTGGGTTTCCGAGGCGGTATCTCTATGGTAGTAGATTGCCCACCCTTCCTTCTGAGGAGTGCCTGGAGGAGTCCCTGGGTGTTACAAATGGTTAAGCATTCAGCTACAAACCAAAAGGTTGTAGCTTTGAATCTACCCAGAGGTATCTTGGAAGAAAGGCCAGGTGATCTACTTTCGAAAAGTCACAGCAGTAAAAACCCTATAGAGTGTAGTTCTATTCGGAAATATACAAGGCTTCCATGGGTCAGAACTAATGTGATGGCAATGGGACAAAATAAAAAAAACATGCCCATAAAAATGAACAAACACATCCATGGAAATATAATGAGCCTCAGTATAAGGAGCCCTGGTGGTACAACAGTTAAGCACTGGCAGTTAAGGTTGGTGGTTCAAACTCACTCAGCTACTTCTCTGGATGGAATAAGACCAGATAATCTGCTCTCATAGAGATTACAGTCTAGAAAACCCTATGGGGCAATTCTGTTTTGTCACATGGGGTCACTAGGAGTGGAAACTGACTCAACAACACCTAACAGAAACCATTTTATAGGTTTCTCAATAAGTGTTCATACAACAGTAACAAAACTAAAAGATGAAATTTAGCTGGTTGATAAATTTCCAAGCAATTAGGAAGAAATATATTGCCCAAGAGTACGAACTTTTCCTCCTTACATACTCATCTTTTGCTTTTAAAGAGAATTCAAACTCTTGTGTACAAATGCACCTTATCACAGTGTTCTCAAACCAAACTCACCGCCATTGAGATGGATCTGACTCATAGTGACCTCTCCTTGGATTTCCGAGAAATGGCTGGTGGGTTTAAACCACCAGCCTTCTGGTTATCAGTCAAATGCCTTAGGCACTACACTACCAGAGCTCCCTATCACAGTGTACAGTCTCTCAAAGTATACAGAAATCCACAAAGCAAGTCAGAGATGGACCAAGAAAACCACAGGAGGGTGTCATTCCACCAGCAGGCCCTTGGAGCCATGACCCCACTGTGCCCTTTGGGTCTAGCTAGGTCCTGGAGTTCTGGCTTTAGATCTATGTGATCATTAGAACTTCTCAAGAATGACTTATTCAGCCTCACCCAGTCATGCAGCTTGACTTTATAAGTTTACACATCTTGTCTCAATATGACTAATTATAGTAACTGCCTTTTCTAAACACCTACACCTAAATTAAAATATTACACACCTAAATTGAAATATAAAGAGAAAATACACTCAAATCATTCTCCACTGGAGCAGATGGGCTGATCGTACCAGCCATGGATGGCACAAAGCAACAGATTGTGAATCTTTGCACCAATCCTCAAATTAGAAGTGCACAGCTTCATGAATAGCAGGATGAAGTCTGACTTCCTGAGAAGGCGAGTTTGTGCTGACCAGATGCCAGCCTCAGCCTCCCTCTGACGGAGCACTTTGCAAATAAGAAGTGTTTTACGATCTATTTAATTAGCTATTGCTCACAACCATCCTAGCACCTCAGGAGATTGATATTTATATTTTATGATTGTGTTAACTTGCTCAAAACACGCCCCAAACAATTTCTTGGTGTCTGATTTCACACTGGTTCAAATGGGCTACAAAGAGTGAACAGGGGGAGGGGCCCATTTGCAGAGAGGTAACCCCCTTTCTTGCCAGGCTACACACACCCTGCCACAGTATGAGTAGTGGGCCAGGCACCTGGATGTTGTTGTTAGGTGCCATTGAGTTGATTTCAACTCAGCACAACCCTATAGGACAGAGTAGAACTTCCTCTTAAGGTTCTGTAGGCTGTAACCTTTTTAGCACATTTCCAGATCTTTCTCCTGTAGAGCCACTGGGGGGATTATATCTGCCAACTTTTCAGTTAGCAGCTGAGTGCTTAACCATTGTACCACCAGGCCTCCTGTAGGCACACACTAGGATGCTCCTTGGTATTTGCATGATACTGATGCATAGGATCTCTGTTTTGACCTCCTAACCAGAAGGCTGGTGGTTCAAACCCACCACCCACTCCTCGAAAGGAAGATTGGGCAATCTACTTCTGTAGTGATACTGCCTCAGAAACCCAAAAAGGGGTCACTATGAGTCGGGGCCGACTCGACGGCACATAACAACAATCCCAATAGTTAGTCTCTGGCAATTACTCTGCTCTGCTCTGAATAAGAAGGAGGCAAGGAGTCCTGCAGGAACTGGGGAAGTTGAGGAAAAGGCTGGGACCTCAGTGTCAGAAAGTAGCCTCTCTCACTGTGTGGCTCAGACATCCCTCTGCAGTCTTCTTACACGAAGAAAGTGGGGAATCTAGAATACCCATCAATACATAAGTATGCATGTTGATGCAATGAAACGGCAATCAAAGGTTAAAAGTAATGAACTAAGCTTATATGAATCAACACAGACCAATCTCAGAACAAATTGAGTAAAATCACAACTTGCAGAACAACATAAATATGTATGTACTATGATACTATTTTGTAAAAAAAAAAAAAAAAAAACCACACACACAACAAAATAAAAACATATTTTCCCTGTTTACATATACATGTGTATAGCATGAAAAAAATGAATTTTTGTGCATATCAGTTTAAATTCTTAGATGGTCTTGGAGGTCAGAAGTTTGAAATAAATCTGATGGGGCTAAAGTCAAGGAGCTCTGGTAGCATAGTGGCTAAGGCACTTGACTGCTAACCAGAAGGCTGGCGGTTCAAACCCACCAGCCACTCCTCGGAAGGAAGGTTGGGCAATCCTACTTCCGTAGTGATACTGCCTCGGAAACCCAAGGAGGGGTCGCTATGAGTCAGGGCTGACTCGACAGCACATAATAACAACAACAACAACAAAGTCAAGGTGTGTCAGCCGATCTGCGTTTGTTCTGTAGGCTCTAGAAGATAATCGGTCTCTTGTCTTTCTCACCTGGTAGCATAGTGCCTAAGGCACTTGACTGCTAGCCAGAAGGCTGGTGGTTCACCAGCCACCAGCCACTCCTCGGAAGGAAGATGGGGCAATCTACTTCCGTAGTGATACTGCCTTGGAAACCCAAGAAGGGGTCGCTATGAGTCGGGGCCAACTCGACGGCACATAACAACACAACACAACAGAGGCTGCCTGCATTCCTTGGCTCATGGCTCCTTCCTCCAACTTCAAAGCCAGTAGGTTAACATCTTCACTACCCTAGATCCTGACATTGACTCTCCTGCCTCCCTCTTGGAAGAATCCTTGTGATGACATGGGACCCAACCAATAATCCAAGATAATCATTCCATCTCAAGATCCTTAATTCAATCACATCTGCAAAGTTCTTTTTGCCAAGCAAGGTGACATAGTCACAGGTTCTGGACATTAGGTTGTGGGGATCATTATTCTTCCTACTGCAATATCTTACTTTTACATATTTATAAAATATATGACCACACAAACACATTGCTAGCGCCCTTCCCAGTGTGTAGGAAGGACCCCTGCAAGTGAACAAACCTGAAACTTAAATGCTTGGTAAACTGGCTTCTGGTTATAAACATGGCTTCTGTAGCAAAATTGCCTGGATTTTAATCCTGGCTGGAGGAATTATTAGCTGTGTGACCTTAGGGAAGTTATTTATCCTCTCACTGCCTCAGTTATCTCATTTGTAAAGTTGTTGTAATGGTAACCAAAAACAAAAACAAAAAAAAAAAACCAACCAAACTCACTGCTGTCAAGTTGGATCCAATTCATAGCGACCTCTCCTTGGATTTCCGAGGCGGTATCACTACAGAAGTAGATTGTTCAATCTTCCTTTCAAGGAGCTTGGATTTCCAATAAATGGCTGATGGGTTTGAACTGCCAGCCTTCTGGTAAGCAGTGAGATGCCTTAGGTACTACACCACCAGAGTAAGTGAGTTAATATGTATAATCCACTTTGAACAGTGTCTGGCACCTAATACGTTTGATGTGTTAGTTAAATACATAAATATGAAGTACTAGGGTAGTGAGATCTCCAGAGAAAAATGGAAGTGATGTTTCTGTTATTGTTATTTGCCATCAAGTTGATTCTGACTCCTGGCAATTTCATGTTGCGAAGAGAACTGCACCATAGATGGGCCTTCCAAGGCTGTGTGACCTATCAGAAGCAAATCGATAGGCCTGTGTTCCAAAGTGTCTCTTAGTGGGTTTGAACAACCATCCTTTGGCTAGTAGTCAGGCATTTATCTGTTTCTACCACCCAGGGTCTCATGATGTACTTAAGTCTATTAAATCTGCTATTGATGGGCATACAACTGGGATACTGAAAGATCTAAAAGTACAGTAGAAGAGATCATGTTTGGTCAACAACAGTGAGGGAAATTCAATGAGACGGGTTGACATGAAAGCTGTCAACAACAGGTTCAAACATACCAACAATCATAAAGATGGTTTCTGTACCAAGGGACATTTCATTATGTTATGATAAGGATGCCATAAATTGAAACTCATTCAATAGCAACTAACAACAAAAGTACTTAGAAAATAATGCCAAAAAGTAAAAATGATTTTTAACTGGAGAAGAAAGAAAGGAAAAATAAAGGAAGGAATGAAGGGAGGGAGAGAGGGATGGAGAGAAAGACAGAAAGAAAGGAATGCAGGAAGTTAGGAAGGCAGGAAGGAAGGAAGAGAGAGTGTTAAGCAAGAAACAAAGACATGTTCTTAAGGCAAGGGCACAACTTGTCTCAGCAGTGGGTATTACTTACAGCATTAATTAAAGGAAAGCAAAGATCAGTGGTTTAGCCAAAATATATATACTAAAACCATGGTGGAGGAGAAGTCAAAGAGGAAGGGTAATGAGGAGTAGAGTTGAGGAATATCCAAGTCTCCAACCCCACCCATCATAGTGGGAAGTCAGTGTCTAAAAAAGAAACAGCTTTCCCATCATTTCTTTACTTCCAATACTCTCCAGAAACTAAGACTACAAACACTCTCCACAGAGTCAAATCCACAGGACAATATGCAGTTTTAATCTTATTTGACCAACAGTAGCATTTGGCAGGAGCTCTGGTAGCATTGAGCTTAAGGCACTTGACCAGAAGGCTGGTGGTTCAAACCCAACAGCCACTCCTCGGAAGGAAGGTTAGGCAATCTACTTCCATAGTGATACTGCCTCAGAAACCCAAGGAAGGGTCGCTATGAGTCGTGTCTGACTCAATGGGACATAACAACAACAAGCAACAGCATTTGGCACCATGACCATGCTCTCCTTCTTGGCTTCTGGACACCTCACTGACCTGGTTTTCCCTCTACATTATCGTCCACTCGTCATATTCCTTTGCTAGTTACTTCTCATCTCAAGATCTGTACCCAGCACAATCTTTGCCCAGACTCCAGACCCTCTGCCTCTACTTCCCCTCTGGGATGTCCAACAGCAAGATGACCATTATTTCCCACTTGGACAGGGGCACATTCATGAGTAAAATAAAGTTATTGATACTTATGGCATGACAGTAGTATAAACCAACCCTGTCCAAGGCAAATTGAGCTGTGCAGACTTTCTATTCAATAGGCATTTAACCTTAACTAACATGCCCCAAGGGTATCCCTAGATGGAACAAATGGTCTGCTCTCAGCTTCTAACCTAAAGATTGGTGGTTAAACCCACCCAGCAGCACTTCAGAAAAATAGCCTGGTGATCTGTTTCTGTAAAGATTACAGCAAAGAAAACCCTGTGGAGCTGTTCCACTCCATAACATGGGGTCACCATGAGTCAGAATGATCTGACAGCAAAGAGGTTTTGGGGGCTCTTGGGGCTGTGAGCACGGAACGTGTCCAAACTGAACTCTTGCTCTTTCCTCTTAAACTTCTTTTTCCTTAAATATTTCCCATATCAGTTAGTGGAAAGTTCATCAGTCCAGTTGCTCAGGCTGAAAATTTTGAAGTCACCCTGGAATCCTCTGTTTCCGACATACCCCATATCCAATGTATAAACAAATCCTACCAATTCTAAACATGTTCTAAGTTTCCCAAATTTCTGGATTTTGTATCAGAAATGCCAGATGTTCTTCTCTTCAAATTCTTACACTCCTGTGAATCCACTGAGGTGCTCAGTCCTGGCTCCTCACTCCTGTAGAGGTGACAGTGATGTTTATTGCATTGCCAAGGAAGGTCTCTAGACCTGAGCCCCCATTGTAGCTGCCCAAACCAACTAAAAAGATGCACTTAACCTATCAGAACCCTTTGATCCAAAAGAACAACCCAACCTCTTACCATCAGGCCAATTCCAACTCATGGAGACCCCACTTTTTGTTGCAGAGTAGAACTGCTCAGTAGGTTTTTGTTTGTTTGTTTGATTGGCTATTATCTTTATGGAAGCAGGTCACCAGGTCTTTTTCTTGAAGTGTGGCCGGGTGGGTTCAAATCACAAACCTTTCGGTTAGCAGTCCAGTACAAATCATCTGTGCCACATAGAGGCCTTTTCAGAACCCCTGAAAGAAGCAGAAAAATAATTCACTGTGTTATTCAGGAAATGTTCCCCAGCACCTCTCACCAGCCTTTTGTTGAGAATTTCTGATGGAGAGAAGAATAAAGAAAATATTACATGTGCAGAGAACTAATGATTCTTGACAATGTGAGAAAATTAATTTGAATAGTATTCTGATCACCACTCTTCATTACTGTTAGGGATTGGGTAAGAATTGACCAGAGTGAAGAGGAATTACATCTGTATGAAACTGAATATAACTGTGTTGATGTCATCTCATGACACAGCTTTTCTTTTTTCTTTTACAACAACCACAGGCATAACTAATAGCAAATTTCCCAAATAGACTTAGTAGAGGCCCAGGCATTTAATTTTCTGGTCACCGTTTTGCTGACTTTAAATCTTCCCCTGAAGCTATTTGGTTAGGTGGCAAATTATTTGGTTAGGGAAGCAAATGAGGAGATGCCCCTTGCAGAACACTGACAGGGCTAGGGTTGTGGAATAATCAAAATCAAACTTGGCAAAAAATAGCTTTTCACTATATTGAAAAGAGGATTGAATCCACCATGGACCAAGAAATCCCCTCATCAAATCCAATCTTGATTTTTACCTATGAACTGATTAGTCTCACCTGTCACTCAACTGTTTTATCTCCCAGGTTCAGTGTATGAGCAATTTTTCTGTGGTTTGTCAATTTGGTGTCAGTCCACCGAGACCAGAATATTGTTCAAGGTGATGAGAATAAAAAGAAAGCCACTTAAGCACAGGTGATATTGCTAGTAGCAGATATTTAAATCATATTTTAAAAGCATCCAATTTTTGAGGAAATTGTAGATTACAGCAACAATGTGAAGATAATTATGAACCCCAACACTAGTACTTAATAAAACAGATTAATTTTTACAGATCAAGCTGTTATGGTTGTTGTTCAAGGTGATGAGAATAAAAAGAAAGCCACTTAAGTACAGTTGATATTGCTAGTAGCAGATATTTAAATCATATTTTAAAAGCATCCAATTTTTGAGGAAATTGTAGATTACAACAACAATGTGAAGATAATTATGAACCCCAACACTAGCACTTAATAAAACAGATTAATTTTTATAGATCAAGCTGTTATGGTTGTTGTTTGCCGTCAAGTCGGACCCAACTCACAGCGACCCCTCCTTGGGTTTCCGAGGCAGTATCACTATGGAAGTAGATTGCCCAACCTTCCTTCCGAGGAGTGGCTGGTGGGTTTGAACCACCAGCTTTCTAGTTATCAGTCAAGTGCCTTAGGCACTATGCTACCAGAGAGCCCCAGTGGTTAAGCACTCAACTGCTAACTGAAATGTTGGCAGTTCAAAACCATCAGCCACTCCAAGGAAAAAAGATATGGTAATCTGCTTCTGTAAAGATTTACAGGCTTAGGGAAACTCTACTCTGTTATACAGGGTTGCTCTGAGTCCGAATCAACTCCACAGCAGTGGGTTAAATAAGGTAAAATTTGCTTGAAAATATAGGTAAGTTTAAGAATTTTTAAATGTAATAGTTCCATCACTGGTCTGTGGTTGATGATCAACCATCTCAGGAGGTAGCATATGATCAAAAACTGATGGTATTTGAAGAAAAAAATCCACATTGAACTCTAAGCATTGGCCAAAGACTAGATTTCTGGAATTGACAGATATGTTAGACTGGGTTCTCTAGAGAAATAAAAACCAGCAAAGCTTATATATATATAAAGATAGAGAGAAATTTATCTTAGGAAAATGGCTCACAAATGTATAGAAGCCGGGAAGTCCATAGTCCCTGGAGCAGGCTGGAGGTATTTCTCCACAGAGGGCTGAGAAGCTCAAGGCTGGCAGGCAGTACACTGGCTGTTGACTCCAACGAATGACAAATCCAAGATCTCCAGGCCGAACAGTGGACTGCTCACTCACAAACGGTTGCAGGCAGCACAACAGAATCCTGATCCACAGAGGAATGTCCCTCTTCCCAGGATGTCCCTGGATATCCTAGAAGCAGGCCACACCCCTAGGGAAACTCCCCTTGGGAAGATTGACCACTCAGAACACAGTCATTTGATCCCATCATGGGAACAACCACACAGAATTGGGGTCCAGCCAAATTGACACACAGCTCCAACTATCACAACAGAATACCAATTGAGCTGTTTCAATAAGTAGATGCATCCCAGAAAGTGCCCATGCAACTGTCTCAGAAATTTGGAAGACTGTTACCTGGCCAAAAGACTAAGAGATCCATATTTGTGCCCCTCCCAAATAAAGATGATCCAACAGAACACAGACAATATCAATAATGTCACATGCAAGTAAATTTTTGCTAAAGATAATTTTAAAATGATTGCAGCAGTACATCATACAAATTATGGATAAGATAGCAAAGAACAGAAATTCCAGAACATTTAATTGTGCTCATGTGAAACCTGTACATAGACCGAGAGACAGTCATTCAAAGAAAACAAGAGGATATTACACAGTGTAAAATCAGGAAAGGTGTGTGTCAAGGTTGTATCTTTTTCCTATATTAATTCAAGCTGTATCCTGACTACATGAAAAAGAACTCAGCATCAGGATTTAAGGAAGGCTCATAAACAACCTGCAATATGCAGGTGAAATGATCTTGCTTACTAAAAGCAAAGAAGACTTGAAGCACTTACAAATGATATCACAGAACACACCCTTCAGTATGGACTACATCTCAACATAAGGAAAACAAAAACCTTCATAAGTGGTCTGATAGACAGGGGATAAATGAATAAACATCATGATAAACAGGGAAAATATTGAAGTTGTCAAGGATTTCATTTTTCTTGGATCCACAATCAATGTCCACAGAAGCAACAGTAAAGAAATCAAATGATTGGGCAAATCTGCTGCAAAAAAAA
>NW_006921589.1:9067098-9091224 GCF_000298275.1 Orycteropus afer afer
AGCAAATAAATCACTTTGAAAAATAAAATAAAATAATGGTTTTATGTTTTTCATTAGTATTGTACCTTTGGAAAATATTCTTTCACGTCTCACTTATGTTTTATCATAATATTTTCCTCTTATTTGTTCTGCTGATACTGATTATCTTGATTTATGAACATAGTTAGAAAAGTTGGACAAGCCAAATACCTTTCCATATTAAAGACAATAAGTATATAAAACCACTGGGTGAGGAAAATAGATTTTCTCAACCAAAGCAATGATTGTAGTCTTGGTTTCAGAAAACAGTAAGAAATATAATGACCTCCTGGTTATCCTCTGTTGATGAGATATAATCATTTTCTTTTTTTGTCTCCAGTAGAGCATTTATAAATGGTCACCCTTAAAATAAGTTACTATTAAATGAGAAATATTTATAAAGCATTCCATTAGGAGAGAAATTTATACCCATAGCATTAGTTTGTTTTTCTTTAAATTGCATAGAGCAATCTCTTCCTTATGTTTTTAAGACACAGTTAGCACTTCACACATGGATTTCTATATAATGCTCCACTAATTCTGTTTTTCAGTACAAAAGAAAATAGTCTTCCAAAAATATTATCACTAGGCATTAACTAAATTAGTTGAATATTCAAGCTTTAATTTAGAAAAACCTATTCTAGTTACATGAATTGCCCTCCTTTCATTAGAAGAAAGAGAAGTATCTTGTTTTTAACTTGAGGACTAGTAAAATGATTCACTATTAATCCACCAATATTTTAGTAGTTACTATGTGCTATTACCTGCATATGTTTCCCATATTAACCATTTCTGTAACACAATTTTACAAATGAGGAATTGAATGTACAAACTAGGAATGCTTTGGCTACTAATAAGATAAAATTTTTTAATATGGTTTAAACAAATATACTTTATTTTTTTTCACATTAAAATGCAGTAATGGGCTTGGGGCCATGATCTGGGGGACATCAAGCTCAACTGGCACAACATACTACACAAAAAACATTGCTCTACATGCTACTTTGGTGAGTAGTGACTGAGGTCTTAAAAACTTGCAAGTGGCCATCTAAGATACAATTGTTGGTCTTCCCTGATCTGGAGCAAAGAGTGAAGAAAGTCAAAAGGAAACAATTAATCCAAGGGACTAGTGGGCCATGGGAATCTCAAATTACATAACCTTGAGAGCAGAAAAACTAGACAGTGCCCAGCTACCAATGCCAACCACTCAGAAAAGGATCAATATTGGAGATCTTGGATAGAATGGGAGAAAGATGTGGAGCAAAATCCAAAAATATAAAAAGACTGGGATTGCTGGTTGAATAGAGCCTGGTAAAAGCCCCAAGACTATGATCCCTAGTCACTCACTCCCATGGCTTAACTCTCAGCCAAACAGTAGACAGGCTTATGAGCTGAACACTTTCGTCAGGGATATACATTCCTTAGAGCAGTCAACCCTGGGAGATCAGAAGGGCAGCATTTGTGCAGGCAGAAAGTTAGGCAGTCAGGAATGCAAAGGAAATATGGACAAGAAAAAAAAATAACTACAGGAGGAAGTAGGAAGAGAGCTGTTACACTGTGGGGATTGTAACCAATGTCATGAAACAAAATGTGTATGAACTACTAAACGGAAAGTGAATCTGCTTTGTAAAATTTCACTGAAATCACACACAAAAAAAGGTTAGTTTGTTTGCTTTTCAAAAAAAGGAAAACTTTTTTTTTTTTTTTCAAAGCAGCAAAAATAGAACACCAGCCAGATCTGGTGCAGTGACTCCATGATATCAACAAACACCCGTTCTCTTTGTGTCTCAGGATCTCAGCAAGTGAAAATGTTGCTTCCGGGTTGTTTACAAGATGGCAGTTGCAAGGTGTGTCATCCTATTTCTCTTCATATCAGTCATAGTTGGTCAGGAAAAAATAGAAACTTCTCTAGGTATTTTAAACAGAAAAGGATTTAAGATGGGGAATGTAGTGCTTGCAGAATCCCTGAGAGACCTAGGAGAAAGAAAGTTGGCCTAGGTCCCACTGGTTTTGCATTTGCAGCTAGGTTTCAGGGGGTTAAGAAGTTGTAGGAACCATAGGTAATGACTGATCATGACTGCATGGCGCAGCATTCCAGCATCAAAGCAGGTGATTCTAAAACAATGATCAGAAGCCACTCCAAAATCTATCCTCTGCCAAAGCTCATGTATCTGCCCACTGCTGTTGGAGGATCAATAGAATGCCTTCTGCTTCTTTTCTATCTTCCAAATGTCACAGGAAGGCCAACTCTAAAGAGAAACTATGATGGCAGGAATTCTGACAAAAGTAGTTCCCAGAATTCCAGCCCCTGCAATTCAAGGAAGGGCAGAGAAAGAAGAAAATGATATTCGGTTACCATCAGAAAATCAGCACAAGGTTCAAAAGAACAAGAAAGCAAGGAGGACCCACCAATGACATCAGTCCTCTTTATCAGAAATGCAAAAGCTTTTGTTTATCTTTCATTGCCCAGAACTGGGCGGGTCACATTGTGTCCTTTGGATTCAAGGAAAGCAGGAAGAATGTGTTTTTAGATTTTCTAGATTTTGCAGTGGAGACAACAAAGAAATTCATAAACAATGTTAAAAGACAGATGGAGAAAAGATAAATTTGATTTTTAAAATTAACAAAAAATTTCTCTAAATACACAAGTAAAAATACAGGAACCAAAATGAAATAAAATGGACAAATATATAAGGCAAATTACAGAAGAGAGAGCCCCCCAAGACACAAAAAGTATGTGCATAAATCCTCAATATCTGCATTGGAAAAATCACAAATTTTAACTATGATATTTTGTAGCAGGGCTATAAGCTTATGAAGCTATTCAAGGGGGCAATATGGCAGTACTTGGTTAAATCAAGCATAGATTTACCCAAAGACCCAATAATTCTGCTCTCAAGTATATAATGCAAAGAAATTATTAACCAGGTCCACAGTCACCAATCAAACTCACTGACATCAAGTGGGATCCAACTCAAAACGACCCCTCCTTGGGTTTCCTAGGCAGTATCACTGTAGAAGCAGATTGGCCAACCTTCCCTTCAAGGAGTGGCTGGAGGGTTTGAACTGCCAGCCTTCTTGTTAGCGGTCAAATGCCTTAGGCACTATGCCATCAGAGCTCCTGAGGTCCATGTTGACAGGTATTAATATGGTCATAATAACGCTGTGGATGCTGATGGAAATTAGAGAAAATAAATAGGTAAAATGTGGTGAATGAATATCATGGAAGACTGTGAAGCAGGTAGAAGTACCTGGAGAGATTCAACAGATAGAGTGTTAGGTGAAAAATAAAAAAGAAACTGAATGAAATCTATGATCCAATGCCATTTGTAGAAAATTAAACATGCTTGCAAGCAAACCACAGTGCATGTTGGATGTTAAGACATTGAAATGAATACATATGATGAGGAAAAAAGGAAAGGGAATAGGGATAAAGAATAAGGTTTCTTTAGACCAATGTTGCTAACTAGAAGGTGCCACGAACTGAGTAGAATCAATTTACTCGTGGAGTCACAGTTGACTCTGACTCATGGTAACCCCAGGCACAACAGAACAAATGTGCCATCTTCATGATCCTTGGTATGCTCAAGTTCATTGTTGTGACCACTGTGTATTTTGAGTGCCTTCCTACCTAAGGGGCTCATCTTCCAGCACTATATCAAAAAACATTGTGCTGTGATCCGCTGGGTTTTTGTTAATTGATTTTTGGAAGCAGATCATCTGGCCTTGTCCTATTCTGTCTTAGTATGAAAGCTCCACTGAAACTATCCATTATGAGTGACCCTGTTGGTATTTGAAATAACAGTGACATAGCTTCCAGCATCACAGTGACATGTAGACCACTACAATATGAGAAACTGACAGGGTAGTGAGTGAATTACTTCACCCTGGTGGTGTAGTGCCTAAGGCATTTGACTGCTAACTAGAAGGCTGACAGTTCAAACCCACCAACCACTCCTCGGAAGGAAGGTTGGGCAATCTACTCCTGTAGTGATACTGCCTTGGAAACCCAAGGAGGGTGGCTATGAGTCGGATCCGACTCGATAGCAGTGAATTTGGTTTGTTTTTCAAGTAAACGAGATTAATAAAAAACACAAAAAAAGTCAACTGATTTTGAAAAATAAACTTGTTTACTTGGTGGTTATAAACACAAACACTCATCCATGCCCTCATAGGAATGTGTCAACTAAAGAGACTCAATGCCCAGGTTCTGAGTGTTATCTATGTAAGAACCTATCTTGGGTAATATGTTTTTTGCAATGGTGAGCCCCATCTACAGTGGCTTGCCAATGGTCGCTAGAAGATGATTGCAACTCACCTTGGAATAGCTCCAAGGAACTGTGAGAAATAGAGTCGCACAGTGAAAGCTCATAAACCAGAAGCCAGAAGATCCAGGCACTTCCTGGTCATCATCCTCCTTTTTGTCAGAAATAATTAAGTGGTTATTCTCATCAGGTCAACAGTGAAGTGTTCGAAACTCCAAGGAGTATTCATCAATCAAAAGGATTTTTTAAAATAGAATTCTTTTAATTTTCTAAGAATGTGCTAGGAAATAATCATATATTATGTGCACATGATTCTCAGCCCTCTGCTTGTGAGGCGTCTGCCTTTTTGCTCAAAAGCCTAGACAGTGACGCTCCCTTTGCCCTCAATTAGGAGGGACAGAAAGAGAAACCTGTCAAGTTCTATGGAGACACCAGCTTGCTCCTCACTTCCCTGGGTGGGGGGGGGGGGGGGGGTCAGTGTAAACCGACTCCCTCTTTTATTCCAGGGATGATTGACAGTGATGACATCCAAGAACAACTTTTCTTTTCTCAATTGGATGCTGAGAGGTAGGGATCTTCTCTTCACAAATGGAAATATTCCGTGCAGCCAGCATGCATAATTTATGATGACATAGGCCGAGATTGAACATTTTGCTGAACATGCTCTGCCTTTATCCCTTCCTCCTCCTGACACATCTGAGATGTCCCTGGGGGAACCAGAGGCCAATCCTGGTGGCACATGCTCTCCTGGTGACAAATTATCAAACTCATCTTTTTTTGTCCATGAAGGAATGATTGTCACCTGATTAATAGACAGTGGGTATTCCAAGGCTTTCTTGGCAAATTTCAAGGCTGTGTGCTTCAGATGAGCTAGTTAACATCCGTAATGTTCACTTAATCCATAAAGAAAGAAAGATTGCCAAGCATATAGAGTTGCCGTGAGACTTAGAGAAAACATTTAGAAAGGTGGAATTGAGCACAGGCTACAATATCCATAGCATCTGAAGCCCTTACTCCTGAGCCACATCCAGCCTTTATACTTCTCCAGATTATACCATTCTGCAGACTAGAGGGAAAAGTGCATTTCCTTGCAGAAAAAGAACATGAATCTATTTGAAAAAATGACTATGACCTATGTACTACCAAGCTTCCTTTCACATAGAGAAACCCACATCTAGTATCAGCATCTTCAGTAAAAACATGTTGTACAGCAATACTATTACATATGCTCATGCTATTTTTTTTTTACTTTAAATTAGTCTGAAAGTGAATTTGTCTATTGTATTCTTTTCTTTATTAATTATTACTATATGCATTACTGGGAAATTGTATGCACATAACACAAAAGTAAAAGGTAAACTGTACTTTAAGATCAACTTAAGGGTATTTTTAAATTATTTACTCTTTTCATGATGTGTGTTCCTTTTAATGAATTCAGAACATAATTTCTACTGAAGATGACACTCCATTAAACTATTAGTATTTACAAGCGTGGACTCTGATCTGATGGCATGGGTGAGAATCTTAAGTCTGCCCCATACTGTGACATATTAGGCAAGTTATTTGACCTCCCTGATCTCAGTTCCATCATATATTTTTTTTTTTTTTTTATGTTATGTGCTGTCAAGGCGGACCCGACTCATAGTGACCCCTCCTTGGGTTTCCGAGGCAGTATCACTATGAAAGTAGATTGCCCCATCTTCCTTCCGAGGAGTGGCTGGTGGGTTTGAACCGCCAGCCTTCTGGTGAGCAGTCAAGTGTTTTAGGCACTATGCTAACAGAGCTCCCACCCATCATCTGTAGAGTGACTAACATAGTGGGTGATAATCTGTAAATATTCAGTAAATATCAGCCCTTGCTGCTGTTGCTGCTGCTGCTACTGCTACTATTATAATTATCATTACTAGTACTTTGTTATTATCCTTAGTAACAGGTAATACTATTACAATATTTATGTCACTCTAGGAGCTCTGGTGGTACAGTGGTTGAGGCACTTGACTGCTAATCAAAAGGTCAGTGGTTCAAACCCATGAGCCACTTTCCAGAAGAAACATGAAACAGACTGCTTCTTAACAATTTATAGCCTTGGAAACCTAACAGGGGTCTCTAAGAGTCAGAATCAACTTGATGGCAGTGAATTTGCTTTGTTTTTTAATGCATCCTCTCGGGTTTCTGGAAGCTCTGGTAGCGTAGTACCTAAGGCACTTGACTGCTAACCAGAAGGCTGGCAGTTCAAACCCACCAGCCACTCCTCAGAAGGAAGATTGGGCAACCTACTTCCATAGTGATACTGCCTCAGAAACCCAAGGAGGGGTCGCTATGGGTTGGGTCCGACTCAATGGCATCTAACAACAACAACAACTTGGGTTTCTAATCTTTTTTCTCAATAAACATGCTTTTGTTTGCTTGTGTTTTTCAGCTTATCATCAGTGATTATTCTTTTTCTTTCTTTCTGCTTTTTTTTTTTTGAGTTCTATAAGTATGAGATGAATAAAGTCAAAAAAAATTGTTCCTTAAGTACTCTGACCTGGGCATTGAATTGGAAGACATTGCCATCACTTAAGAAGAAAATAACAAAGAGTAAAACCCTCCTTGTGTCCTCATTTCCACTTTGATGTACCACGAATAAAAAATGAGCTGACACTCCTAAAAGATGAAGAGACCACATTGTTGTCACTCTGCATCCCAGCACATCTGATCCCTCCTATGCTGTTCGGGCTGTTGGAGCCTTTGAAGTTAGAAAACACTGCCGCCTGGTCTTCCAGCGCTGATAATTAAGACACAGTGTGGCAAATCAGAGGAGACATGCCACCTAGTGCCTGAGATCCTCTCCTAAGAAGGAGAGGGAGGAGAGAAGGAGGAGGAGGAGGAGGAAAGCCAGCTTAGGGCTGTGATCATAAATCAGTTGGTTCAGCCTTTCGGTAGGAAAAAAACAGCAACTTTAATATTACAACTCAATGCCATCTTGCATCCCCATATTGATTTTTCTTTCTTTTTCATGCTTTAGGATTTTTGAATTTCTTTGTCTTAATATTAATTTTTCTTCTAACAATGGGAGAAGAATGTCATTTCTTTAAAAAAATATCCAATCATTTGTCTTCCTGTAGGGGAAAATGGATAAACTTTGATGTCATTCTTCTTTGTCATAAGCAATTGTTGTTGTGTCATAAATTTAAAACAGGTTGTGTTTCGGAGGCTCCATTCAGATCTGAGCAGGGGACATGTGGGATATAAAGGTTTATTAGTATAAATGGATAAATAATGAATGTTGAGTCTCAGGAACTTTGTGTTCCAGCTAGTTGGCTCTAATAATCTGTCATAATACATTAAAGAAGGACCCAACTAGGCAATATCTTTACAAAGATAAATTGATCTCAACTCTAATTGGAAAGGCATAGAAAACATATTGCAGTGTTCATTTCTTTACAATAAATAATTGGATCTATGAATTCAACTCTAATTTATTTGTAAGTATATCATAATCATCAAAATGGCTGACAGACATTGTTGAAAATGCACTTCTCAGTAGATTCCAAATGAAAGCGTTGAATTCCACAGAAGATCTTGTCTGAACATTATCTAAAGTGACACTTCCCTGCTGCTCGCCGTCTGGATTCGGACCTTTCTCTCTCTACAGCCATATCATTTAAATGGAGAGATTCACCATGAGCTGCAGAGAGCTGCAAAGAGACCTGTGTGATCTTTAAACTCAAAGGAAAATCCAACTTGACAAATAAAATTAAAGCCCACCTCCTACCTTCAAACAAAATTCTTCAAGTATGGCAATATAACAGTTTTCAGGTTTCAGATTATGGGACTATCAACCAATTGTCAAAATCTTAGGTAGAAGAAAAATTTAATAATAACTATGAGACATTCATGGAGTCGGATTTCAAATGATGCAATTGGTCTCCTAATTTCTTCGTGAAAAATCTAGCAAAAGGGAAAGAGGAACTCCAAAGAGATAAAACTTTGAATCACTTGCAGGCCTCAGATGCTACTCTATAGAAGGAAAAAGAGGAATGGGTAGGTAGGGGTGGATTGGAAGGGAGAAAAGAGAAGCAATGTGGGAATCACAAAGCTCTTGGGAGTCAAAGTATGTCGACAAAACCACAGTTTAACATGAACTCTTGCTAGTTTATGTGCCTCGTAATGCATGAGTCTGTTTAGTCATGAAAGGGAGATGACTGAAGAATTCCAGACCTTAAATGGATTGCAGACCTTCATTGTCTAGACACATTCATATTTGGCAAAGGAGAGAATGTCAGAGGTGGTTCTGTCGTTGTTGTTAGGTGCTGTCGAATCTGCTCCGACTCACAGTGACCCTATATGCAACAGAACAACAAAGTGGGTGAAATGGGGAGAAAAGGAGGTCTATTTTCACTTAAATAAACCCCTGTTATTTTTGTTAGGTGCAGTAGAGTCAGCTCTGACTCATAGTGACCCTATGTACAACAGAACAGAAGCACTGCCCAGTCCTGCACCAGCCTCACAGTCCTTGCTGTACCTGAGCCCATCATTGGAGCCACTGTGTCAATTCACCTTGAGAGTCTTCTCCTTTCTTGCTGACCCTCCACTTTATCAAGCATGATGTCCTTCTCCAGAGAATGGTCCCTTCCAACAACATGACCAAAGTAGGTGAGACAAAGTCTGGCCAATCTTGTTTCCAAGGAGCATTCCACCTGTACTTCCTCCAGGACAAGTTTTTTCGTTCCTCTGGAAGTCCATGGTACTTTCAGTATTCTTTGCCAACACCACAACTAAAAAGCATCAACTCTTCTTTAGTCTTCCTTATTCATTGTTCAGCTTTCACATGCATATGAGGTGATTGAAAACACCATGGCTTAGGTTAGTTTCACCTTAACCTTCAAAGAGACATCTTTGCTCTTAAGCACTTAAAAGAGGTTTTTTGAAGTAGATTTGCCCAGTGATTTCTTGACTGCTGTTTCCACAGGTGTTGACTGTGGATCCAAGTAATACAAAATCTTTGACAACTTCAGTCTTTGCTCCATTTATTGTGATGCTGCTTATCAGTCTAGTTGTGAGGAGTTCCATTTTTGTTACGTTGAGGTGTAATCTGTACTGCAAACTGTAGACTTTAATCTTCATCACCAAGGATCTTATAGAAGTGGAAATTGATAGGTCTAAGAATTGATAGGTCTAATCCTTCTGAGGGGAGCTCTGGTAGCATAGTGCCTAAGGCACTTGACTGCTAACCAGAAGGCTGGTAGTTCAAACCCACCAGCCACTCCTTGGAAGGAAGGTTGGGCAATCCTACTTCCGTAGTGATACTGCCTCGGAAATCCAAGGAGGGGTCGCTATGAGTCGGGGCCAACTTGACGGCACATAACAACAACAACAACATAATCAAGATAATATTTTGGCTCTCATGGACTTCTTTTAATTGTCTTCAGCTTCAACTTGAACTTACCTGTGAGCAATTGATGGTCTGTTCCACAATCAGATCTTGGACTTTTTTGGCTGAAGATATTGAGCTTCTCCATTGCCTCTTGCTGCAGATGTAGTCAATCTGATTACTGTGTATACTCCATCTGGCAAAGTCTACATGTTTATGTTGTTTATAGCCACTGTTTATGTTGTTGAAAAAAGGTATTTGCAACAAGTAAGTCATTGGTCTTGCAAAATTCTACCATGAGATCTCCAGCGTTCTTTCTATCACCAAGGTCATATTTTCCAACTACTGGTGATTCTTCTTTGTTTCCAACTTTTGCATTCCAATCACCAGTGATAAGATAATCAATAAATCTTGATTGCAAGTTTGTTCAATTTCAGACTCCAGAAGTTGGTAAAAATCCTCCACTTCCTTGTCTTTGTCTTTGGTGGTTAGTGCGTAAATTTGAATAATAATGATATTAATGGGTCTTCTTTGAAGGCATATGGATATTACCCTATCACTGACTTCATTGTACTTCAGGACAGATCTTGATACATTCTTTATGACAAGTAATGCCACGCCATTCCTCTTTAATTTGTCATTCCCAGCATAGTAGATCATATGGTTGTCTGATTAAAAATGGCCAAAAGCAGTCCATTTCATCTCATTAATGCCTAGGACATCAATCTTTATGTGTTCATTTCATTTCTGACAACTTTCAGTTTTCCTACATTCATACTCTGTACATTCCATGTTCCAATTATTAATGAATATTTGCAGCTGTTTTTTCTCATTTTGAGTCATGCCACATCATTAAGGTCAGCTCTACTCTGAGGAGGCAGCTCTTGCCAAGTTGTATGGTGAGTGTCTTCTGACCTGAGGGCCTCATCTTCTGGCAATATATTGGACAATATTTCAGGGCTACCCATAAAGTTTGCCAGTAATATATCAGACAGTGTTTCACTGCTAGTCATAGGTTTTCACTGGTCAGATCTTTGAAAAGTGGATGGCTCCTTCCTTCTTCTCAGTCTGTCTTAGGCTGGAAGCTGCGCTGAAACCTGTCCACCATGGGTAACCCACTGGCATTTGAAACACTGGTAGCATACCCTCCAGCCTCACAGCTACATGCAAGCTACCACAGTACGACAAACTGACAGACGAGCGGTGGAGCCCCAATTTAAAGATGCAAGAACTGAAGCCAAGAAAGGCTAAATAACTTGCTCTAGAACCTGACACTCTGACCTCTTTAACCCATGCTCTTAGCCAGTAGTATTTGCTATCCCTGTGGGAAAAACTTGCTTGTTGAGAGGATTAATTGAGATGATGTAAATGTTTAGCACAGTGCTTAGAAATAGTCTTTAATAGACAAACTATCTGGCAGAATTATCTGACTCCAGTGAAGAACATCTGCTATGATGCCATACAATGGATGGTAGCTGAGAGATGCTAAAGAGCTTCTCCCAACCAAGAACTTTCTTAGGTAAAATGACTCTGACTGGCCTCTTTTTGAGCTTGGCACCATTTCTACAAGGACCAAGTTGTCTTAGCATTTATTTTTCCTATTAGGCCCCAGTTGACCCTTACTTTTACCCAAATCTGAATCTAGAACCAGTTTTCCTTGTCTCTTTCAAACAATCGCTGGAGTCCCTTTCAAGTTCCAGTTAAGTGCTCAAAAACTAACCAAAATGTTGTTGGTTCAAATCCTCCAAGGGATACCTTGGAAGAAAGGCCTGGTGATCTACTTCTAAAAGATCACAAACATTGAAAACCATCTGAAGCCATTCTCCACTGAAATACATGTGGTCACTAGCAATTCAATCAGCCAATTTTGTTTCATTTGTTTTTTCAACAAATTCTTGTCTCTAACTTTACCAAGTTTCCAGCCTTCAAAGATACAAAGATGAAGAGAGTACTGCTTCAGTCCTCAAGTAACTGACTCCCTAGAAAGTGATCACAGACATAAAAAAACAGTAAAAAATAATAATAATAATAACCAAGCTGTATACTAAGGGTGAGAATAAAACTTTACCCGAGGAACAGCAGGAACACAGAAGAGGGATGTTGCTTTAGCCTTGTGGCAGGTATCCCCACGGAGCTGAGCACTAACAGGGCTTGAAAGAGAAAGAAGATGGGTATGGAAAGGAGGGTGTGGAAGATAGACAGTTCAAGCAAGTCACACAGGCTTGCAAAGTGTAGTTTGTTATTGCTGGGAGGTAAATTTTAGGAAAAAGTATCCAAAAACAGAGAAGGAGCAAGGAGGATATGTAGGCATCCCACCACGAAGGCTGCATGCATCATCAGAAGTCTAAAAAGAGAGGCATGAGAAAGGGGCAAGGAGTTGAGGGCTGTATTTTAGGACATGACTCTCCTGACACACAGGTAATAAATTCAGAGAGGAATAAATGGACGGCAGGAATCTATTTTCAGATGAGAAATTGAGAGCTTGACCTAAAACAGTGAGAGTTGGGCTGAGGAGAACAGAAAAATGGGTTTGCAAGTCACACAGGAAGATAAATAAAAAGGAATATTGGAGCTGGGAGTGACTCTCAGATCCCAGGTATAGTAACTTGCTTAGCAGGGTCGCTAATGGAGATATACACAAATACAGGAATGCAGGGATATAGGGAGGAGAGGCAGCTGGGGATGAATAAGGCTTTCAGGCAGGTTACATTTAAAGCGCTCACATAGCACTATGTATCACATAGGGATATCTTACGGGCAACGAATGATATGAGCATAGAATAGGTATTAAAAGTAAATTTTCCTTGATCTTTCACTTCTGTATTTATCATCCCTGAGGTGCCAGCATTCTGGGATGTATCCATCCTAAAGGAATCCACAGGCTGGGATTCTCATTGTCACTTTCCTTCAACCCCAAACCACTTCTCCCTCCTGTATTCCTGCATTTCTGTTTTTGGGTATATCTGCATTAGTGGCCCTGCTAATCAAGTTACCATCCCTAGAATCTGAGAGCCACTCCTAGCTCTTTTCTGTGGATATTACTGCTCACACAATACCTCGGAGCCAGTCACTAGCATACCTCTGATGGTCACTGAATTTATCACCAATCAAAGCACCACCCTCCCACTTCCCTTTAAAGACATCTAGCCACCCATCCTGTTTCCTTTCCCCACTCTCGTCTCCATTCCAGGGCCTACTGTCCTTTCCTACCACTATACAGCAATGTTCTCCCAGACCATCAGGATTTGCATCACTGGGGAACTTGTAAGAAATGCAAATTCTCAGGTCTCACCCCATATCTACTGAACCACAAAATCACAAACTCTGGGGGTGGGGTCCAGCACTCTGCATTAATAAGCTCTTCAGGTGATTGTGATGTCTGTTCAAGTTAGATAAATTATAGGTCTATAGATCATCCTTTCTTTACTAAAATTACATTACTCCAGCATCAAACTGTGCTTACTCAAATCAGTCATCCACAATGCTAGGAAGGAAAAATTACTGTTCTAAAGAAAAAATGTAATAGATTACTCTTAATTGATTTATAATTTTGAGATACTAATTCTTGTTTGCCCATATGCTGAGTTGATATCAGTGACATTTAAACTGTGTGTGTGTGTGTGTGTGTGTGTGCTTTAGGTGGAAATTTACAGAGCAGAATTTGTTTTACATTCAACATTTCATGCACATTTGGTTTCACTCCTCATTTACCATCCCCAACCCTAACCCAACCTCCTCCTCTCTCCTCCCAGTAACCACCCCCGCTTCATAGTTATGCACTCCTGTGTGTTTGATTTTGAGGAGTTCTCAGTCAATTTGAATAAACAAATGGGGCAGAAAGATGAGAAGGTGTAGGACTGAGTGAAAGGAAGAAAGGAGAAGGAAAAGGAAGACGAAAGAGGATAAAAAATGGGAAATGTATGCAAAGCAGATAAAAAAGATTAGTGGAATCTGTAGAGGAATTCTCCAGTTGGGATCTGTTGTCTCTTGCTAAGAGCATGCCTCTAGATAAAGATATAAGTGGAAAACAAACGCAAACAAAGATTCTGTTTCACATAGTCATCATTTATAATCCTATTATCAGTTTTGTTCCCTTTGTGAGCTGGATATTTTCCATTTGCCTGTCAGATCCACTCTTTACCCTTCTCCATACTGCACGGTACCCTAGGAGATTGTTTTAGTTACTGGGCTGCCCTAACAAACAAACACAAGCAGGTGACTTTAAAGAACAAAAATTGATTTCTCCCCAGTTCTAGAGGCTAAAAGTTCAAATTCAGGGTTTCTGCAGACCTTCTCTCTCTCTCTCTCTCTCTCTCTCTCTCTGTCTCTGTCTCTCTCTCTCCTAGTTTGACTCCAGGGGATTATTCTTGTCTCTTTCAAATTCTGTAGCCCTGGGTATTTCTCAGCTCCTTGAATGTTTATAGATGCATCTTCACATGGCTCTGGTCTCCCCCATTTATGTGTGTGCCTCTCGGTATCTCTACACCCCTTTACAAGATACCACACAGAAGGAATTACATCTAGGACCCAACCTACTCAGGTTCAATTTCATTAACATAACAAGAGAAAACTCCTATTTGTAAGTGGCATCACCATCACTGGTACAGAGGATACAATTTCAACATATATATTTAGGGGGAGGGAACAATTTAATCCATAACAGAAATTGACCTGCATTGACCAAGTCAATAGTGTCCTTTGCCCTCTGGCTTCAGTTGAATTTGGCCAATGGTAGAAGATTGGAAGATGGAATTGAAGAGAGGTTGGGTTATTAATTCCCTTTCCCACTCCATGCAGAGCTGTCATGGACTGACAACACTAGTGTCCAGCTAAGGCCACAATTGCTGTTGGTGATCCTTGTTAACACTCACAATTCATTCTCAATCTCTCTCTCTCTCTCATCTCCCTTCTCTTCTTCCTCCTACTCCTCTTCTTTTTCTCCCCTTCCTTCCCCCCTTGTCATTTCACATCTAGTTGTGGTAACTCTATTTCCCCCTTTGGTAAATAGACTATTTCCCTAGGTCTTCCCTACAATCTACTCGTATCATTGTAAAATGTATTTTTATTAAGAGTTCTTTAAATATCCAATTTGAGCCAACCATCTTTTCCTTGACATGACTAACTGATATATTTGGCTTCAAAATACTACATTTTCCTAGTTTCCTTATTACTTCATGGGAAACTCATTATTGGTATCCTATCCTTCATTTCATCTTCTCAAAATCTAAATTTTAGAACACCCTAGAACTTAGTTCTTGGGATTTTTCTTTCTCTTATGCACTCAACTAGTTCATGAATGATCTCATTAACTAGGATTTCACCCCAACCTGTGTGTTTTATGTGCTGTGTTTATGTCACCAGCTCCAACTTCCCTCCTGAATTCCATACTCAGCTATTTAGGAAGTCTAATAGACAAATCACATTTAATTTGTCTAAATCGTGTTTTTTCCCCACAAACTGCTTCTACATTTGGTCTTTTCCATCTCAGTCACCATTCATCCAATGGTTCAGGCCACAATCTTAGGAGTCACCTTTGACCCTTCTTTCTGCCTGGCTTGCAAACAATCCAGCAGCAAGAACTGTCAACTTTAGCTTCATGATAGATCCTGAAATCGACATCTTCTCCTTCCTTCCCCACAACTATGGTAGACCATACTACCTTCATTTCTCACCTAAACTAACTACTAGGCTTCTATCAGATCTCAGCATTTCCACCCTTTCTCCATATGAAACCCAGAATGGATCTGTTTAAAGTACAAATTAGGGGTGGGGGGGAGTACAAATTAGAGCATGTCATTCACCTACTCATACACCTTCAATGATTTCCTGTCACAAGGCGAATGAAATCCAAACATTTTTCCAGCTTCAAAAGCCCCCTGTTGCCTGGTCTCTGTCTAGCTGTCCAGCTGTGTTTGTTCCATTCCAGACATTCTGACTTTCTTATTGTCCAATAACATAGTGACCAGCCTATGACTATTGAGCTCTTCAGATGTGGCTAGTGAGACTGAGAAACTGAATTTTCTATTTTATTTAATTTTCATTAAACTAAAAGAACATATGTTTAGTTCAATAATCAGAAAATGTTTAAGCACATTTAGAAAAAAGTGGGTATAAAAATCTACACTGTCAACTATAAATTTTATGAAATCAGATTACGGATCAAGTATTTTCAGTACAAATTTAGCTTCTGAGTTGAGATGTACTGTTAAGTGTAAAATTTTGAAGACTTAGTATGAAAAAAAGTAAAATATTGCATTCATAATTTGATATTGATTACATTCTTAAATGATAACAAAATATATTATTAAAATTAATTTTATTATTTATTTTTACTTTTTTAATTGTGATTACTAAAAAATTAAGTCACATATGTAAGTCTCATGGGAACTCTGGTAGCGTAGTGCCTAAGGTACTTGACTGCTAACCAGAATGCTGGCGGTTCAAACCCACCAGCCACTCCTCGGAAGGAAGATGGGGCAATCTACTTCCATAGTGATACTGCATCGGAAACCCAAGGAGGGGTCTCTATGAGTCAGGTCCAACTCGATGGCACATAACAACAACAACAACATGTAAGTCTCATAATAGCTCTATTGGACAGCATGGCTAAGACGTTAAATTTAGTCTTGTTCCCAGGATTTATATATATGACATTCTCTCTGCCTAGAATGCTCTTCCAGAACCATATCTCTGCATGGTTCATTGTTCCTTTGCTTTACTGCTTCTATATTGCAGTCATCACTATTTATTTTCTGACTACCTTACAGAAAAGTAAGCCTCATAAGAGCAGAGATTTTATTGTTGTTGTTCATTGCTATATTCCCCCATACACCACTAATTATGGGTAGTTGATTCCAACTTATGGTGACCTCATCATGTGTGTCAGAGTAGAACTGTGCTCCATAAGGTTTTCAGTGGCTGAATTTTGGAAGTAGAATGCCTTTCTTCCCAAGTGCCTCTGGGTCAGCTCAAACTGCCAACCTTTTTGTTAGCAGTCAAGCACTTAATGAATTGTACCACTCAGAGACTCTGTCATATTTCCAGGGCCTCAAAAATTAGTCATATATTGAATACTCAATATTTGTTGAATCAATGAATGAACAAATGAATGAAATAAATCACTGATTCTCAGTTGTGGCATGGCATTGAAAATTTCTATGTTTATACTCTATGACTTACCTGAATACAGGCTTTAAACTCTTCCAAAATTTTGGCATGACTGTGGGTGTAAAACCTTTCTTGCACAGAAATTCAGGACCTTGAGATGCTGATATAAACATGGTGGCACTTGTTCAGGGTCAGCACTAGAAGAACTCAAGTAATAGCTGAGCAGGTGGGAGGGACACAGGCCATTCTCCACATATTCTTTTTATAGAAACATCCAAGAGGCACAATCCTATGCTTACCACCTTGTGCTTAAGCTATGATCTATTCATATTTAAGAATGCTAGTCATTCTTCACTAATTCACTTTCAGGGAAGAGATTTAAAAGGTGCACAGAAGTATTCATAAAGGAAAAACATCTATGAAGGATATAAACTTGAAGGCTTCTAAAATGACTTTTGCTTGATATGCCTTAAAAGTACACCTGACAGCTTTTCAATATAGCATGATTCCAAGCACACGGTATTTCTTCAATTTTTAAGAGTCAGCAGTAGGCAATTCTAAGAAGGAGGAAAGAAATTAGAGTAATATGATAAACATATCCTTGGTATTCCCAGCCTAAAATACGGAAGGTTTATCATTTGCATTTTGTTGGAAATCACTGTGCCTTTCAGCTTAGAATTGCAGCAGAAATATCATTTCAGGCACTAAAACAATCCTTTTTCAAATGTGATGTTGTATACATACTTAGTGTAGAATCCAGGGAATTTTTTAATTTCCTCTCAAATACCATCATTTGCAGCTACTTCCGTAAAGATACCACCTCAGAAACCCAAGGAAGGGTCGCTATGAGTGAGGATTGACTCAACAGCAGTGAGTTTGGGTTTTTGTTTCATTTTGTTTTTAAAAAATAGAGACTGAAGTAACTGTTGTATCCCTACAAATGTCAAAGAGCATAAAGAACAAGCTCTTGCTTGCAGTTCAGGCATTTCAACATTAAAGGTAAAGTAAATGGATCGCATAGCAAAGTGGAAATAAGACACCTTTTATCTTGCCTTCCAGAAGTTCTGTAGCTTTCTATAATTGTAGAGTTATCATCATGGAGAACTGCAAAAGAATTTCCACAGACCCAGGTAACCAATCTTCCCTGGTGGAATGAAAACAGAGGGGCAGTAGAAAGTCTCTTTCCAGAAGGTCACAAAAGGGAGACTGTGTGTGAGGACAGCCGCCAGCCTCGTTGATGGCCAGGTTCTAAAACCATTTCTGAATGACCATTACCTTCCTCATGCTGGACATACAGGTAACAAGCCCATGAAGGGTGGGGGTGGGAGATCACATCAGCTACCACTTCTTGTTCCCATTCTGTCAGACCCGAGCTATGGGTGATTCATTTTCATCACCACTTTCTACTCTGCTCTGAGTTAATGAAGGAGGTTAAAACTATGTGTGAAAAAGAAAATGTATTCTATGTCAGGTTTTCAGATATGTCTTAGTTGCACATTTCTGAACATTAAACCAAATCCAAACCTATTACCGTTGAGTCAATTCCAGTTCATAGTGACCATATACGACAGGGGGGAACTGCTCACTAGGATTTCCTAGGCTGTAATCTTTATAGAAGCAGATTACCACATCCTTCTCCTGTAGAGCGGCTGGTGGGTTCCAACCACTGACCTTTTAGATTAACAGCTGATCAGTTAACTACTGGTCCACCAGGGCTCCTTTTCTGAAGAGTAGAGCCTAATATTTGTGACCTTTGACTGAAAGTCTTATAGTCACATTTGGGCTGTCTGCTATATTAACGACAAACTGATGGGCTTGTTCAATTTTGTATGGAAAAGTTATAGTTGCACCAGTTATCCTAATTTTCAGGCATGTGGAGTTATTAGAAGCCTCAAAGAAGACAGACTTTAAGAAATAGGCTTGCTGAGGCTTGCCACAGTGTTTAGCAAAGGCAATATCAGTTCTGGGCTCAAGTCATGTTGGGCAGAGGCTCCCAGGCTGCAGAATATTTTCTGATGGTTTAATTTCCCTTCAAACAGTACATTTTGGGGTGTCTTCTCTGTTCACAGTTGGTAGAAGCATTCAGGAATATGATGTCAATTCAGTGTAAAACTACTCAGGTGTGCAAGAATTTACATTATCCTTATATGCCTCAAATTACAATCCCTTCAAGATAATCTTACAAATCAAAAATCTATTTATTTGTAAACAAAAACATGGACAAAAACGACAAAAAAAGTGAAAACCTGTTTTTTGATCCCTCAAGATTCAGTGTGATCTTCCTCCTTCTCGGCCAGGAAATTGCTTTAACACCCATTTTTCATAATGACTCTGCCCTTGTCCTGTGAAATCCTAAACTGGGACATGCACCTTATACATGACTGATATGATAGTGGTTAAATCTGACAACACTTTCTCCCCACAAGAAAATATTCATAGCTGTTTCCTATTTCCATGATTCATTTCAATTCTGATATGAAATAGATTTTGCTTTACACCTCCAGCTGTCAGATGCGAGCACTGGTCCTCGTCTAAATTTAAAATCCAGTCAGAGGAATGAAGAAGATAACACCTCCTTTATTACAATTTGGGGAAACAATAAAAATCATTTTGGATATTGAAATATCCCATGAGCACTTGGGTGTATTTCACTCCATGCTGGGAAAATTGCAGACAATATATTGCAAGAAACAGATGTCAACCAAATACAGTTAAAGCTATGATGCTGCCATCATCACCAACAAGTTTGCAGATACTGAATTGAACCAGCGAACCACAAATAAATAAGCACAGTGATAGCTAATTGCCTAGAAAAGAATGCTCCACTTGCTTTGTCATTAGCTACGTGGAACTGTCTACAATTTATTTGACATTCAAATTCCAGAACAGAGATCAGGTAGGTACTGAAGCCAAAGCCTAGGCTTGAGTCTGTGCTCCTTTCTCCTGCTTCCATCAGGGAAGCCAGGACTCAGGAGAAACCTAACAAAGCAAAATAAATTTACCAATGTTATCCTTCAGAAAGTTTTATTTTAATATAGAGTGGTCTGCTTAGATGGCTTTGGGTGGTGTCATTGGTGAAGTTTACCGCAAAAAGAACCCTATGCAATGGTTCTACTCTGTAACACATGGGGTCACCATGACTCAGAATCGATTAGAAGGCAATGGGTTTGGTTTTGCTTTTAGCCCAGAGCTATAGGGGCAGTGGTGGTTTAGTGGTTGAATTCTTGCCTTCCGACTAGGAGACAGAGAATGTGGATGAAGCTTTAGTGTATGATTTTCCCTTGGCCTTTTATCATCTTGTTAAGTACCTGAAGATGTGCATATTAGCGGTTTCCAGTAACTGCTCAACAACGTTTTGCCACTCCCATGAGATGAAGTCAGGTTATGAAGTCTTTTTTAAGTATACTGAAGGTTAACATCGAAATGGTCCAGATTAGGCCCTTTGAAGAAAAGCAGCCTGCTTTCTACCTGCCAAAATCTGGGTAGCAGAAAGGATGGTCACAAAAATTTTTTTAAAAAATTTCTTTTCTTTATAAGTATGCTCCCAATCAATCAACTACATCAGCAAAGTCAGAAAAAAACCTGGCTATCTGGGTTTGTAGTCACTTATGCCAGGAACCTTCTTAAACTTGTCCAAGGTGGAAGTTACTGATGATTAACTTCTGGGAATATACATGGCAAATATTTCAGGCCTAGGCACAATCACACACTCTCAGTGTTACCCAAAGACATGTCAGTAGACAACTGCATCAAGCAAATACCTTTTCAAAAGACTGTAAGTTTGCATTTTATTTTTGGTAGTGACCATGCTAGCCACCAAATGGTAACACATCCAAACCAAAAAAACCAAACTCACTGTTGTCAAGTCGGATCTGACTCATAGAAGCCCTTCCTCAGATTTCTGAGGCAGTATTACTATAGAAGTTAGTAACCTAACTTCCTTCTGAGGAGTGGCTAGTGGATTTGAACCATCAGCCTTCTGGTTAGTAGTCAAATGCCTTAGGCACTACACTACCAGAGCTCCCAGTAACACATCCACTCTTTACTTTTTGACATGGTTAGGTTCTGAAGATTAACTATGTGAAAACTGGTATTATGTGAAAATAGAGACTACATCAGATCACAAAATGGAAGATGACTGCATCATTACACAACTGCCAAATTATATCATTTACATAGCTGCCAGATCACATTATTAAATAACTGCCAAGCCACTGACAATTATAGTCCAGCCAAGTTGACACATCACCTTAACCATCACAGCCAGCATATTCTCATTTCTACCTCAGGATTCGTTACTGCTTGATATAAGTCACTCCCGCTCTAAATAGTGAGATAACAGATCTTTTTACTATTGTCATAAACGCAAAATGTAACAAGATAGTTGATAAGGGCAGTGGCTGAATTTTTTCCAGGTGAAGTCACTAAATTAATTGTGAATCAGCAGTTCCTTCTCTACACATTGGATCTGAAACTTAACTAGCAATTTTGAAACATCTTCAGATAGAAACAAAGGGTCATATTTAAAAGTCTCCAATTCAGGGTGGGCCAGTTAGAGCATTTACAACACAGACCATCAGTTCTACAACAGGGGAGGGAGATGTACTGTGACTTACAAATAAGATGGCAGTCCACAAAGAGGAACTTGGTCCTCTTCATTGACCAAGATTCACTCAAGATTCTACTTCAGAATTCATAGACTTTCATCTCTCTGACAGTCAAACCCGAGAGGTTTGCTAAAATAGAATTCTAGTGTAGGGGGAAAGAAAAGAAAGAATTATGCATTAATAACACCTTTACCCACAGGCAGAACATATTTTCATCTGCACACATCGAGAACAGAGATCTTAGGTTATTAAAGGTGAAAGAGGCTAATAGTGTTTGGGATGGCTCCCTTGGGACACCTATTTGCATAATGAAGCTAATGCATGGCAACCCAGCTCAGCAGTTCTTTTGGATCAGCTACTTATAGTCGCACACAATATTTTTAATTCACTAACTAAATTACTTTGTGGAAGACTTGGTGGTGGCTAGTCTTAAAACTATGCCTACAAATAACTCATGACCATATTTACCAATGAGAAAGAAGTCTAATTGGTAAAGATGTATGGTTTAATTAATTTGTCTTTTGGAAAATCTCAAATTAATGCATAGATAAAAACCACCATTGATAAAGATTTAGACACTGCAGAGGTCACCTGCATAATCTAAACTTGGAGTAGGTCTGCCCCCTGGCTCTGAAGGCCCAGAGTCCAGAGCACCTCTGTCAAGAAGCAGCTTATCCCTGGAGCTATTCTATCAAAGAGGAAGAAAACATTAGCCATGATCTTTTTTTTCATTTTTACTCATTGCATGGACATTTTGGAGCCCTTGTGGTGCAGTGATTAAAGCTTCCAGCTGCAAATTTAAAAGTCAGCAGTTTGAACCTCCCAGCCACTCCATGGTAAAAAGATGTAGCAGTCTGCTTCTCTAAAGATTACAGAATAGAAAACTCTACGGAGCAGTTCTACACTGTCTCACAGGGTTACTATAAGGTAAATGTGAGTCAGAATTGACTCAATGGCACACAGCAATAAAAACATCAATCCACATCTACTTATCTCTATGAAGAATGAAAAATTTTTAGGTATGTAACTGGTTCCTTGTAATATGTTAGGAGGTGTCTGTAAAAAAGATCAATAAGGAAGAAACTCCACCCACAGGAGCTCTGCATCTCCCTGGAAACTCCTTAGAATGCTTTCATCATATTTCCTCAGTAGCCGTTCTGTCAGCTGTTAAGTTGTTAGAAGCCTATGTCAATTCTTTCTCTATTAGGTCTAACTTACGCTTCTTTTGCCTTCATGAAGAACTTTCTAACACAACACACCTTCTCTCTCAACTCAAAATTTGGGGAACTAGGACAATAAGTAGGTATGCTTACTTTTGGTATGTTTCATCACATACCAAAAATGAAACTCACTGCCATTGAGTCAGTCGTATCTGACTCATAGCGACCTCTCCTTGGGTTTCCAAGGCAGTATTACTATGGAAGTAGATTGCTCAACCTTCCTTCTGAGGAATGGTTTGTGGGTTTGAACTGCCAGCCTTCTAGTTAGCAGTCAATTGTCTTAGGCACTATGAGACAATTAAAATCAGATTGATACACCTGAGAAGGGACGTAGAATGCAAGCAAATTGGGAAGCTTTAGGGAGCTCATCTCAAGAAAAGGATGGGGAAATGATGAAAAAAAAGTTTGGAAATTGTTGGAATAAATGTAGTCCACATTTATGGAGATAACCACCTAGAATTCAAGAAGAAAGAAGTTGATACTCACAGATGATATAAGATTAAAGGATTTTAAGTCATAATTTAATTCTTCCTTGCCATGAACCTTATGAATAACAGTGAAACTCTGTCTGATATATTACTGTAAAACTTTATGAATAGCCCTGAAACATTGTCCGATATAGTGCTGGAAGATGAGCCCATCAGATTGGAAGGCACTCAAAGTTTAACTGGGGAAGAACTGACTTTTCAGAGTAGAGATGACCTTAATGATATGGATACAGTAAAGCTTTCAGGACTTCCATTAGCTGAGGTGGCATGACTCAAAATGAGCATAAACAGATGCAAACATCCATTAATAATTGGAACATGGAATGTACAAAGTACGAATCTAGGAAAATTGGAAGTTGTAAAAAAAAAAAAAATGGAATGCATAAAGATTGATATCCTAGGCATTAGTGAGCTGAAAGGGACTGGTTTTGGCCATTCTGAATCAAACAACCATATGATCTACAATGCTGGGAATGACAAATTGAAGAGGAATGGTGTGGCATTCATTGTCACAAAGACTGTTTCAAGATCTGTCCTAAAGTACAACACTGTCAGTGATAAGATAATATCCATACACCTACAAGGAAGAACAGTTAATACTACTATTATTCAAATCTATGCACCAATCACCAAAGCCAGAGATGAGGAACTTGAAGATTTTTACCAACTTTTGCAGTTTGAAATTGGCTGAACATGCAATCAAGATGTGTTGATGATCACTGGTGATTGGAATGCAAATAGAAACAAAGAAGAGTTACCAGTATTGGAAAATATGGTCTTGGTGATAGAAATAATGCTGGAGATCACATGATAGAATTTTGCAAGACCAATGACTTATTCATTGCAGATACCTTTTTTCAACAGCATAAGTGACAGCTATACATGTGGACTTCAGCAGATGTGAAGTCACCAGACTTCCAGAATACACAGGAATCAGACTGACTACATCTATGGCAAGAGACAATGGAGAACTTCAATATCTTCAGCCAAAACAAGGCCAGGAGCTGATTGTGGAACAGACCATCAACTGCTCATATGCAAGTTCAACTTGAAGTTGAAGACAAT
>NW_006921589.1:9092031-9092645 GCF_000298275.1 Orycteropus afer afer
TGCAAATAAAATTGTACTGAAGATAATTCAAAAATGGTTGTAGCAGTATATTGACAGAGAGCTTCCAGAAATGCAAGCTGGATTCAGAAGAGGACATGGAATGAGGGATATCATTGCTGATGTCAGATGGGTCTTGGCTGAAAGCAAAGAATACCAAAAAGATGCTTATGTTTTATTGACTATGCAAAAGCATTTCATTGTGTGGATCATAACAAATTATGGATAACATTGAGAAGAATGGGATTTCCAGAATGACTTGTTTGTACTCCTGAGAAACTTGTACATAGATCAGGAGGCTGTCATTTGAACAGAACAAGAGGATACTGCATGGTTCAAAATCAAGAAGGGAGAAAATTAAAGTTGTATCCTTTCACCATACTTATTCAATTTGTATGCTGAGCAAATAATCCAAAACACTGGGTTATATGAAGAAGAACGTGGCACCAGGATTGGAGGAGGACTTATTAACAACCTCATTAACAATGCAGATGACACGAGTTTCCTCACTGAAAGTGAGGTTGACTTGAAGCACTTACTGATGATGATTGAAGACGCCAGTATAGATTACATCTTAATATAAAGAAAACAAAAATCCTCACAACTGGTCTGATAAA
>NW_006921589.1:9096717-9098110 GCF_000298275.1 Orycteropus afer afer
ACAAAGAAGAGGAAGGCCCTCAATGAGTTGCATTGACACACAGTGGCTGCAACCATGGGTTCAGGTATAGCAAAGATCGTGAGACTGGCACAGGACTGGGCAGAGTTTCATTCTTCTGTGCATAAGGTTGCTATGAGTTGGAGCTGACTCAACAGTACCTAACAACAGTAACCCCTTGAACTGGGCTGGAGTTTGTGACTAGCTTCCAAAGAATAAACTAAAAATAAAAAAACAAACTCACTGCTGTCAATTTGACTCAACTCATAGTGATCCCTCCTTGGGTTTCCAAGGTGGTCTCTCCATGGAAGTAGACTGCCCCATCTCCCTTCCAAGGAGTGGCTGGTGGGTTTGAACTACCAGCCCTCTGGTTAGCAGTCAAATGCCTTAGGCACTATACCACCAGAGCTCCTAGAGCATGGAAAAGGGAAAAATAGTAAATTTATTGTGGAGAAGCCTGGCAAATGATAACTTAAACAAATGATCAAATTTAACATCACCAGCAATAATTCATGCTGATACCATGTATTTCCTGATATGATCTGATAAGAAAGACACTTCACCTCTGTGGCATTTTCCCCCAAACCCACAACTCAGTCTAATAAGAAGAGAAATACCTGGCTACCCCTAATTGAGGAGTACTCTACAAAATATTTGACCAGTGCTCTTCAAAACACTCAAGATCACGAAAACATTTCAAAACTGCCACAGATCAAAGGAGACTAAGAAGACATGATGACTAAGGGCAATGTGGTACCATGGATTGGATCCTGGGACAGAAAAATGACATTAGAGGAAAAGTTGATGAAATCCAAATAAAATTTGCAGTCCAGTTAAAACAAATGTACTAATGTTAATTTCTTAATTTTGAGAAACCTACCATGGCTGTGTAAGATGTTCACATTATGGGAAAGAGAATGAAGAGTATCAGTAACTCTCTGTAATTATTTTTGAAACTTCTCTGTAAATATAAACTTATTTCAAAATGAAAAGGTTAATTTAAAAAATAATGATGGACTATAGTTTCATCTTATTAATAAATTTTTTAGAGCATACTTTTTTCCAAAGAATATATGAAAGAAGAGAGGTAATTTTTTCATGTAATAGAGAAAACATGAAAGAATGCAGACTTAGAGATGAACTTTTAAAATATATTGTGTTCAACATACCAGTCATTATTTGTTACACAAAGGCTTTGTGCCAAATGGAGATAGTAAGTTACATGGTAAGCAAGGCTGTAGGCCAGGGATAATAGAGAAGGCATTTTAGGAAGGGATTCCTACATTTTTGAGGGTGGTGATGCCCACATCAGCCATCTTCTGCTCTTCAATTGACCAATTAGGTAAATATTCTAGGCTGTTTTTGTTATGCGCTGTCGAGTTGGACCTGACTCATA
>NW_006921589.1:9099155-9101052 GCF_000298275.1 Orycteropus afer afer
TTTTAAAAGGAAATAGGACAGCATGGACTAATAAACAACAACATCTGGAAACCAAGAAAAATCAACTTGGCCCCTTGAAAATGGCTATATTAGAACCAGAAAGTAGTCAACCATTTAGGTTTAAATAAAATGGGGATTATCTGGGAAGAATTGGGAGAAAGACAGGGTAACTAACTGGTTCCAGTTTCCCTGGAACTCTTCTAGTTTGGGCACTGAAAGTCCTATATCTTATGAAAACTTTCAGTTCCAGGTAAAGTGCATTTGTTAACCACCCTAGAGAAAAACTATAATCAAATATTACATTTTGTATTTTAAGATGGCCCTCACATTGAAATAGTTGAATTTCTCTTTTTATAGTTAGTTAAAAGTCAATTACTTTTATTGTGTATGAACTGTACACTATGTAGAAGTTGTGGAAACTCCTCAAATATACAGACTGTAGATTATCCATTGCCACTGAGTTGATTCTTACTCATAGTGACCCTATAGGACACAGTAGAACTGCTCCATAGGGTTCCCAAGACTGTAAATCTTTATGGAAGCATACTGTCACATCCTTCTGCTGTGGAGTGGCTGGTGGGTTTGAACTGCTGACCTTTCAGTTAGCACCCGAGTGTTTTAACCACTGTACCACTAGGGCTCTTTATAGTGTGGATAAGTATAAATATTTCTTGGTGGTTCAAACCCACCAGCCACTCCTCAGAAGGAAGGTTGGGCAATCTTACTTCTGTAGTGATACTGCCTCAGAAACCCAAGGAGGGGTCGCTATGAGTCGGGGCCGACGCGACGGCACATAACAACAACAACAACAACAACCACTAGGGCTCTTTATAGTGTGGATAAGTATAAATATTTCTTGTCTTAAGGAAATGTAGTTATCTATACCTTACTCATCACTACTTCACATTACATAGGCCAGGAAGTAACTTAGACTTATTATGATCCAATCTAATCTTATGACTATGTCTAGTGTTTGAGATTTAAAAAAAAAAAAAGGGTATAAAAGAGCTTTGAAAACTTAAAAGCATCATGTATGGACAAAAGAAAGTCCATGCTATGACTGATCTTATCACAGATACTTGCCACCAGACCTGAGCTATTTCTGTAGTAACCTGAATTGTTTGATATGTACAGATCAACTATGACAGGGCAATGGATTTCATACATGAGGATAAAAAAATTTACATTTAAATACAGATGTAACAAAAATGTTAAGAACAACAATGTAGGCCATTAGAATCATGTTCATAATATTAAAAATGAGGAAGTTTTAAATCTAAAAATTGAGATAAAACCCATCACCATCGAGTCAATTCTAACTCACCATGATGCCCATTGGGTTTCCAAGGCTATAAATCTTTACAGAAGTAGATTGTCTCATCTTCCTTCCACAGAGCAGCTAGTGAGTTTGAACCACTCACCTTCTGGTTAGCAGCTAAATGCCTTATGCACTATGCCACCAGAGCTCCCTACAAATTGAGATAAGTAACATATTATTCCTACTTCCATAGTGTTACTGCCTCGGAAACCCAAGGAGGGGTCTCTATGAGTCAGGGACGACTCGACGGCATCTAACAACAACAACAACAACATATTATTAGCAAACAATAGAAAAGTACAAGTTCTAGACTTCTATTTTATGATCATTTTCTCTATCTTCTATATCAAGGAGAGTGAGTCAAATTGAAAAATACAGGTAACAATCACTTATCAGGACACTTTGAGGACTAAGGTTTGCCTGACCCAAGCCATGGAATTTTCAATCACCTCATATGCACTGAGCACTTTCCCTTGTTACCCTCCCGAGAGGGATCGGGTCTCCAGGAGCAAGGTGAGCACGGGCGGGCTTGTGTTTATTCGCTGATCTGCACTGAACACTTTCCCTCATTGCCCTCCC
>NW_006921589.1:9104374-9107517 GCF_000298275.1 Orycteropus afer afer
TGGGGTCGCTATGAGTCGGAAATGACTCGACGGCACTTAACAACAACAACAACATATGCATATGAAAACTGGACAATGAATAAGGAAGACTGAAGAAGAACTAATGCATTTGAATTGTGGTGTTGGTGAAGGATATGGATGATGCCGTGGACTGCTAGGAGAATGAACAATTCTGTTTTGGATAAAGTACAGTTGAATGTTCCTTACAAGCAATGAGGGCAAGACTTCATCTCATGTACTTTGGACATGTTTTAAGAAGAAGCAGTCTCTGGAGAAGAGCAGGATGTTTGGTAAAGTAGAGGTTTAGAGAAAAAAAGGAAGATACCCAAAAAGAGTATTGACATACAGCCTCCAACAATGGGCTTAAATGATTATATGGCACATGACCAGGCAGTGTTTTCTTCCACTCTACATAGGGTCAGTATGAGCTGGAACCAATTCAATCGCACCTAAAAGCAAGAAGAGTTAAAGATGCTAAAAGATAATAAATAGCATCTCTTTGCTCCAAATGAATAGAAGTCACGAGTCCCAAATATGTTATACACCAGACTACTTTAGAAATAAATAAATAAAATAAAACCTTATGTTACTATGAAATCGGAAGTTTCAGCAGGTGAGATATGGACAAATATACCAATGTTTGAAAATGGAGAAATGAAGTTAGGAATTAGAAACTAAATAGAGCTGAGCTTGATGTCTTACTGGGCCACATTCTAGACTGAAGCTATAAGCAATTAACCAACATGGATAATCACCTGGTCATGCTACCCTCATTTTAATTTAAAAAATAGGGATCATAGACAAGTAGGTCAAGAAAATAGCACACAAAGAATGTATTATTATTTCAGAGAGTTTAAAACATTCTGTTTGTGGTTTTTACAAATCTCTCTATATATCCTTGGGAACAGGAACACAGGCACAGTTTTACCTAAAGTGTGTTGATTAAAGGATCAGTTACCAGATTGGGTGCAGCAAGATTGCAATAAATATTATTTAGCATTTCTCTACATTACTACCAATCAAAAGATATCCTTACCAAGTTTGTATAAGATATACATATGCTGATGACATCAGTTTTCAAAATGAACTTGACATGCTGGAGTTACAGATTATATTGATTTCTCATGAAATCTAGTTATATAGGATAACTAGAGACAGATCACGGTGGAGGCATGATAACTATTTTCAAATATCTGAAATTCCCTTTTAAAGAAGAGGGATTGAATTTACTCCACCATGCTCCAGAAGAGAAAAGTCAGATTAATAGTTTGAAAACTTGGATAGGTAAATTTCAGCTCATGACAAGAGAGGACTTTTAGTAATCTGAGCATTTTAGTAAAAAGAATTAATAGCAAGATTGCCCACAGTACAGGTGCACAGCAGTTGATCAATTAACGTTTCCAAATGAATGAAAAAAAAAATGAATAGATGGTTCTAATGAGAGATGCCTGACTGCTGCTTTGTACCAAGTGATTTTTCAGGTGCGTATATCCCAGAGATTGGCAACCTTTTCTGTAAATGATCAGATAGCATACAGTTTAAGCTTGTGGACAGCAATGTCCCTGTTGCAAAAACTCAACCCTGCCGTTATGGCACAAAGTCAGTCATAGGTATAGTGAACATGGTTATGTCCTATACAATTTTATCTTAAACCAATGGATGTTAGTCAGTTTTGGCCCATTGGCATTGGTTTGCCAACCCCTGGCCTACCAACATTTCTAGAAAAAATCATTAAGGCAGAATTCTCTGGAAGTCTTCTTATCTGGCTTTGCCAACTCTAGGCAGAGGCTCTTGGTTCTAAGGGATAGGAACTCAAGGGAGCTCTTCCTCTTCACTAACACCAGTTTTATGACTCTACTAACTTTATCTTTTTAAAGTCAGCAAAAGTTTTTGTTGTCAGTGACAAAATCAACCGCAATGAGAAATAAATTAAGTCTAATCACCTGGATCAGAAGGAAGGTTGAGCAATTCACTTCCATGGTGATACTGCCTCAGAAACCCAAGGAGGGGTGGCTATGAGTTGGATCCGACTCGATGGCAGTGAGTTTGTGTTTTTTTGGTAATCACCTAGAATGTTGTTGTTAAGTGTCACTGAGTGGTTTCCAACTTATAATGAACCCACATACAACAAAACACTGCTCAATCTTGCACCATCCTCACAATCATTGCTGATTGAGAACATTGCTGTAGCCACTGTGTCAGTTCATCTCATTGAAGGTCTTCCTCTTTTTCACTGACCATCAACTTTACCAAGCTGATGTCCTTCTTCAGGTAATTGTCCCTCTTGATAACATGTCCAAAGATATGAGACAAAGTTTCACCATCCTTGCTTCTTAAGAGCATTCTGGCTGTATTTCTTCCAAAATAGAATTGTTTGTTCTTCTGGCAGTCCGTGGTATAATCAATATTCTATATCAACACCATAATTGAAAGTCATTCATTCTTCCTTGGTCTTCCTTATTCATTGTCCAGCTTTTGCATGCATATGAGATGATTGAAAACACCATGACTTGGCTCAGGTGCACCTTAGTCCTCGAAGGGGCATCTTAATTTGCCCAGTGCACTATGTTGTTTAATTACTTGACTGCTGCTTCCATGGCTACTGATTGGGAATCCAATTAAAATTAAATCCTTGACAACTTCAACATTTTCTCTTTTTTTTTTTTTATTGTGATTTGGGTGAAGATTTACAGAGCAAATTCACTTTCCATACAGCAGTTCACATACACTTTGTCTCATGCAATGACCACAGTTTACCACAATGCGACAGCTCCCCTCCCACTTCCTCCCAATCATTACCTCTTCCCTGTGTCCATCCCTACATGCCCTCCTGCCCCCTGAGCTGTCTTCCAGTGCATAAGCAGCCCTTCTTTCTCCCATGATTGTTCTCTCCAAGGAGTGTCTCTACCTCAGGTACATATTCAACTCATATGCCTGTCTTTTGCTTAGCTGGAAGCCACAGGTGTGGGTCCAATTCCAGACCTGACGGGCAACTAGGGGCCATAGTCTCAGTGGTTCCATGAAGCTCTATCAGACCAGCAAACCTGGTCCCCACCTTTTTTTTCTCCAAATGATTTTGAGTTTTATTCCACATTGTTCTCCCTCTCTATCAAGGGTCTCCTACATAGATCTCCTTCCAAGTG
>NW_006921589.1:9109957-9119637 GCF_000298275.1 Orycteropus afer afer
TCCTCCAGACCGGCAAAAGTCCACATCTCAGCCCACCTTTCTCTTTACTTTCTCCGTTTGTTCCCCAGCCACCGTGCACAGTTCCCCGTGCAGTCCCTGGCTAGCAGCAGGGTGATTTTTAGGTTAATTCTTAGGTCCTACCACCATTTGGGAATCTCCAAGATGTCTGTGCCATCAGGATCGCTCAGGATCGCTACCAGACCACAACTCCGTCTGTCTCCTTTTTTGGTATTTTCACACAAATTCTCCTGCTAGTTGGGGTTTAGTCCACTTCTATATTCGACCCTTCAAGGCTCAGGGGTCCAGGATTATCTTCTGTGTCTGTGTTAATTTGTTTCCCTTTTCTTTGTTGAAGAAGGTCTGTGCAGTCTTTCTGTGTAGTCCACCATCTTGTCCTGGGTTCACATTTTCTCTTTTTGTTATGATGTTTCTTATTGGTTCAATTGTGAGAATTTTTGTTTTCTTTATGCTGAGGTGTAATACATAGTGAAGTATGGAGTATTTGATCTTCATCAGTAAGTGCATCAAGTCCTCTTTCAGCAAGCAAAGTTGTATCATCTGCATATCACAGGTTGTTCATGAATCTTCCTTCAATTCTGATGCAGTGTTCTTCTTCATATAGTCCATCTTCTTGGATTATTTGTTTAGCATGAAGATTGACTGAGTGTGGTAAAAGCATACAACCCTGATGCACAGTTTTCCTGATTTTAAAACACACAGTGCCCCTTGCTCTGTGTGAAGAATTACCTTTGGTCTACATAAAGGTTCTGTAAAAATATAAGTGTTCTGGAATTTCCATTCTTCACAATGGTAAAACGATATATATTGAGTTTTAATGTGAATCTTCTCCTTGCTTCCAAGTAGGTGTCCTAGAGATAATCCTTAGCTAATCCTTTCTGGTCTGGCCTGCCCTCCTAAGCCTACATTTTTTGCCTCATGTCCTAGGATGCTCATTCCTTTGGAACTACATTACTTTGATATCATAATGTCTGAAAGCAGTTTTAACAAATTGGTTTCACCTCAGTGGATTTCTATGGAGACTTTAATTGCCTTTAGTATACCCTGCTCACTGTGAATGTGTAAGGCACTCTGTAAAATCTTCTCAGGAACTCTCTCATTCTGTATGGAGGTCTTAGGGATCACTCTCTACATAGTGTGAAAAGCAGATGGGTTGGGGGGCTTAGGCCACACAGGCAGAGAATTGAATTTAAACTCTTATGGCTACTGTGTGTTTTAAAATAAGGAAAGGGGTACATCAAGGTTGTGTCTTTTCTCCATACTTATTTAGTCTGTATGCTAAGCAAATAATCTAAGAAGCTGGACTATATGAAAAAGAATTAGAGGAAGGAAGACTCATTAACAACCTATGATATGCAACTGACATATCCTTGTTTGCTAAAAGCAAAGAGGACTTGAAGCACTTACTGATGAAGATAAAAGATTATAGCCTTCAATATGGATTATCTCAAAATTACCAAACAAAACAAAGCAAAAAATACTCACTGCCGTAGAGTCAATTCTGACTCATAGCTCCCCTCTTTGGGTTTCCAAGGCAGTAAGTCTTTATGGAAGTAGATTGCCCAGTCTTCCTTCTGTGGAGTGGCTGGTGGGGTTGAACTGCCAACCTTCTGGTTAGCAGTCAAATGCCTTAGGCACTACACCACCAGAGCTCCTCCTCACAATTGGATGGATAAACAAAATCACAATAAACAAGGAAGACTGAAGGTTTCAAGGATTTCATTTACTTGGATCCATAGTCAACACCCATGGAAGCACCAATCAAAAAATCAAACAACGTATTGCATAGGGAAAATCTGCATCAAAAGACTTCTTTAAAGTCTTAGAAAATGAAGATGTCCACATGTTGTGGACTAACATGTGTCTGATCCAAGCCAAGTTATTTTTAATCACCTTATATACATGTGACAGCTGAACAATGAATAATGAAGACTGGAGAAAAATTGATAGCTTTGAATTATGGTATTGACATAGAATATTGAATGTACCATGGGCAGCTAGAAGAATGAACACATCTGTCTTAGAAGAAAAGAAGTACAGCCAGAATGCCTCTTAGAAGCAAGGATGGGGAGACATCTCATGTACTTTAGACAAGTTATCAGGAAGGACCAGTCCTGGGAGGAGGACATCATGCTTGGCAAAGGTCAGAGTCAATGAAAAAGAGGAAGACTCTCACTGAGATGTATTGACGCAATGCTTGTAACAATGGGTTCAAAATAAAAACTATTATGAGGATGGTGTAGGATCAAGCAGTGTTTCCTTCTGTTGTACATAGTCTCAATGAGTCAGAATCCACTCAATGACACATAATAACAACAGTAGTTCTCCCTATGGAGTCCTAGTGGTGTAACAGTTCAATATGCTCAGCTGCTAACCAAAAAGTTAGAGATGTGAACCAACCCAGCATCTCTGCAGAGGAAATACCTGGCGATCTGCTTTCATAAAGATTTCAACCATGAAAACTCTTGGGGCAGTTCTACTCTGTCACTGTGAGTTGGAATTTACTTGACGGAACTCAACAACAACAACAAAATGGCTCTTCCTGTTTTGTCTGATCTTAAAATAATCTCCTGATGGGCAGAAACATTGTGCTGTGTGACAATTCCGTATAACTCTAGACAAGCAGAGGAAGGAGTAGCTTCAGATACTGCTGTTTAATTACATTATGTCTAACATCAATATGGTACCTGGTTATATAGATGAATATCAAAGGATTCATTCAATGTTGTGGCTATTCTCCTTACAGAACAACATTAATCACTTGTTTTAAAATATCACAGTACTTTTTATTGTACATTAAAGGTGATCATTCCACTTCAAATAAGCAAAAAGCAATTATCTACACTAACATTGTATTAAATAACTGGAGATAACAACTGAGCAAGAGCAAGACCTTCTTTAAAGCTTCTGAAAGACAAGTTTATGGTCTATAGAAAAAAAAAAGTGAAATATTTTGGGGTTTCTAGGTCAGTTTTTATTTCAGATATTGCATCCTATTATCCAAACAAATGATTTTGTTGCACATAAAACATTATTTTTGTTATTATAGAGCCAAAATGTAGAAGGGCAGAACCCAAGAGAATATATTTATATTTCCACTAAAGTGCCAGTCTTGTCCACTCAGTATTCTCTAATCCACCTTAAGGGACTTTGATCTAAAATATTTAAATGCCACAGACATTTTTCATGGATATTGTATGTTTTAGAATCTGTAGGAAATTGTTTCTTTCATTCTGTGCAAAAAAAAAAATTAACTTCTGGTGTTTGCTTTTTCAAGCCTATCAGCTTCTCTAAGACAAGGACCATTTCTCAAGCATTTCTGTGTCTTCCAGAGCATTTATCCCTGGACCATAGCTAGCACTGATCCCTTATCCCTGCTACCTCTCCTTATCCCCATAGTGAGCACTGGCCTGAACCTCCACCCTATGTCCAGCTTTCCACTTATTGCTTATTCTTCCCTGGGGTTAGCCTGGCCAATACTGATCTACATTCCTGGTGTTCAAGGTCACTGCTGCATACACCCTTTCTTCTCTGTTTCCTGTCAACCTAAGCACAGTGCCAGCCTGACAACTTCTATGCTGCTGATTGAGTGGGTGAGTCAGGAGAAGCCATCACCATCACTACGGACACAGGTACCAAAGTATAATCAGGAAGAAAGTGAACAGGTTTCCCTTGCCTAACAACTCTTTGTATCTAGCCTCGTCCAGTCAGAAACCTAAAGAAACACTGGTGGAAACATGTTATTACACATTTGTTAAAACCCATGAGACAGTACAAGCAAAGAGTTCAAGTGTAAACTGTGAGCTTTAATTAACATAATGTAACAATATTGGTTCATCAGTTATAATAAACATACCCCACAAATGCAGAGGTGTTACTAATAGGAGAAAGGGTGTACATGGGGGGTGGGACATATGGGAACCCTCTGTACTTTCTGCACAATTTTTCTGTAAACCTTCTCTAAAAACTAAAGTGAAAGAAAAAAAGAAACCCAAAGAAGAGGAAGACTTACTAACACCTCCAACACCTCCAAAAATCCTATGGAGTAAATGAAAGTATTACTGGCTTGATTTCCTACCTCTTATATTGTTTCAAGAGTGCTTGTTGGCATAGTGCCTGAGGCATTTGACTGCTAACCAGAAGGCTGGTGGTTCAAACCCACCAGCCACTTGTTGGAAGGAAGGCTGGGCAATCGACTTCCGTAGTGATAGCACCTTGGAAACCGAAGGAGGGGTCGCTATGAGTCGGATCCAATGAGACAGCAGTGAGATACTGTTTCAATCTGTATGCTGAGTAAATAATCTGAAAAGCTGGACTACATGAAGAGGGATGCAGCGTCAGGATTAGAGAAAGAATCATTAACAACCTGAGATATGCAGATGATGTAACCCTGCTTGCTGAAAGTAAAGAGGACTTAAGTACTTACTGATGGCATTCAAAGATTATAGCCTTCAATATGGATTATACCTCAACATAAAGAAAATAAAAATTCTCACAAGTGGGCCAACAAACAACATCATGATAGAGAAAATATTGAATTTGTCAAAGATTTCATTTCACTTGGATCCACAATCAATGTCCTTGGAAATAGCACTCAAGAAACCAAATGACATATTGCATTGGACAAATCTGCCGCAAAAGAGCTCTTTAACGATGTCATTTTGAGAACTAAGGTGTGCCTGACCCAAGCCATGGTCTTTTCAATAACCTCATATGCAAATGAAAGCTAGACAATGAATAAGGAAAATCAAAGAAGAATTGATGCATTTGAATTATGGTATTGGCAAAGAATATTGAACAAACCATGTGTGGTAGTTAACTTGTGTGTCAACTTGGCTGGGCCTGGTTTTGAGTGGCTGGGCAGCTGGACATAGTTATTACCCATGATAAGACTGGTAATCAACTCCATGGTGGAATCTACTGTGAGCAGCTGAGTAGCTGCCTTAGGGATGTGGTCTGCTTCCAGTATATAAGAGGAATCTTTGAGGAAGGTCTCTAGCTTCTTGGTACATCTACATCCTGTATTTGGCTGAGTCATCAGTGGTCTGCCATTGTCTGCTGATCTTGGGACTGTTTAACTAGTGATCCACCATGTTGTTTGATAATCTTGGGACTGTGCCATTTTACTTGTTGACCTTGGGTTTGTAAGCCTCAACAGTCAGCAGTTTTCTGAGTTAAGGAAAGCCTCCAGTTTTAAAGGGCCAGGAGGAAGAGGCCAAACTAAAGCCCAAGGTTGAGGGGTGTTCACACAGCCCCTAGAGTTGGCACTTTGAACTCAGACTTCTAGCCTCCTAAACTGTAAGAGAATAAATCTCTATAAGAGAATGAACCACCCATTTTAGTATGTCTGTTGTAGCATTACTCGAGAACCCAAACCCCATGACTACCAGAAGAATGAACAAATCTGTCTTGGAAGAAGTACAGCCAGAATGCTCCTTAGATGGGAGGATGGTGAGACTTTGTCTTATGTCCTTTGTACATTTTAACAGGAGGGACAAGTCCCTGGGGAAGGACATCATACTTGGTAAAATAGAGGTTCAGAATGAAGAAGACCATCAGTGAGATGGATTAACCCACTGGCTGCAACAATGGGTTCAAACACAGCAATGACTGTACAGATGGTATAGGACTGGGCAGTGTTCCCCTCTGTACGTTGTGTCACTATGATTTGAAACCAACTTGATGGTATCTAACAACAACAGTTACTTATAACAAAATACTGCCAGGACTTTAAATAGGCAAATTACTATTACTTACTACCAAGTAAACCAAATAAAATCTTTCCTGTTTTTGTATGTTTATTTACTTGCTCTTATAAGGCCCCATTCAAAATGTCTAGGCCAAAATAGACATTAATTTGTCTAAGGGTTAGAACCACATGTTTGTTCTCCCATAGGATTGTTGCATCAAAAATCATGTATTAGTTTTGGAAGATGCTATATATATTCCTGTGTACCTTACTCATGCCAGGGTATTTTCAATCATTTCATATGCATGTAAGAGCTGGATAATGATAAGGAAGACTGAAAAAGAATTGATCCTTTTGAGTTGTGGTGTTGGCAAAGAATACTGAGGGTACTGTGGACTGCCAGAAGAACTAACAGATCTGTCCTGGAGGAAGTGCAGCTGGAATGCTCCTTGGAAGCCAGGATGAGAGACTTCATCTCACCTACTTTGGTCATGTTGTCAGAAGGGACCATTCCTTGGAAAAGGATATCATGCTTGGTAGAGTGGAGGATCAATGAAAAAGAGGAAGGCCTTCAATGAGATGGATTGACACAGTGGCTGCAACAATGGGCTCAGGTACAGCAAGGATTGTGAGGCTGGCACAGGACTGGGCTGTGTTTCATTCTGTTGTATGCATGGTTGTTATGAGTCGGAGCCAACTCGATGGCACCTAACAACAACATATATATTCTTGTAGTGAAGAACTGAAATATATTCATCCAATCCATTTTGCATCCTGTTTTCTTCAGGTAAGACTAGGATATGAAAACAAGCAGCCTTTTATCACTATTAGATAGCAACATTTTATATCCACTTATAGATAAGTTAAGGAGATCTGGCAGCATAGTGCCTAAGGCACTTGACTGCTAACCAGAAAGCTGGAGGTTCAAACCCACCAGCCACTCCTCAGAAGGAAGATAGGGCAATCTACTTCTGTAGTGATATGCCTCAGAAACCCAAGGAGGGGTTGCTATGAGTCAGGTCCGATGCGATGGCACATAACAACAACAACAATATAGATAAGTTAAACATACCCCAAATAACACTTATTAGTTGCAGGCAAAAAGAACTCTCTTAGTTCATATTTCCCATAAAAAAAAAAAAAAAAAATTACAGGCACTCAAGATGAAATAGATGTTAATGCTACTGCTGACCCCCAAAACTCCAATTACCCCAGGATTTGAGTGCTGAATGGTTCCTGATTTATTTTAGGCAAATTAGGTTGTATAATGAGTAAAACAAATACTTTGAGGATCAGATTTAAATGAACAAATGTGAAGGAATTCAGGTGTAAGTCTGACTTGCATGGTTATTGCTTCAATTGTGGTAAAGTCTTGGCAGCTGCAAACACCAATTAATGTTCTGGATTCCAACAATAACAAAGAGTCCTACTCAGAAAAGATTTACGGAAACTTTGGCCAATATATCCAAAGCTACCAAACTGGCAAATTTACTAGAAATAGATGGAGCAGATTATACTTCACAAGACAGTGATGACAAAAAAATCTGGTATATGGAAAATTATTGTCTTTAGAGGTTTAAGAAAGAAAAATATCTTTATTGGCCATTACTTGTCTGACTGCACATAATAAGCAACATGTGCATTTTATTTAACAACTTAAAATATGTTCTCACAACTATTATCTCGTAAAATTCTCACAATAACCCTGTGAAGTCGATGTGACTACTTTACAACTGAAGAAATGGAAGATCTGCTAACCAGAAGGTTGGCGGTTCAAATCCAACAACTGTTCCACAGGAGGACGATGAGGCAATCTACTTCGGTAAAGATTTACAGCCTTGGAAATCCAGTGAGTGGTCACTATGAGTTAGAATCAACTCAATGGCAGTGACTGTGGTTTTGATTTTGGACAATTAAAGAACTTCCCTCAAGTCACACAGAAATGATTTAGACAATTATTTAGACACCTGAAATGACAAAATAAATAAATAAATATGACCATTTGTTATAAATCATCAGATAATGGCCCAGCCTCTTCCTTTGTGACCAAAATAGACAACCTCATTCATTGGCAGCATTTTCCTAATAGAAAATGACCAACTGGTGACCTGTGGGATATGGCAGACCACAAGGTAATCAAGAGCACTCTAAGGATAAGACGTTCCAGGATAACAAATGCTGACACACTCGTCCTTATGGGCAGCCTATCTTGAATTAATCAGTAACCACTTCTAAAACACATAACATTTTCCTCCTCAGATTCCAGGGACTTAAGCATGTATCTTCAACAAAACAAAACAACCTTATACACAAATTCTCGGTATTGTTAAATTCTGTAACTTGCCCCTTTTCCCTCTGCTTTTCCATTTCTAGACACATGTGAGTAGGCATAGAGCAAAACTAATTCCAAAAATTATATCAACAATATTTTGCATTTAAAAAAAAAATGCAATTTTGAATCTGAATACCATGTTTTGACTTATGAGTAGTCCTCAGAATACCCAGTCATTCAAAGACCTAATAATCAGTTTCCTCCTGACCACAGCACTTCAAAGATGAACTTTTTGAATCAGCTATTCAAGTTGGAAGGGAATTCTGACTACATAATCCAAACCTCTCATTTACCAAGAGGGAAGGTCCAATGACTTTTCATAAGTCACACAATGAGTTAATATCAAAGCAAATTTTTTTTTTAAAAAAAAGGAGTCTTAATACCTAGGGTTTCTCTGCTATAATTTCAGAATAAGATGGTGACTGGTAACCTAAGCACCAATTCTTAACATCAGTCTTTAAGCTCCATGATATCTTCCTGTGGGACAGGGATCAAGAAACATCTTCTCAAGAACTTACTGCTATGGATTGAATTGTATCCCCAAAAAAATATTAAAAAAAGGAAAAAATAAAATAAAAAGCACACTGCCATAGAGTCGAATCCAACTCATAGCGACCCCTCCTTGGGTTTCTGAGGTGGTATCACTATAGAAATAGATTGCCCAACCTTCCTTCCCAGGAGTGACTAGGGGGTTTTAACCACCAGCCTTCTGGTTAGGAGTCACATGCCTTAGGCACTAAGCCACCAGAGCTCCTCCCAAAAAAAATATGTGCTGTCAATTCTATATCTGTGGTTATACAGCCATTTGGGAATGGATTTTCTTTGTTATGTTAATGAGGCGGTATCAGTGTAGGCTATGATTTAAGTCAATTTCTTTTGAGATATAAAAGAGTAGTTAAAGCAAGCAAGCATAAACTAAAGATACACACCCCATGATCACTAAGGAACCAAGGAATAGAAGCTGAAAAGAGACGAGGACTTTCCTCCTGAGTAGACAGAGGGAGAGACTTTCCCTACAGCTGGCACCCTGAATCTGGATGTCTAGGCTTGTAGAAAAACAGAAGCCAAACTCACTGCCCTCAAGTCGATTCCAACTCATAGTCACCCCTGTTGGGTTTCCAAAGCTATAAATCTTTACAAAAGCAGACTGCCTCATCTTTCTTCCACAGAGTACCTTGTGGATTTGAACCACTGACCTTTAGGAGCTCTGGTGCCGTAGTGCCTAACGTATTTGACTGCTAACCAGAAGACTGGCAGTTGAAACCCACCAAACACTCCTCAGAAGGAAGACTGGGTAATCTACTTCTGCAGTGACACTGCCTTGGAAACCCAAGGAAAGGTCACTATGATTCGGGTCCAACTTGATGACAGTGACTTTAGGCTAACAGCCAAATGCCTTAATCACTACACCACCAGAACTCCTTAGCCTCCTAAACAGTGAGTGAATAAATTTATTTGTGAAAGCCATCTATTTGTGGTATTTCTGTTGAAACAAATAAGACACTTACCTTTGAACCTTTTTAGGGTCAAAGAGAAAGGAGGGAGCTGTACACATATTTAGCTTCATCTCTGGAATTTACAAAACGGTAACTTTGAGCCTAAGATATGTAAGGCTGATTCTACCACTAAAGTCTCTTAAGT
>NW_006921589.1:9121992-9153949 GCF_000298275.1 Orycteropus afer afer
CCTGATTGCATGTTTGGTCAATTTCAGGCTGTAGAAATTGATAAAAATCTTCAATTTCCTCATCTTTGGCTTTGGTGGTTGGGGCATAAATTTGAATAATAGTCGTATTAATGGGTCTTCCTTGTAGGCATATGGATATTATCCTATCACTGACAGCATTGTACTTCAATTCAATTTCATTCAATTTCAAAGAGTTGGCCAGGGAAAACCTTATGAATAGCAAAGAAACACTGTTTGTTCGAATGATAAAGACATGAATTTCCCAATTCATTCCTATAAGACATTGAGGGCCTGATGAAAATGATGTTTGAGAGTGGGTGAGTATGAGAGCATCTTTTAAAAGTTGACCTGAAGGTATAGGACTTCAACAGATGGCATTTATTACTAAGTATATGTTATGACTCTCAATAGTTTGAAAGGTCTTAGAGAGTAGAGAATTCATTCATTTCTTCTGTTGTCCATCAAAGTGGGATACATAGTAAGTGCTTAATAAGTTCTTCTTATTTTAAAGTATAAAATAATATATTCTACTTCTAGCCATTAGGGAGTAGCCTTTCTTAGACTGATAAATTTATTCTAAAAATATGAGTTGTTAGAACTGCCTAGAAACATTAACAAAACTTATCATAGAATGGATCTAAAAATCTAATCTTCCTGTAGTATCCAAAAGCCAATCCCAATGCCATTGAGTGGATTCTGAATCATAGCATCCCTCATTGGGTTTCCAAGGCTATGAATCTTTACATAACTAGATTGCCTCATCTTCTTCCCCCAGAGAAGCTGGTGGATTTGAACAACTGATCTTCTGGTGAACAGTCAAATGTCTAACCCACTAAGCCTCCAGCCAGGAAATAGAAGTCTCATGAAGTTAACCTACCCACCACATGTATATAGATAGTCCCCAGAGCCAAAACCAGAATTAAGCCCTAGTCACATGAGCATCAACATCACAAGAAATCTCAGAAGATCTCAGACCTGTGAACCCCATATCAGAGACAGAAGCATTTGGGACCACAGAAGTTGATCCAGTTGTCTAGTCACACAGGAGAAACCATAAAGACCAATAATCTGTGCCTCAAACCACCATTTTCTTGGCTATCATTACACCTATCACCACCTTGTGAGCAGTTAACAACTAACGTCTCACTAAGACCACTGCTCTCTTGAGGCTCACACGATATAGCCATACCACCTTCACTCTCTAATCATTGTGATTATCTACAAACCTCCTGGTCATTCTTTCTCATTCACAGAAGACTTTAGTCAGTAACTCTTGACTTCTTCTCAACCCCAATTATTGTCATCATTCTCATGACTCACCATGCACATGAAAGAATCATCAAACACCCTGACTTAGCAGATCCTAGGTCTCTTATTCAGGAATGTGTTGTCAGACCTGATAGAATGAAATGTATAACAAAGACTACAGTAATAACAATAAGCTGTACTGTCTCACTAGTTATAATGTGGTAAGTACTATAACAAAAGCTTTAAGTTCAAACAAAACTAAGTTAAGGGATTTCATTAGTTCTGGCTGAGGGATTTAAGAATGCATGTATGGGAGTGGCTAACATTTGCGATAGGTTCTGAAAGATGAGCATCAGTCATAAGATGGATGTTGTTTGTGTTGTTGTTGTTATGTGCCGTCAAGTCGGACCCGACTCATAGCGACCCCTCCTTGGGTTTCCGAGGTGGTATCACTATGGAAGTAGATTGCCCAATCTTCTTTCTGAGGAGTGGCTGGTGGGTTTGAACCTCCAGCCTTCTGGTTAGCAGTCAGATGCTTTAGGCACTATGCTACCAGAGCTCCCATAAGATGGATAGTGTCAGAGAAGTCTATCAGAGGGAACAGCACAGCAAACACAGAGAATGATGTCTAGGTTGGAAACAGTAAGTAAACTGGTCTGAGTAGAAAACCGAGTATATTGGGAAGACTGAAATGAAACAACAAAGATGCATGACTGGGCAAGAGTAGGAAATGTATTAAATACCAACCTAGGAAATTTTGAAGGTTTAAAGAAGAATCATATGATCAGATTTGTGTTTCTAAACTAGTGAAGGCAGAAAGCAATGAGTAGAACACAAATTGTTGAAGCAAAATGCTCTTGGATTATGGGCAAGGGAGAAGGTAATTTCAATTCAGTATCTAATTTCTGGTAGACTGAAGTCCGAGAAGTAATCAAATAACTGTTCTTATTGCTAGTAATAACATTCTAAATTGGCCAACTTTTAATGCTAAAAGTAGAGTGCAGTTCACTAAGGTTCACATTGATGTAAACCAACCTCTGGGCCTTTTCTGGAGCTCTTCCCAGTGGCACTGGCCTATAGTTCTCATGGCCCTAATCCAGTCACAGGAAGTTCCTTGGACATTTGGAAGTCTCAGATCAAGAATAGATTGGGAATTCCCTAGGCACCACAGAAGACCTTTGGATTTTTTCAGGAAGACCCAAATCAAAATCAACTAACTTGGTTTATATTTTCCATGGTGGTGGGAGGCCTTTTCTCTCAAGACCCAAGCATACTTCAATAACACTATCAAAGCCCCAAATAATCTGGGAACTGAGCAGTGAGGGCAGAGTGAGTACTTATTTACTGCTCTGAAGTCATTGCCCTGTGATGAACTTACTCGAGCTCCTCCATTTTGTGACAAAGGAGATTTGATGATATAACTCACTGAAATCAGTGAAAAAATAAGGTCAACATGATTTTCTACTTATATATTGTACCTAAATCCCCAGCTACAAGGCACAACTCTTCATTTTTGTTGCATGTGAAAATATAAATCTATGAAACAAAAAGTATGCCTATGAGATTGATGATTATTGTTGTTGTTGTTGTTATGTGCTGTCGAGTCAGACCTGACTCATAGCAACCCCTCCTTGGGTTTCTATGGAAATAGATCACCCAACCCTCCTTCCAAGGAGTGGTTTGTGAGTTTGAACCACCAACCTTCTGGTTAGCAGTCAAGTCCCTTAGGCACTACATTTACAATATTATTTTACTGAGGTGATCAGTCTGACTAATAAAATAAACTTTTTGATTGTATATCATCTGTCTTTGCCTTTGATGTTTTAGCTGGTCAATCCAGTTATCTCATGTAGATATCCTTCAGTAACTCTGGAAAGGAATGGAGTACAATTTGTTGCAACTCATTTTTATGATAATTTGGTCATGTTGTCAGAAGGGACCATTCTCTGGAGAAGGATGTCATGCTTGGTAAAGTGGAGGGTCAACGAAACAGAGGAAGACCTTCAACAAGATGGATTGACATGGTGGTTACAACAATGGGCTCAGGTATAGCAGGGATCGTGAGGCTAGCACAGGACCAGGCAGTGTTTCCTTCTGTTGTACATAAGGCTACTATGAGTTGGAGACCACTCAACGGCACATAACAACAACATTTTTATGATAGGATTTTAATTTCCCATATCTGTTTTTCCTTAAAAATATAGACTTTCCTACTCTCATGACTTCAGATGTTTATACTTATTTCCCTGCAGAGATTTGCTGAGGAATCTCCCATTTACCTGATATGACCTCATGGATGTTGGGTATTAACACATTCTACCTTATAAAGTCACACATTAATTAGAATTTTATGTAAAAATTACAAAATGGCTACAGAAATGATATTTCCACTTTCAGTTAATGGCATCACTAAAGAGATAAATATTCACATGCTGGTATATATGTGTGAATTTATTTAAATCAACTTTGCTTCAATGAGACTTGAAAAGGAATATGCACATTTTCTCATTTTGAACCTCTCCAAAAATAATCTCTTCTGGATGAGTTGCAATTATGTATATCTTGAATTACATTTAATTACAACTTGGCATTAGATTATAGAGAAAGGTCCCACACAAGTGAACTGAAGTTTCCATGAGGACTTCTGTGTTTGCTTCCTGCCTTCAGATTTGTCGGTTTAAAAATTCCAAAAATTCACATGCTTTTTAGTCCCTTAAGGTACTTGTCTTAGGACTAACTAAAGTGTTCCCAGGTCTACCGACCAGCCCATAGGAAACATGCGCACGTTCTCTCCCATCAGGCCACAGGGCTGGTCTTCAGTTGTCCCAGTGTGGCATGTCTGACAATCATTGTCTACTTGAAGTGCCAACTCATGTCTGCTTTATCTCCAATGTATCTCAGTATAAATGGATGTTTGCAGGGCCTTGAGACCATACAAATCACCTCAAGCGGAATAATAATTGTTCTCGTAGCAGCAGCTAGGCTATTTCATGGACATATTGGGTTGGCAGAAAAGTGAATCAATTTTAAAAAGAGTGTGTAGTCTTCGATAAAGCCCAAGTCCCCATGGTGTTATCTGATGGTTTGGTTTGTTTTTCAAAAGTGAGGAGCCCAGAGGTATTGCTACACTATTTTAAGCAGACTTAGAGTTTAATAGGAAGGTGCTGACAAGTAGCTGAAAGGTCATCAGTCGCCTCTGCTGTGCACTTAAGTGAATTGAAAGTTTGCATCGTCCAAGTGCATCGGGCATAAACAGGGTTATTGTTTTAGAGGATCCCAGAACAGAACTCCAGGTCCACTTTCCTGAGGTCATATATCCATTGTCATCAAGAGGCTGATAGCTATCTAAGTCTCTTTGCATTGTTTTCTTCCCCTTTTTGAGCGTAAATATAGCACTCACAGCTGGAATTGAGCGCTATCAGGAGAACACATAAGAAGCACATGCTGGAAGGAAAAGGAGAGTGCTTCTCTGAAGCAATATTATGGCAGTGGTCAGCAGCCAGGGCATTGAGCTTTATAAATAAAACATAAAGTGTATGATCTATTTTGTTTCTGAATACATTCATAGAGGTCAGGTGAACCAAATAGGCCAAGTCAGATAGAGGAAGATTAAAACTTCCAAGGAGAGTCTTGGCAATGATTATCAATGGGAGATGCATGAAAAACTTACTCTTATTATGTAAAAAGAATCTGAACCAGGAGAAACAGAAACAGAAATAAATAAATAAATGGTGCAACTTAATCTCTTCATAGGTCTCTCCACTTCAATTGTGTCTCTATGTCAGTGTCTCCTTCTTATTCCTAAAGTTAGCCTTCTGAAACACAAAGCTGAAATGCACTATTTTGTCCAAAATAATTCAATGGTTCCCCTTTGCCAACACGCCCCCTCCCCACTGCCACGGAGTTGATTCCGATTAATCACGACCTTATAAGACAGAGTAGAACCATCCCATAGGGTTTCCAAGGCTGTACATCCTTGTAGAAGGAGATTGCCTCACCTTTCTCCCATGGAATGGCTGATGGGTTTGAACTTCTGATCTTTAGGTTAACAGCCCAGTGTTTTAACCACAGCCCCACCAGAGCATCTTCTATTGCCAATAGAATTCCATAATTTGGGATTCAAGCACTCCACTATTTGGCTCCAATTTCTTGTGCCAGTTTCGACTCCCATTCTGGCCAGTCTTTCCAACTTCTTCCTTATGCACCCTGAAGTTTCCTGTTCCAATCCTTTCTCCTTCTCCTTCTGCCCCAGATGGATAAATAATTACTTACTAACCAATACGTTAGGGAACTCTGGTGGGGCAGTGGTTAAAACATTCAGCTGCTAACCAAAAGGTCAGTAGTTTGAACCCACCAGCCACTCTGGAGGAGAAAGATGAGGACGTCTGTTCCTATAAAGATTTTAAGCCTTGCAAACACTATGGAGCAGTTCTACTCTATCCTACGGTGTCACTATGGGTCAGAATCCATTTGATGGCAATGAGTTTGGGTTAAGGGACCCAAAGCTTGAAGAAAGCAGTGAATGTGTTTTTATTTTGTGAACGATGTTTATGAGCCTTATTGATCAAATAAGATTTATTTTGCTTGTGAGCAAAGCACTGTGTCAAAAAAAAATTTTGTTCCCTTATTCAATATTGATAGCAACCCTATAAGATAATCCATTTTAGACATAGGAAAACTGCAGTAGAGAGTTTAAATAATTTGCCTAATGTAATTGTTGTTTTTAGGTATCATTGAGTTGATTTCAACTCATGGTGACCCAGGTGTTGCAGAATAGACCAAGTGCCATAGATTTCTCTTGGTTGTAACCTTTACAAATGCAGATCTCCAGGTCTTTATCTCATGGAGTCACTGAATGGGTTCAACATTTCAATTAGCAGTCAGTGATTTACTGTTTGCACCACTAGCCACATAATCTTAACTGAAGATCCAGTTCCTTTAATCACTTCAACAAACTATATTATATCTATTTTTGTTACTAGTTCTCTGCCAATAGAAATAGTCACTTAGGCAGTAGATCAGATCCTGGTCAATAAAATCTTATTAAACCAAAGCCTCACTATGTAAGGTAAAGAAAAGCATAAAACTATTTAAATGAAGAGAGAGAAAAATATATTACAAAGAAACAGATGAAGTATTTACTTCAGAACAAAAGAAATGTAATAAAAGGCAAAACATAGTCTCCTTATCAAAGCCAAGTAATTGTATAATGGATATTGTTCTCTGGATTAGGAAAACCATCAGAAGGCAGGATAATGTACCACAATTGGACTGAAGACAATACCAATACCCACTCTTGAACTTGGGAGGGTCACAAGTGAAATTTCACTTACCTGCATGAGATATCAAGATCAAGTTCAAAGTTCTAAATGTTAGTAACCCACATGCTATTAGAAGTTGAGAGAAGAGTAGATCTAATAAGGATCAATAAAATGTTGTTGAGGTGAAGACTTATTATGTAAAATAAAATCAAAGAGGACAAGTTGAGTGTGACAAGAAATCCATCCACAAAACACTGATGACACCAAGACAAAAAGCTCCAGTCAAGCAATCTGACCCCTGAATACATGTCACACTATTATTTCAATACAATAAGCATTCCTACTTAACCTTTTTTTTTTTAATGTAAACTTTTTGAACCACACACCACATCCATCTAGTTTCCCATTCTTTCCTGTATGCAGTGTAGTAAATTACTTGATGTGGCCCTTCTAGCATTGTCCGCTAGTCTGTGATGTATTGTAAATACCATCATCCATGCCTGTTTGGGGTGGTGTGATACTTAAGGTCAGGTATAAACTTGGCTGGGCAGCTGGTAGTAATCATTCCCTATAATGGCTGGCAATTGACTCTGTGATGGGATTTCCCTTGAGCTGCTGATTGTTAAACCCATACACTTAGGTTATTTCTGTTGGGGCAACACAGGTGCAATGTATCTTGAGTCCTGCCTTGCTGGAGGGTATAACTCAAATCACTACCCTTAGCTTCTTTGAGGGTATACCTATGAGTCTCCTGGAAAGATTCGCCCTCCTCTTGCTCCGGTTTTGTGTCTTGGCTTATCCTCATCTCATCCCTGGATTTGGGACAGCAGCCATCATCTGATTTGCTGATCAAGGTTCATCAAACCCTGAGAATTGGGGGGGTCCTCCAGACCTACTCATGGACCTGGTACTCACCAGCTTGCTAGCCTCCACCACTACTACGTGAGATGAACCCTTCGGTGTCTGTGAGTTCTGTGAGGCATTACAGCGAATTCAGAACCCTAAGTTGGGGAAAATTATTGGGAGGAAGAGTTAATGTCTGAAATGATGGAGTGGCACGGTAGTTTGGACATTTGGGACATCTTTAACCTCTGTCTCATGGACACCGGCTTTGTGCTGATCTTTCTGAGAGAAATTGTGCAAGCACCTGGTATGGCTTTTCTTGCCATAAGTCTTTGTAAACTCCACGGTGGAATTTCCTGTGAGCAACTGAGGAGCTCCTAATTATTAAAGTTACCCACCTAGGGTATTTCTGTTGCGAGTGGCACAAAACAATGTTCTGGGAAGTTCACTGTCTCTCAGGTGCTGAGAATTCTGATGTTATGATTGGCTAGTTTGGCCATTCTGCCAGGCTCAAAAGGAGGCCTCCTAGAGGCAGAAGTCTCTCTGACTGCTGGCTGAGAAGGATGTGCTGCTGAAAGAAATGCACTCCTGAGAGACACACGCTGCTGGGAAAGAGATGCAAGAGAAACACATTGCTTAGAGAGACACCAAGAGACATGAACTGCTGGGAGAGAGACTGTGAGAGACTGTTGGCTGAGAGATGGCAGGCTGAGAGACACTGAGCATTGTTCCTGAACTTGAATTGTAGCCTGGTGCTTTGCTATTAAACCCCATAATCTGTGAGTTCTGTGTGGCCACGGCAATGAATTATTGAACCCAGTAGAAAGGTGGTGGATGCTGTGGGAGGAATGGTTGGTGTCAGGGTTGGTGAAAAGGCTAGAAGCAGGCAGCATATCTGGCCTTGCAGGAATAGGCCTTGGGCTATTGATGGTGATTCTGTCTTCCTCTTGTGCAGTTAGAGGAGGTCAGAAGATGTGGCCTCCCTGCCCCTTTGGCACTATAACTATAGTGTTTAATCAAGTTGGCTTAATCCAAGGATGTACATGAAGAAAAAGGAGCTCTTGGTGGCTCTGTGGTTAAAACATCAGACTGCTTACCAAAAGGTCATCAGTATGAACCCACTAGTTGCTCCATGGAAGAAAAATGAGGTAGTGTGCTTCCGTAAAGATTTTCAGCCTTGGGAACCCTATGAGGCAGTTCCACTCTGTCCTATGGGGTTGGTATAAATTGAAATCATCTCGATGACAGTGGTGTTTGGTATAGGAAGAAGGTACCCTGTCTGGCTGCTTGTATTTGGCTGTGACGGGGGTCTAGATCTTTCTATATGCAAAGCATGCCACCTTGATGGACCAAGAAACATCATACAAATTTGGGGAAGATCATGCTTGAGAAGGAATTGATTTTTCACTCAGAGAGCAGATCATCAGAGACAAAATTATACCTCCTACCCATCCCTCCCAGCCACTTCCACCTCCACTAACAAGAGCAAACACAAAATAATGGCTTGGTTGGTTCACTTATTAAGATTCTACTAGAAAGCTTTCCAAATTCTTTATGAAAGTATCTATGGCATTGTTTAACCACTTTTTTTTTTAATGTAGGTGTGTCATATTTCACAATGATTCCAAATTTAGAAAATATATCTGTAGTGCAAAAATACTCCTTGGTACTAGTCAATGGGGAGTGCTATCAAAATTTCTTCAGGGAAAATGCTGGCACCTAGGCAATCTAACATCAAGTTAATAAGACTGAAAGCTTAGTAGCTTCCAAAGAGGAGTCCCTGAGTGGCACAAAGGGTTAAGTGCTTAGCCACTAACAGTAAGCTTCGTGGCCCGGAATCTACCCAGAGGCCGCTGGGAAGACAGGCCTGACCACATGCATCTGAAAGTCCACAGCCATGCAACCCTGTGGAGTGCACTTCTACTGTGCACACATGGGTCACCATGAGTCGGAATCCACTCAACAGCAGCTTGAGAGAGATGGAACAAAGATTTTGTGACTCCCAAGATATATGAAAATATATTTAGGGAATATATCAGCACCATCCCACAGCATATGCCTTTGGCATTTGTTTTGCAAGACTGAAATTAATGGTTATTTAGATCGGGATTTTACAAGAGAGGCTGGGAAGCACAGGGCAGGGCTGAGGCAGAAAGTGAATCTCTGTCATAGTTTGCTTATGATTCGTCCAGGTAACCCTCTAGGAAAAAACTCAGTGGCAGCTCCCAGAAGATGAGGGTCCTTCAGGGAAGCAGATCAGGATGGCAGACTGTTCTGCCTACACTCTAAGGAGAGAAGAAAACCCTGAGTTCCCCTAATCTTTCATTCCTGCTCAGGAACCTCTCTCCCCCTACCTCTACACTGCAAGTCCCTTTGAGATGACCTTACGATTTACCTGTTTGGGTAATTTAAAAAACAAACACCCCAATCAGCTTCCTAATGGATTCCCAGCTGATGGAAGGTGGCTGACTTTCTGCACTTGCCCACCATTGCACAAAAAACTCAAGCAGTGAATTTCGCAGGACCTGCCAAAAGAATGATTTCCTGTTGACAGCTGATGTTCTTAAACAAGTTAGTACCTGCTGAGGTGGGTTGGATTTTTATCTGATCCACTAGAGCTGATGTCTTTAAAAACCCACAAAGCAGCCCTACACTTTGGTTATTTGCAAACCACCTCCATGTAGTTAAATAGCTGCTCCATGAGTAAATAGAGGCAGGATTTGCCGTTCTGTGCAGAGAGCATGAAATACAACTTGCTAAGGTGCAGTCTATTTTTCCCAGGCAAGACACAAGGTGTATTTTTTTTCTTTTGATTACATGATGTCAGCGCATACTCTGTCGCCTCCTGAAGAAGCTGACACTTGACAGGCCTATTGCAATGTCTTCCAAGCCTGCATCAACACAGTGTTTGTTTCCAAGTTCCTCCAGGGCAGTCAGAGGAATGAGAGTGAATTTGGTGTGATTATCAGGCTAGGAAGCTTTGAGGGAGTCTGACCTGTTCCCTTTACATAAGGCTTCATGTTGAAAGCTTCTCCTCAATTGCCTTTGGAAACTTCCCACCTTTGGGGGAAACAACCACAGTCCTTAATGATTTCAAAAAAGGAAATATGTATTCCATCCCAGGGAAACTCTGGTAGCATAGTTCCTAAGGCACTTGACTGCTAACCAGAAGGCTAGTGATTCAAACTCACCAGCCACTCCTCGCAAGGAAGGTTGAGCAATCTACTTCCATAGTGATACTGCCTCGGAAACCCAAAGAGGGGTCACTATGAGTCGGGTCTTACTCAGCAGCACATAACGACAACAACATTGCATCCCAATGGCTCCAGAACATTACAGACACATGCTGGTCTCAATCAGAACAGATCACATTTCTCTATCTGAAATTTATAGAGATTTAGCTGTGAGAAAGAAGATTTCACTCCCACCCAAGGCTTTGAGCATCTTCTTAAGAAACTTAAATGCCAAATGCTTTAGGTCACAGGGAACGTTTTCACTCCTCCCTCTGTGTGTGTGCACACGGATGCATGTGTATGTGTACATGGAATGAGTGGGTGATGGTGGAAGTGTGTGGAGAAGAAAAAGTGAAGCAGCTGTGGAAAAAGAAGTTTTGTGAAAGGGTCCCATTCTGGGTCAGATTCTCCTTTAGAAAGGAATACTTTTCCTTCTCACTACTCAATACACATGTCTAGTATGTTGTTGGTGGTGGTGGTATTGTTGTTAGGTGTCGTTGAGTCAGCTCCAACTCATAGTGACCCTATCTACAACAGAACAAAACACTGCCTGGTCCTGCACCATCCTCACAGTCCTTGCTATACTGGAGCCCATTGTTGCAGCCACTAGTTAGTATGGCCTGTTGTTGTTGTTGTTGTTATGTGCCATCGAGTCAGTCCCAACTCATAACAACCCCTCCTTGGGTTTCCGAGGTGGTATCACTACGGAAGTAGATTGCCCAACCTTCCTTCCGAGGAGTGGCTGGTGGGTTTGAACCACCAGCCTTCTGGTTAGCAGTCAAGTGCCTTAGCCACTACGCTACCAGAGCTCCTTAGTATGGTCTATCACTAGTAATTATTATTCAGGGGATCTCATCTGTTTGGAAATCCATAAAATGGACTCTATGAACAATATCAAAATGAAGGTGAACTCTAGAATATATTCCTACAAGAAAAGTAATGTAACCACTTTATGGTTATTTACTATCCTCAAAGAATGCAAAATTATTATTTTATTAAATTTTTATTGTGATTTGGGTGAAAGTTTATAGAATAGATTGGTTTTCCATTCAACCATTCATACCATTTTTTTTTTTTTCATGACATTGATTGCAGTCCCCACAATGTAACAGCACTCTTCCCATTTTTTCCCTGTTTACACTTTCATTCCTCTTTCTTTCCTATCCCTTTCTGCCTTCTGAGCTTTTTCCCTGGGCAAATACTGCTCTTATGATCCCTCACAGCTGATTGTTCTAAGGCACGTAGACCTCCCTGATGTTATTGCTCACATTATACCAAAAAATAAAAATAAAAAGAGCAGCTGGTGGGTTTGAATCACTGATCTTCTGGTTAGCAACCAAATGCCTTACCCATTATGCCACCACCTTACAGGTCTGTCTATTGTTTGGCTGAAAGTTGAGCCACAGTGGTGGGTTTGGTTCCAGGTCAAGAAGGTGTCTAAGGGCCATAGTCTCAGTGTTCCACCAGTCTCTATCAGACAAGTAAGCCTGGTCTTTGTTATGATTTTGAGCTTTGTTCCATATTTTTCTCCCACTTTATCAAGGGCCTCCTATTGTTATTCCTTTCAGTGCATTTGGCAGTGGTAGCTGGGCACCATCTAGTGCTTCTGGTCTCGGGGTCATTGAGGCTGGAGTTCATGTGGTCCATTTGTCCTTTGGACTAACTGTTTCTGTGCATCTTTCATTATCTTAACTCTTCTCTGCTCCACATAGGGAGAGATCAATAGCTGCAACTCAGATGACCACTCACAAGAAAAATTATTTCTTGTTTCAATCTTTCCAGATCAGGACTATCTTAATCTCAGAGTAGGGAAAATACTTTTATTATACAGGGTATAACTGTCAAGTCAGAAAGGAAGGCACGGTCCACCATGCTGTGGCTTGAGTACCAAGAAGTGGGGTTTGACTTTGGCTACTTGAACAGCTTACCAATGAGAGCTACATAGAGGCCTCAAACCACCTACAGAAACTCCCACAGGGAGTTTTTACATGTGTATGAAATTATTGAAAATACCGTGGCTTGGATCAGGCCCAACTTATTCTATAGAGTGACATCTTTGTGTTGTAACACTTTAAAGAGATCTTTTGCTGCAGATTTTCCCAGTGCAATACAATGTCTTATTACTTGACTGCTGCTTCCATCGGTGATGTTTGTGAATCGAAGTAAAATGAAATCCCTGACAACTTCTATCTTTCTCTGTTTATCATAATGTTACTTGTTGGTCCAATTGTGAGGATTTTTGTTTTCTCTATGTTGAAGTGTAGTTAATACTGATCTTCATCAGTAAGTGTTTCAAGTCCTCTTCAATTTCAGCAAGCAAGGTTGTGTCATCTGCATATCACAGGTTTTAATAAGTCTTCCTCCAATCCTGATGCAGTGTTCTTTTTCATATAGTCCAGCTTCTCAGATTATTTGTTTAGCATACAGATTGAATAAGTGTGGTGAATGGATACCACCCTGACACATACCTTTCCTGATTTTAAACCATGTGGTATCCCCTTATTCTGTTCAAACAATAACCTCTTGGTCTATTACAGTTTCCTTATGGGTACAGTTAAGTGTTCTGGAATCCCCATTCTTTGCAATGTTATCCGTAATTTGTTATGATCTGTACAGTTCAATGACTTTGTGTAGTTTACACAGGTAAACATCTTTCTGGTATTCTTTGCTTTCAGCCAAGATCCATCTGACATCAACAATGATATCCCTCATTTCATATCCTCTTCTGAATCCAGCTTGAATTTCTGGCAGTTCTCTGTCAATATACTGCTACAACTGTGTTTGAATTATCTTCAGCAAAATTTTACTTGTGTGTGATATTAATAATATTGTTAGATAATTTCCACATTCTGTTGGATCACCTTTCTTTGGAATGGACACAAATATTGATCTCTTCAAGTCAGTTGGCCAGGTAGATTTCTTCCAAATTTCTTGACATAAATGAATAAGTACCTCCAGCACTTCATCCATTTATTGAAATGCCTAGATGGGTATTCCATCAATTCCTGAAGAACTGTTTTATGTCAGTTCCTTCAGTGCAGCTTTGACTTCTTCCTTAAACACGATTGGTTCTTGATCATATGCTACCTCCAGAAATAGTTGAAAAATGACTAATTCTTTTTAGTACAATGACTCTGTGTATTTCTTCCATCTTCTTTTGATGCTCCCTGCATCCTTCAATATTTTTCCCATAGACTCCTTCAATACAACAACTCAAGCCTTGAATTTTTTCTTCAGTGCTTTCAGCTTGAGAAATGCTGAGCATATTCTTCCCTTTTGGTTTTCTAACTCCAGGTCTTTGCATATTTCATTATAATACTTTAGTTTGTCTTCTCGAGCTGCTCTTTGAAATCTTCTGTTCAGTTCTTTGTTTCATCATTTCTTCCATTTGCTTTAGCTACTCTCTGTCCAAGAGCAAGTTTCAGAGTCTCTTCATTTTGGTCTTTTCTTTCTTTCTTGTATTTTCGTTGTCCATTTGCTTTCCTCATGTATGATGTTTTTAATGTCCCACAACTTTTCTGATCCTTGGTCACTGGTGTTCTATGTATTAACGCTATTTTTCAGATGGTTTCTAAATTCAAGTATGATATAATCAAGTTCACATTCTGGCTTTTGTGGACTTGTGTTAATTTTCTTCAGCTTCAACTGGAACTTGCATATGAGAAATTGATGATCTGTTTCACAGTCAGCTCCTGGCCTTGTTTTGACTGAAGATAATTGAGCTTCTCCCTCAACCCTTTCCACAGATATAGTCAATCTGATTCCTGTGTATTCCATCTGGGGAGGTCCATGTGTATAGTTGCCATTTATGCTGTTGAAAAAATGTACTCACAATGAATAAATCACTGGTCTTGCAAAATTCTATCATTCAATCTCCAGTGTCACTTCTATTACCAAGGCCATATTTTCCAGCTACCAATGATTCTTCTTTGTTTCTAACTTTCTCATTCCAATCACCATTAATAATCAATACATCTCAATTGCACTTTTGGTCAATCGCAGATTGCAGAAGTTGGTTGTTGTTTTTGTTGTTGTTGTTGTTATGTGCAGTTGAGTTAGACCTGACTCATAGAAACCCTTCCTTGGGTTTCTGATGGAAGTAGATCACCCAACCTTCCTTCCATGGAGTGGCTGGTAGGTTTGAACCACTAACCTTCTGGTTAGCAGTCAGTGCCTTAGGCACTACGCTACCAGAGATTGGAAGAAATCTTTAATTACTTCATCTTTGGTTTTAGTGGGTGGCATGTAAATTTGAATAATAGCAGTACTGCTAAAGGGGCAGGGAGGCTGCTTCTTCTCACCTCCTTTAACCCCACAAGAGGAAGACAGAATCACTAACAATAGTCCAAGGCCTATCCCTGCAAGGCCAGCATGCTACCTTCCTCCAGCCCTTTCATCAAGCCTGACACCAACCATTTGTCCAGCAGCACCCACCACCTCTCTGCTGGGTTCGATAATTAGCTGCAGTGGTCACACAGAGCTCACAGATTATGGGGTTTATTAGGGAAGCACCAGTCTACAATTCAAGTTCAGGAACAATGCTCAGTCTCTATCAGCCCACCATCTCTCAGCCAACAGTCTCTCTCAGTCTCTCTCCCAGCAGTGTGTGTCTCCCAGTGTCTCTTTCTCAGCAGAATGTGTGTCTCAGGAGCATGTTTCTCTCAGCAGCACAGCTTTCTCAGTCAGCAGTCAGAGAGACTCCTCCAGCCTCTAGGACGGCTCCTTTTGAGCCTGGCAGAGTGGCCAAACTAACCAACTATAACATCAGAATTCTAAGCACCTGAAAGAGAGTGAGCTTTCCAGAATATTGCTTTGTGCCACTCTCAACAGAAATACCCCAGGTAGATAACTTTAATAATCAGGAGCTCCTCAGTTGCTCACAGCAAATTCCACCACAGAGTTTACAAAGACTTATGCCTAGAAAAGCCATACCAGGTAGTTTACTACACCACAAGTACTAACTTGTCTTCCTTGTTGGCTTTTGGATGTTATCCTATCATTTGCAGCATTGTACTTCAGGATCTTTCTTGAAATGTTCTTTTTGACAATCAATGTGATGTCATTCCTCTTCGGTTTGTCATTGCCAATATAGTAGACCATATGACTGTCTGACTCAAAATGACCAATACCAGTTCATTTCAGCTCACTAATGCCTAGGATATTGATCTTTATGCATTCCATTTCATTTTGACAACTTCCAATTTTGCTAGATTCATACTTTGTGTATTCCATATTCCCATTATCAATGGATGTTTGCAGCTGTTTCTTCCTATTTTGAGCATATCCCATCAGTAAATGAAGGTCCCAAACACTTTACTCCATCCACCTTTAAGCTGACTCTACTTTGAGCAGGCAGCTCTTCTCCAGTCAAATATGAGTGCCTTCCACCCTTATCTTCCAGCCCTATATCAGACAATGCTTCATGACTATCCTTAAAGTGTTCCAGTAACATGCAGACAGTATTTCATTGCTATTAATAAGGTTTTCACTGGCCAGTTTTTTCAGATGTGGATAGCCCCATCCTTCTTCCTACTCTTTCTTAGTCTGGAGCCTCCTAAAACCTGAAACCTCTCCACCATGGGTGACCCTGCTGGTGTTTGAAATAACAGTGACATAACTTCCAGGCTCACAGCAACACACAAGCCACCACAGTATAACAAATTGATGGATGAGTGGTGTCTATAGTCTTTGATCTTCATCAGCAAGTGCTTCAAGTCTTCTACGCTTTCAGCAAGCAAGGTTTATCCTTAACTTGTATATTGCAGGTTGTTAATAAATCTTCCTCCAATTCTAATGCTGCATTCTTCTTCATATAGTCCAGCTTCTTGGATTATTTCAGCATACAGATTGAATAAATATGGTGAAAGTATACAACCCTGATACACATCTTTCCTGATTTTAAACCACATATTATCTTCCTTTTCTGTTCTGACAATAGCCTCTTGGTCTATATATAGGTTCCACATGAGCACTATTAATTCTTTGCAAGGTTATCCATAATTTGTCTTGAGCCACACAATTGAATACCTTTACATGTCGATAAAACACAGGCAATACATCTTTCTGGTATTCTTAACTTTCAGCCAGAACCATCTTACATAAAAAATGCTATTCCTCATTCCATGTCCCCTTCTGAATCTGCCTTGACTTTCTGGCAGTTCCTTGTTAATGTACTACTGCAACCATTTTTGAAACCATTTTGACTGTCAAATAATAAAGACACTATGGTAGTTAAAGGTTATGTGTCAACTTAGCTAGGCCTGGTTTTGACTGGCTGGGCAGCTGGATGTAGTTATTCTCCATAATGAGACTGGTAATCAACTCCATGGTGGAATCTACTGGAGCAGCTGAGCCTTAGGCACGTGGTCTGCTTCCAGGATAAATGAAGACACTTGAGAAAGGTCTTGAGGTTCTTGGCACATTTGGATCCTGCATTTGACTAAGTCATCAGTAAGTGGCCTGCCATGTTATCTGCTGATTTCAGGACTGTTTCTGAACTGGAACTAGTGGCCTGTCATGTTGCTTGATAATCTTTGGACTGTGTCATTTTACTTGTTGACCTTGGGTTTTTCAGCCTCAGCAGCTAGCGACCACCTGAGTTAAGAGATGCTTCAAACTCCAGCGGCCAGGAGCAAGAGGCAACCTAAAGCCCAAGGTCTTAGGACCTTCACCCAGCCTCTAAAGTTCTGGAGCTGGCACTTTGAACTGGGACTTCTAGCCTCCTAAAACTGTAAGAGAATAAATCCCCGTTTGTTGAACTATACATTTGTAGGATGTCTGTTACAGCAGCACCGGAGAACCAAAACAGACACTATCAATAATAAAGACAAGATGTTAATAGTGTCTTTATTATTTGATAGCAAAAGAAAAGAAAGGCCGGAGATGATCATCTCCTGCCTCAGGCTTAAGCTTCTACAGGTCACATTCTTAGGCAAGAGCCATCTCTATCCTGAATCACATTTACTTCTAGTCTGCAGCCTCAACAAAATTGTAATACCTAATTGGGAAAAAGTAAAGTGAAGATTATCTAACACTGCATCTAGCAATAACTACAACTAAGACGTTCATATTTTTGTCAATATAAGGGGAAAATAAGTTTCATAAGTATAATTATCAAATTTTGTCCCAGATTAAAGCTAACACTGAGAGTTATAGAATTGCAAATTATTGTGTTAAATGTCTGAATTATCCCCTCCTAGCATGGACTGAACACAGCCACTAAATGAATTCCCAAAATGTACTGCCTTTTCCAATCACCTCCCCTTGCTCTGGTGGATCTATGTATCTGTGCATAGAAGAGTGATTCCCACATCATCCTTCCCGAATACTATTTTTATTGTATTTTTTTTTTTTTTTACCAAATAGAAAAAAAAAGGGAAGAGAAACTAAATTGTCTTTGATCAGTGGGAATTAGTTGCAAATGCTCAATAAAAATAAAAGCTGGATTTGACTCTTAATATGTTTAGGACTTCAATGATGCAATCATCCAAATTTAGAATTTATAAGGTTGCTTTGTTCAGCTCCTTCAGCTCGGTTCCCATGTAAAGTTTTCTCTCAGGGCAAAAACATGAAGCATCTGGATGGAATCTATTCTGGCTTCAGGAAGACAAAATGCCTACCCCATAGAAAAACTGTCCATCTTTAAATGAAATTCAAATCCAGGCAGCTTATACCCAAACCAAAGCCTGTTTCTCTACATCTTTATAAACTATATGATTTAAATCATCTGTGTGGTGGTTCCTTTCTCTTCCTATTCTTCATGATCTTTTGGAGTCAATGTGGTGCTTGTTAACATGAGGAATTGATAGTTTGTTGCCATTTGCCATGGTCTTGACATTCGGGAACATTTGTAATCAATAAAGGCAAACACAAGGAAACAAATTTGATAACTGTTTTTTAAGAATAAAGATAGAATATTAAAATAGGATTTAAAAGAATCCTACCTCTAGCCCAAATCTAATAAATCTGGAGCTTGAAATGTTTGATTAACTCTCTGGTAGGCCATCTAATGCCTTCTACATATTTAGGAGTGTTTCTTCTCATTTGTGTTTGCTCCCATTAAATACACAATACCATACTGTTCAGGAGCCAATGATAAATTCATTCACTGAAGTCCGCTAATTCCATTCAGTAGTTGGAAATGAGAGTCAGTCAGCCCTCTAAACATTCACAATAAAGTCAGAGTCTAGTTTATGTACTACCATCTTTATTTTCTTTGTGGTAGATATCTCCCATTTCTTCACCAGTAAAACCAGTTGCCATCGAGCTGACACTGACTCATGGGGACCCCATGTGCAGCACAATAGAACTGTGTTCAAAAGAAACAGATCATTAGGCTTTTCTTCCAAGGTGCCTCTGACTTGAACCTCCAACCTTTCCATTAGCGCTAAGTCTGCTAACCATTTGACCACCCAGGAACTCCTTTTCACTAACAGAACTATGCAATTCTTCCTTTAGCACTGGGTTATGTAGGTTATCCCAAGAAGCTGTGGAACCTACTGCACTGGCCAGCATCTCCTGTTTCAGCTGTATCCTCACCCCTCTCCCCATGTCAGCATCTCTGTCCAATGTCTGACCTTTCAGGGCCACAGTCTAAAAAGAGTCTCTGGCATACACTCATCTGTGTTGGTGAAACTGGTTTATACCAGCTTTGTATCAGCATGGAAAAATCTGCACTTAGCATTTAGTGACATCTCCTAGGAGGTTCCCTCTTTCTAAACTTTTCACTGAATGAAGCGACTGAGACTACAAACAGAGGATATTTTTGTAGAGAGGAGAATTTTCCAAGTAGTTTTCAGAACACCCAGCATTCTGTGGTACCCAACAATCTTCAGCAGCAGCCTCAGAGACCACCCTAGAAACGAAGGAGAAGATAGGGAGCTGCTATGAGGTCTCCTGACACCTGCTCTGCTCTCACCCTAGAAGTTTCATTTTGATCTCATTTATAAATCGGAATTTAATCCTAATATTTCATTTGTAAAGAATTATTCTGATAAACAGGTTACATTGTCCTGTTCAGCTGGGCTAATAAAATTAAGAATTTTTTTCAAAGGTGAACCTAATTTCTCTCTCTCTCTCTAGTCAGTACGGTCCCTATGATTGTAACTATTTTGCACTGATTCAGAAGTTATCTTCCTAGAGATCCAGTCTTCTTCCTCAAAGGAAAGAGGGGTGAGGCTTTAGAAATTCTTTATAAGGCATTTCTGTTCCCCCATGGAAGCCATTGAGACCATGATTTCAAGTATATGGGTATAATGATGCTCTTCAGTTAGGGATAGGAAGATAAAACACATTGATCAATTATAGCATCTGATGCCAAAACTGAATCATCATGGCCAGGAAATGGCATTGTTCATCCCAGGGTACAAGCTAATCTCAAGAAGGGAGAAATATCTTTTTAAACTCTTTTAATAATAATAATCCTTGAAAAGGTCCTCTAGGTTCATTGTTTCCAGCCTGGTATCTAGAAAGTGAAAGTGGCTTCTATACTATCACTATCTTTAATTTTCCCACAGAATGGCTCCTGCTTAGGAATTACCTAGATCACGGTTTGCTGTATTTATCCCCAGCTTATTCATAATGGATGCTAAATTTAGAAACAAAGAAGGAAGGAATCATTTGACAATATTGATTTCTAAGGTCCTTTGAATCAGAAGTCATCACTGAATTTAAAAATACTCTTGACACCACTTGATCCATATTAAAAAGATGATAAAACCCTATTTTCTCAGTTGTGGATCTTTGAAGCCAGGAGGTGGAGCCGATCAAGATAGAACTGTACTATCTGCTTCTCTGAGAGAGAGCTTTCATCTCACTCCCATCTGTGTGGGTGAAACATCCTCTGGAACATGTTTCTTAGCACATTCCTCCCACTCCCCATCCTTGCCTCCCTCAGTGCTCGCTCTGTGGTGAAAATTCAGGCTTGGGTACAGCATCACTCTTAGTATTAGATAACAAATGAAAAAAAAAATTGTGTTAAAGAAGCTGTCGTATCTCCAAACAGAAAATAAAATACAGTAAATGGCAATTGAGGCAGCTTGCAAACAATGACAAAAATGCAAGCTAAAAGCATTTTTGTCCATTTTGCACTCTTTTATGAGAAAGAGACAATGGAGAAGTAAACAAGCTGTCTTCAGGGATGTGTTCAAAAACAATGTCCAGAGAACGTCCAAGACTCAATAGCAATTGGGCGCCATCTTCTGAGACATCTGGGTCCTTACTGTTCTGGGATGGGTCTGTGTTGAGAATCATGACCCTGAATGAGGTTTTTCTAGATATCAGATACAAAATATGCAGACAATTTTAATGTTTATCTTTTTAAATCTTTGAAATATGGAAGTCCATCTAGGTAAGCACATGGAACTAGAACCTTCTGATATGTATATATTACTCTCACTACTGGATCATACCAACAACCAAACATCTCTAGGGATGAGTTTTGTCCTCTCCTACAGATTTTGGGACTCTGTATCAAAGGGCATGAACAAGGATCATGAATATGCCTATGTCCTCTTTTATGTTAACCCATCCTTTTAGAAAGCAAAAAGTTGGCTGGTTATTGAATCAATCAAGATGATTAGGCATAAATAATGAAAACCAATCCTGTCTTGAGCAAACAATCTATTTATTGGAAGGCTTTTGGAATCTCAAAGAAGTAAAGACAGTCTCAGCACTGGGAATGGAAAGGGAACAGGAAGTAAGGTAGACCACACAGCATCATCATAGCAGGAATAGTCACCACTGCCACCATTACCCTCCTCACCCTCTATGAAGTTCTAACTTCCTCCTGTCCCAATGTCTTCATGTTACAAAGTTAAGCTTAAGTGCCCCAGGAAGGAGTCCTCTTGACTTAGGTTAGGTGTGTACACCTACCTGCCAGCAGGTAGATAGAAGAAGGACCTGACATCTAATGTAGGGAGCAGCATTGGAGACAGGTTCTAGGAATCCCTCTCCCTCTAAGAACAAATACCCAATGGCAAAGGAGTAATTATCCACAAGGCAATCTAGGAGTTTTGGGCAAAGGGAAAGATGCTGAAGCAACTCTGTGAACCTTGGGATCACACTTCCATCATCAGAGCTTGTCAGATTCCCCACCTCTATAATTCATTCCTAGTGGGTGGGGTTCATAAACTACTCCCAAGGCTAAAGCAAGACATTGCTTTCACCTAGAAAGACTCACATTTTTATGATCCTTCAATACAATATTCTTTACTAGGTATTCAACTTTTATTTTTGAAAGGAACAATTGCTTTTCTGTTCTTGAAAATTATACTCCTCTTTCTTTATGATCAACTGAAGACATTTTCCTGAAACTAACACACCATTTTCACTTTATTTGGGATTGCATTTCATTTCATGGTTATTCGTTCACCCACAACTGGATAGCATTAGTCACTCACACTCACTTAGGGTAGAGGTCACTTATATGGGTACAAAGACTTCTTCCAAATACATTCAACAATTCCTTTTACTAGCTGTCACAGGGTGGGTTCCCTGGGAAACAGAGGTAGATTTGCATGCAGGAAGTTTATAGGGGAGTGTGCTCAGGAATGGCACCTCCTGAGAGAAGCAGGCTGGATAGAGGGAGAGGCTGAGCTGTGATAAAGTTGGAGGAGAGACCTCAGCCAACGCCTTGAAGAGATCTGGAGCTGGAATGGCCCTTCAGAGTTGTTCTGCCTAAGGCAAGAGCCCAGGTTTCTGCAACATGACATCAGCCAGTGTGTGTGTGGCTGCTTTGATGAAGAGTTGAACCTTGGACATAGTGACTTTCTCAATTGGAGGATAATTCCTGAAGAGGGATTCAGCTGCGGGCCCTCAGTGGCTACCTTTCCTGCCAGCTGGAGAATAAACCTATGGTCCTGCAGGGAAATCTGGTGCCATAACACATCATCTGTTCCTTGCATTCCACTTGCTTTTTAGAACTAGTTCACCCCACCCGAGAATGGCTGCTTCCAGACTGTAGTTGGTCTACCTTTTTAGTGAAATTTACCATACAAAGTTTGTGAGACACATTACAGCCCCCACCATTGTAATTGGTTTTAAGACTGCAACTGGTACTTCTCCTTCTTTTATTATCCATTTTAGGTTACTTGGAGGCACGCTAGTGGCTCAGTGGTTAAAGCACTTAGCTGCAAATTAAAAGATCAGTGGTTCAAACCCACCAGACACACTGCACAGGAGAAAGATGTGGCAGTCTATTTCCATAAAGATTTACTACCTTGGGAACCCTGTGGGGCAGTTCTATTCATAAGGTTGCTATGAGTTGGATTGACTTGATTGTGGTGGGTTGAATATTTGGTTCTCTAGTGCCACTCCAACAGAAATATCACAAGTGTATGACTTTAACAAACAGGGATTTATTCTTTTACAGTTAAGGAGACTAAAAGTATGAGTTCAAAGTGCCAAGCTCTAGGGGCTGAGTGAAGGCCCCTTGACCTTGGGCTTCAGCTCTGCCTCTTGCTCCTGGTCCGTTGGAGCTGGAGGTTTCCCTTAACTCAGGCAGCTGCTGGCTGCTGAGTCAGACAAACCCAAGTTCATTCAGCAAGTAAAATGGCACAGTCCCAAGATTATTAAGCAACAGAGCAAGCCACTAGTTCAAGTCCAGAACAGTCCCAAGATCAATAGGCAACATGGCACACTACTGAATGGAGGCAACACGCAGGGTACAAGTGTACCAAAAAGCTAGAGACCTTTCTCAAAGTGTCTTCTTATATACGGGAAGCAGACCACATCCCTAAAGCAGCCACTCAGCTGCTCACAGCAGATTCCACCATGGAGTTGATTCCCAGTCTCACCATAGGGAATAACTACACCCAGCTGTCAGGATGTCTGTAATCACTCTCTCAGGCTCTCTTCCTTCTCTAGTTGTCTAAGACTCTAAAGATTGTAGTCTAAATAGGAGCTTTTAAAGGTTTTCCCTCATACACAGGTAAGCTCTGATATCTCTGTCGCCATGGCCACCATCACCACCATTGTTGCCAATGAAGTCTTGGAGCCCCAGAAACTTTTCTAACCAGTGTCATCTTTAAGAGTGCAGCTCTAAGGGAAGCTTCACTTTCTCTCCATTCCAGCTCAGTTCTAGTTGCCCTTCTTTAGGCTTCCGGGGCTACAGTTCCAAATGTCCAGCACCTTTCAGACACAGAGAGTCATTCTTCTCTGGTATCTCATTGCCTTTGAGGTGCTGTGTTAAAACAAACCTTCAGGAAACACAATCATCATCCCTGACCCTTTCCTCAGACAGGCTGCATCTCATAGGTCAGGCCACTTTCTTCACCCCCATCTCCAACAAAAAAGAGTTTATTCTATCTTTCCTCCCCATAATATCTCCTAGAAAACAGGTCAAGGTTCCAGGCATTAGGATCTCAAAGGCCTGTGCATTAGAAAGAGAAAATGAATGACTTCGATTCCTTCCTAAGGAGTCACATCACCAAGTCTAACCCTCAAAGGCAGACAGGGGAATCTTGTTACAGACAAAAGAGATAGAGATAAGCATTCTCAGGTGTCACTGATTGCACACATATGTGGCAGCATTCCTGATCATCTGTCAGCTGTTGTCTTATAATCTTCCAGAACTGCTCTTGTTTCTGAGCTTAATGGTGAACAGATTCAGAACCACTGAAGAAATTCTAGAGTACCTCTTGTCTTCACCTGGTAATGAGGAGGACTCAGAGAATGAGTGTGATGAGGATGCCTTCAAGGACCTTAGCAATCTGCAGCACATTTTGAAGGTGGGTTCCACAACACTGACATGGTGGCTGGGAATGATGGAGAAGCCAACGTAGCAGAGGAAGGGGATGGAGATGATGGTGCCCATAAGGAAAAGAAAGGGAATGATGTGAAGATGTTTCATACTTTGAAAATCTAACACCCTTGTTTCAGAACATGCCTGTGTTTATACTGACTTGATCCATACAGACATAGAAACAGATCATTTTTTTGTCTATTTTTATGGAAGAGATGTTGGAAATTAGAAAGGACCAAACAAATCTTTTTGTGATCCAGAAGTGCACCACTTGATCTAAAGTCCAGGAGATTAGAAGATCAACTGAAAACTGGCAGGTTACAACCATATGGGAAATAAAGGTATTCACTGTAGTGCACATAGTGATAGGTAAACATGTGTTGTCAGAAGCTCAGGCATTATTGGTCCTATGACCCCAGCCTGGGTGTGCTTTGGTTTCAGAACTTAGAACTAAAGCCAGAAATCAAGAAACTGACCAAGAACATACACTGCAATGCCAATTCAAAAGTCATGCTCAAAGGGAACCTGGCTACAACTGGCTTCAAAAATTGTGCCTGATTATCAATGCTCTATAGGCACCTAACAGAGGTATATGTGCCACCAGCCATCATGAAATTGATGGAATCATAGTGCCATTCAAGGACTAGTCATCAATAAAACAATACATGTCCATAAAACCCATCAAGTATGGGTACAAAGTTTGGTACTTAGCTGATTCGTAAAGTGGCTTTGTGACTCAGTTTGATACCTACTGTGCAAAGAAAGATGAAGACAATAACTCATCTCTCTCCCTTGGTGAGAGTGTTGTATTTAGACTATGTACCCTTCTCATAGGTTCATTTGCTCCAACAATTTTTTTTTTTTTTAATGTCCTATTACCTGATGAAAAACATGAATGAAAGGGGGACTGTATACTGTCAGCACAGTGCAAGCAACTAAAAAGGAACTCCCAGACATGCTGAGGAGAAAATAATTTTCTGTGTGGGGAATTTTGGGTTCATAGGAAAGGATGTGTCCACAGGAAAGTGGCAGGACGGTAAACCTGTGACAGTTTTTTCAACATTCTATAATCCAAAAGATATCAGTGTGGTTAAAAAAAAGAACAAAGACAACCTCTTCACAATCCCCTTGCCCAAGTGTAGTTGCAGAATACAATGCAATTATGGGAGGAGTGGGTCACTTTGACCAGGGGTGGGAAAGGTACCCAATCAGAAAGTGCTAGCAAATGCTGGCATCAGTTGGTGCATTTTCTTATTGACTTCGCCATTGTAAATAGTTTTATAATGCAGAACTGTAGCCATGGGAGCAGATGGATCCAACCATTCATTGTTCAGGTTCACTCTCAGGGGCCAGCTTACTGTGGGGCAGAAAAGGAAGAGCAAGGGAAGACCTTAATTTATAGTGTGGGTCAAGTGAGGAGTAACTGGGATGCCAGATGAGGTATGGTGCAACAGATTGGGAAGTATCTTCCTACCAAAGGATATAGAATATAATGCAGAGAATGAAGCACTAGGCACAAGGAGACCAGAACAAGAGCTATAAGCAAACAGTACCAGGTGCCTTATGTATTGACTCATGTTCTTAAAAGTTTCATAAAAAGGAAAATGAAATGGCTGAAATTTAAAAAAAGGAGAGAGGGAGAATGACAGAAAGAGAATTTAATTTTTAGGAATAGATATTTACACTTTCAATGAGTCATACCACTATCTCTATATAGATTATCACAAGACAGTATGACATCATGTTTCTGGGTTTTTTGTCGTTGTTGTTGTTTCAGCAATATTTTAGTGCACGAAGAATCTGTCTGGCTTGCCCGTGCCTAGCCTGGAGCTGACTCCTCCTCAAGCAGGTGATTACTCTGCTATGAGTTTGGCTCCTGGCATCCTACCTTTCTCCTCCCTACTGTTGTGTTGTTTACTCTTTTCTTCTTTCACAGACCTCAAGGAAACAACCAATGAGCATATCAAAATTCTTTCCACTTACAGGAATTTAGATGCATCAGAAGTTTCTTCAAAGAAGTAAGCAACTCCCTTTTGGCATCCAAGATTTTCTTTGCTCCCAAGACAAGACATAGCTCCTTAATACTCCCTAGAATGAGCACACTCTTCACAAAAAAAACTTTCTCCAAAGTTCTTTCAGAGGAAAGTCACCCACTTCTTGCAGGATTTGACCATATCCCAAATTCTTCACATTCCCTACCCACTTGACCAAAAAGCTCACTGCCATCGAGTTGATTCAGACTCATAGAGACTCCTTTCGGGTTTCCAAAGTGGTTTTTCTTTATGGAAGTAGATTGCACAGTCTTCCTTCCATGGAGTAACTTGGTGGGTTTGAACTGCCAGCCTTCTGGTTAGTGATTGCCTTAGGCACTATGCCACCAGGGCTCCTTATACCTACTTTAGATGTAAGGAAATATATAGAATTGAAAATCTAATAATTTTCTTGGAATCTCAAAGTCTTCTAGCGCTTGACCCAGTTCCATTATTTTTGATTCATTCCGTTTACTTGTACTAAGCTGAATGTTACATAGGCCACAATATCTATCTCAGTTCTTCTAAAGAGTTAGAATTTGTTTCAATCCATGTATTTCAAAAGGAAAATACCACAAATTCTTGCAGTAGATTGTTAGACCCAAAAAGAAGGGTCGATTTTTTAACTAATGTCAAAAGAGTATGTAGTACATGATTTCATGCTAATATGTTAAAAGGTAATCAACTCTAATATTATAAAAATTATGTCATTAAGCTTTCCTGCTTCTGATAATGTACACTTAATAGAATAATGCTACATTCCAACTCTTTTCAAAGCTGTGGTAAAGTACAAAATGTTTTTTACAAGTATTTGTGAAACCATTTGATCTATAAATTGTCAGGCAAAAATATTGGATTATTTCTACTAGTGCTGGAAGCAAAGATTAAAACAAAAAGTCTTAGTGGAATGTGTTTCTTCTTAAGAGCCAATATTATAAATATGAAAGAAAATCACATTAAGTACAATAGACTGTGCTGAGTCACTTGTTCTTTTACCAAACACTTAATAAACAACAACACTGTGGCAGGCACAGAGTAGGTCAAAGATGTAAGATTATGACTATGACTCATTTACTCACTTCCAGAAGCTTACTGTCTGGTGCAGGAGACAGACATATTTTATTATAATAAAAGGGGGTTGCTCATAAGCATTAACACTGTTTTAGTTATGAACCTCTTAACAATATGGACCAAGACCAAAACTCACTGCCATCAACTCGATCCCCCATTGAGTTTCCAAGCTTGTAAATCTTTACAGATGTCAATTTGACTCATAGTGACCCCTCCTGGGGTTTCTGAGGCAGTACCTCTGTGGAAATAGATTGCTCAATCTTCCTTGTGAGGAGTGGCTGGTGGATTTGAACCACCAGCCTTCTGGTTAGCAGTCAAATGTCTTAGGCATTATGCCACCAGAGCTCCCTTACAGAACCAGACCGGCTTATCTTTCTTCTGCAGAGTGGCTGATGGGTTCAAACCAGCAACCTTCTGGTCAGCAGACAAATATCTTAACCACTACACCACCAAGTTCCTTAAGGACCAAGAAGGCGAATATATTACTATATGTTTGAAAGTTTCACATTTAGTGGTTTCTCTGATCCTCATCGGAACCCCATGAAACAGGCATTATTACTTTTATTTCGTTTACCTGAGATCATCTAGCTAGTACATGACTTAAACCAACTATGTCTCCAAGTCCTCATTCTTTGTGCAATACCAGGAGTTGGTAAATTAAGGCCTTTTGGCCAAATCTAGCCCACTGACTCTTTTTTGTAAATAAAGTTTTATTGGAATACAGTCATGTGCATTTGTTTACATATTGTCCATGACTCCCTTCACACTACAAACGGAACATGACTAGTCATAGCAGTGACTATTTTAAATGTGAATGCCAAATTCCTATCTGGACCTTTACCAAAGGAATTTGTTGACTCCTGGACTACACCATAACACAGTGGTTCTCAACCAGAGGCAATTTTGCCCTCCAAACATTTGGCAATCTGGAGATATTTTTAGCTGTCATGAGTTGCTCAGTGCTGCTGATACCCTAGTCAATAAGGCTGGACATGCTGGTAAACATCCTGCAATGCCCAGGACAGCCTCCACAACAAATGGTTTCCTGGTCCAAAATGTCAATAGCATTGAGATTGAGAAACTCTGCCATCCCAAAGCCCCAGTGAAACTTGCATAATGGCATTGCACAGCTTTGTAAAACATACCATTTAAATCTGTGAGACTGACGAAATATTTGGGATTTTTAATATATGTTATTATACCAGCGGGAGCTCTGGTAGCATAGTGTCTAAGGCACTTGACAACTAATCAAAAGGCTGGTGGTTCAAACCCATCAGCCACTCCTCAGAAGGAAGGTTGGGCAATCTACTTCCGTAGTGATACTGCTTCGTAAACCCAAGGAGGGGTCGCTGTGAGTCAGGTCTGACTCGACGACACATAACAACAACATTATACTAGCATATCTAAGGCAAACTGTAATTTTCAAACTATTGGTTTCTTCCAAAAAGTAAATGTACGGACTGTATGTTTGGTATTATTGGGTTATGCAAATATAATAAAAAAAAAAAACAACAGCCTATTTAAGGCTTTTGTATGAAGATGACTGAACTCATTCATCTACTTTTATACCCTCTCAAAAGCCAACTACAATAATATATACATATAGTTATAAACCCACAAGGATTATAATAATGATGGCAGAAGAGACCAGGGCAACCACACTTTGGGCTGGGAAGCAAATGGGCCAGTAGTAAATGAGAGCAGACCTAAGAAACTGAGACTCAGCCTACAGTAGCAAAAGATGAGAGCCAGTGAGATTCTCACCAAAGAATCTGCTATAGCCTGAGGATGGAAAAATGAAAACAGGACTGAAGCTACTGGCTGAAGTAGAGAAGTTTGGTGAAAAGTCTATTAAAGGAGTAATCCAAGTGCAGATCCCCTCCTTCACTCTGCATAAATGGGTCACTGTCTCTCCCCTACCCTTTGAAATTTGAAAGGGTAGAAGCAGAGGTTCTCAGGAGGAGGTGGAAAATCTGTATTGAGAACAGAGGAGTTAAGGGAGCAGAAAGATACCAGATACTGAGACTCCACCCACCGTTCCAAACGTCATTCAACTCAACTCCTAGAATTCCGGCACAGAGAGAAAAGATACCGCAGACATTACAGAAGAAAAGAAATATGTTTGGTTTGGATTTTAAATCAAGGGAGAAAAAGAAAAAAAAAAAAAAAAGAGAAAGAAAGCTCTGAGAAATTTAAATCTGAGAAAAGAAATTTAAAATTCGATAGAAAATCTGAAGTTTGAATTTCTGATCAATGCGTAGAAGACAATATATATAAAAGCAAGATAATTCTTAAACATAGAAAAGGATTTTAATGTGAAAAAAAATTAAATGATCAATTCAGATACACCCTAAGGCTCTGCAACAAATTTTGGTTTTATTTTTGGTAGATGATTGTCAATCTCTTGGAAGGAAGGTTGGGCAATCTACTTCCATAGTGATACTGCCTCAGAAACCCAAGGAGGGATTGCTCTAAGTGGGATCCTACTCCACGGAGTGCATTTGGCTTTTTTGGTTTTGGCCAGTCAGCTCCAACTCATGGCAACCCCATGTACAACAGAACTGAAAAGTCTGCAGTCCGGCACCATCCCCGTGGTTGGTTGAGGATTGGACCACTTTGATCCACAGGAGTTTGATTGACTGATTTTCAGAAGTAGATCTCCAGGCCTTTCTTCTACTCTTTCTTACTCTGGAAGCTCTGTGAAAATATGTTCAGCATCACAGCAACATGCAAGCGTCCACTGACAGACAGGTGGTGGCTGTGTGGGAGGTTCATTAACTGGGAATCGAACCTGGGTCCTCTGCATGGTGAATCAGAATTCTATCACTTAACTATTAATGCCTCAAGAGAAAGAGCATTGTCTTAATCATAAAAGTGTAAGTCCTACTTAATGATCTAACAAAAATACAACTATACTAGGGAGATGGTTGAACAAGAAGTTCATGCATGGGTGAAGGGGGCAGGGAAGGAAATTTTTTTAAATTAATTTTCCAGAGAGGGTAGAACAAAAAAAAAAAAAAAAAGAAGAAGAAGAAGACTGTTATTTAGAAACATGAAGGTAATACTAAAATAATCACCTAGAAAATGTGAAAATATGTGCCTCTGAAGTGGGAAAAATGTGGAGAAGGAGAATGCTGTTTTCCATAACAAAATGTGTTGAAATATTTCATTGTGAATGCCCCATAAAACTGGCAATGATAAAATTAATAAAAATCTACACATTTACTTTTTCTATTATTCTGCTACTTTAGAAATTCCTGGTTAGCTTTACTTTCACCACCCATTGCTATATAGAAAAGGAATAAATATTAATGTTTAACATAATTATTATGTCTCTATGTTGGTATTAGATAGTCTAAAATTACTCTCATAACCGTGCATCATAGGATAGTTACTATTATAGCAAGGTTCTAGAATTAGCAAACATCTAGGCCAAACTTTAAACCACATAGGCTTTCCCCTACAAAACACTGCCTCTGATGTGTCATGGTTTATGGCAAGCAGAAATGGTCAAGGAGCCCAGAGATCAGGATTTGAACCAAAGTCTTACCATTAGGAAAACCTAAATGGCTTTGGCTAGACTCAGTTATTATGGTCTCATAAGTAATTAAAGATAATTTAAAAAAAAAATTAAGGAGCTATTAACTTATAATCAGTGGAGTGAATAATTATTTAAAAATCATGGATGGGTGTGTGCAAGACAAACTAATGGGATTTTCTGCTACTTAACTCAAAAGCCATTTATGTTGTTGAAAGATATCTGCAATGAATAACATATAATCCGAGAAGCTGGACTATATGAAGAAGAACGCGGCATCAGGATTGAAGGAAGACTCATTAACAACCTGCGATGTGTATATGACACAACTTTGCTTGCTGAAAGTGAGGATGACTTGAAGCACTTACTGATGAAGATTAAAGACTACAATCTGCAGTATGGATTACATCTCAATATAAAGAAAATGAAAATCGTGAACCATGAAAAGGGGGAGAGCCTAAAGAGAGTTCTTCCACATTTATTTCAAAAGAAGTGAAGGGTATGAAAAACTCCTCTAAATTCTTCAATTCATTTATTTATTCCTTCATTCACTCAATAAACACCTATAAGTATCTATAATGGGTCAAGAATTATACTATGAGATAGCCAGGACTTGAGTCATATGTATCTTCATAATATGACAATAAAGCATATGATGAATGTTGTCCCTAGAAGACCATCTATTAACATGAAAAGGATTCATCAAGAAATCTTCTCCCCTACTTATTTTTCCCCCAAGAACTTATATATATATTTGTTTATTACTACATAGCAGCATGTCACCAAGAAATATAAAGATCCCTAGAGAAGAATCATCATTTGCAGTTTCTTCTTCTGCCTTTTAAAACTACCCAACACTAAACAACTGGTTTGTTTTGCAGGTTAACTTGGTATCCATGTGTGTAACCTGACTACCATGTGTTGAACAACCGGCAGAAAGAGAAAAATAATTTGTCCTCTTTTTCTGAAGTTATAGAAAAGCAATAATCACT
>NW_006921589.1:9161444-9173911 GCF_000298275.1 Orycteropus afer afer
TTTTAAGAGCTTCCTCTCCAGAAGAAAGAATTGACAGGAAAACAACCATCATGGTAGGTGATTGAAACCATAAAAGACGTGTAGCCAGGTTCTATATGGAAATGATTGCTCTTGGTCTGAAGTGCTCATTGACATGGTCCTTGAAGGAAGAATAGGAATTACCAGGAGAAGAAAAGGTTGAAAAGTAAGGCATTCCAGGCAGTAGAAATGGCACATGAAAAGCTGCAAAGTGCGCAGAGTGTGAAAAGGGAGGTGCTGGCAAAGAAAATTATAGCCAAATAATGAAGAGCGTATTTTGCCATAAAAAGAAGTTTGGGACTTATATAAGGGAGCTGCACAGTAAATCTATAGCAACTGGCAGTTTTCTTCTGTTAAGAAATATCTTAAAGTTCAATTATCAAATAAACTATTACAACTATACTAACAAGCAACATCACAATAAATGGAGAAAAGATTGAAATTGTCAGAGATTTCCTTTTACTTGGATCCACAATCAACACCCATGGAAGTAGCAGTCAAGTAAAAGACATCTTTAAAATGTTAAAGAGCAAAGATGTCACTTTATAGATTACAGTGCACCTGACCCATACCATGGTATTGCCAATTGCCTCATATGCATGTGAAAACTGGACAATGAGGAAGGAAGATCTGAGAAATACTGATCCATTTGAATTGTGGTGTCAGTGAAGAACATGGAAATACCATAGACTTCCAGAAGAACAAACAAATCTGTCTTGGAAGAGGTATAACTGGAATGCTCTTTAGAGGTGACAGTAGGTCCCTGGAGAAGGATAGTATGCCTGGTAAAGTAGAGGATCAGAGAAGGAGATAAAGACCCTCAACATGATAGATTGACACAATGGCTGCAACTGTGGGCTCAAGCATGGGAACGATTAGGACCATGGCCAGGGCCAGACAGCATCTCATCCTGTTGTGCACAGGGTTGCCATGGGTTGGAACCAACTCGATGACACCTGACAACAATCACAAACTAGTGTTAGAATTTCTTTAAAATTATTTTTAAATAAGAGTCTCAAGTGAATTATTTAGTTTCTCTCTAATAACTACTTTAAAAACCAAAATGATTCAATTTTTGACAACATATAAGTGCAACTATCTGCTGTTTTACGTCTTATGATTATGTTACTAGAAAAAAAAGTCCCTTGAGAGGACATAAAATTAACTGTTGCATATATATTGCTATTTGGGGATTTAGTGTCATACTGAACTTCAATTGTAAGTTTCAACAAAACTTTTTGTTCGTCCATGTACTTACAAACATGATCTAAGTTTCTGAACCAGACCAACAGGCGTAAGTACGAGTAACAACATGTTGTCACTTACTTATTTGGCCAGAGCTCTCAAAACCAGGAACTTCCTCTATGCAAAGGTTATTCTAACTCAATTGTGACCCTGGGAAACAGAATACTTCTAATCAAAATTAAAAACTTTTGTTTTCCTCTGGGAAAGAAACTGTTAAGAGGGAAAAGTGACAAGCCACAGACTTGGGAAAAAATACATGTAAAATACATATTTCTTTTAAAAACTTTTCATTGTGTTTTGGGTGAAGTTTACAGACCAACTCAGTTTTCCATTCAACAGTTTACAAACATTTTATTTCATGTCACCGATTGCAGACCCCGCAAGGTAACGCCACTCTTCTACATTCTTCCTGTGTTTTTTATTTCTGTTCCTCCTTTTCTCCTAACACTTCCTACCTTTTGAACTTTGTCCTTGGGCAAATGTTGTCCTTTTGATCTCAAATGGTTGATTGTTTTAAAGAGTGTCTACCTTCTTAATGTTTATCTGGTAGACTTGTCTATCATTTGACTAAAAATTCAGCTACAGGAGTGAGTTCAGTTCCAGGTCTGAAGGGTGACCAAGAGACATAGTTTCAGGGGTTCCACCAATCTCTATGAAATCAGTAAGCCTGGTCTTTTTAATAATTTTGAGCTAAGTTCCAGATTATTCTCCCACTCTATCCAGGACCTTATAATGTGATCCCTTTCACAACAGTTGGAAGTGGTAGCTAGGCACCATCTAGTTTTTCTGGTCTCAGGGTCGTGGAGTCTGAAATTCATGTAGTCCATTAGTCCTTTTAAGGAACTCTTGTGGTACAGTGCCTAAGGCATTTGACTGCTAACTACAAGGTTGGTGGTTCAAACCCACCAGCTTTTCCATGGAAGGAAGATGAGGCAATATACTTCTGTAAATATTTACCACCTCAGAAACCCAATGGGGGTCACTGTGAGTTGGAATCAACTCAATGGCAGTCACTTGTTCAGTTTTTGTTTATTTGTTAATTTTTTGAGATTATTTGTCCTTTGGACTGAATATTTACTTGTCTCTTATATTCTTCACTCTACTTTGCTCTGAATGGGGAAAAACCAATAGTTGCACCTTAGATGGCCATTCACAAGCTTTAAAGACCCCAGTAGGATGTAGAACATTGTCTTTGTGGACTATGTTGTGTCTATTGACCTTGACATCCCCTAAGACTATAGTCCTGAGTCCCCAGACCCAGTGACTCACTTCCTTGGAGTTTTTGGTTATGGCCAAGATGTTTTCATAACTTTGCTCCCTGTATGCTCTATTATATTCATGAATATATTTGTAGCATACGTAAATACATATATAGATACATACCCTGTCAAACCTATACATATTCTTGGGTATAAACCCATTCTCCTCCCCACGCTTGTTCAGCTTGCAAGTCTATCTATGTATCCACTCTTAGATTATTGCTTATTGTTATTACTGTTATTGCAGGATTGTTATGAATTAGTATTTACCTCTATTGCCTTTAACTTTTGTACCCCTCTTAGCAAATTCCTTTCCTTGACCATTTTGTGCTGACTTCCTCCTTATTGCATAGTGTCTTCCTCCAAGTTAACATGTGTCTACCTTCTAGTTAGTGGTTTACCATCCCTTCCCCTCCCACCCCTGGTAACTGTCAAAGAATATTTGTTTGTGCGTGAAAACCTTTTCTTGATATTTTACAATAGACATCTCATACAATAGTTGTCCTTTTGTGATTGACTAATTTCACTTAGTACAAAGTCCTTTAGGTTCATCCATGTTCTGAGATATTTCACAGATTCATCATTGTCCTTTAATGGTGCAAAATATTCCATTGTGTGTATGTACCATAGTTTGTGGACCTATTCCTCCATTATTGGGCATTTAAGCTGTTTCCATCTCTGCTATTGTAAACAGTGCTGCATTGAATATGGTTGTGCATATATCTGTCCATGTCAAGGCTCTTATTTCTCTAGGATATATACCTAGTAGTGGGATTGCTGGATCATATGATATTTCTATTTCCAGCTTTTAAAGGAAGCATCATACCATTTTCCACAGTGGTTGCACCATTTTACAGTCCTACCAGTAGTGTATAAGGGCTACAGTCTCTTCACATCTTCACAAGCATTTATTGTTTTCTATTTTTTTTTTTTTTAACATTGCTGTTAGTGCTGAGATGAGATGATATCTCATTGTTGTTTTTATTTACCTCTTGTTAATAGCTATGAAGGAGCTCTGGTGGTGTAGAGCCTAAGACACTTGACTGCTAACCAGAAGGCTGGCAGTTCAAAGCCACCAGCCACCCCTCAGAAAGAAGGTTGGCCAATTTAATTCCATAGTGATACTGCCTTGGAAACCCAAGGAGGGCTCACTATGAGTAAGATCCAACTCTATGGCAGTGAATTTGGTTTTCGTTTTTGGTTAATGGCTATGATTCTGAGCATTTCTTCACATGTTCATTGGCTGCCTGAATGTCTTCTTTGGTGCAGTGTCTGTTCATGTCCTCTGCTGAATGTCTTCTTTGGTGAAGTGTCTGTTCATGTCCTCTGCCCATTTTTTAATTAGATTATTTGTCCTTTTATTGTTGAGATGTTGAAGATTTCTATAAATTTTAGAGATTAGCCTCTTGTTCGATATATCATTGCCATTTTTATTTCCCAAATCTATGGATTTCAATTTTACTCTTTTAGTGAAATCTTTTGCTGAGCATAAATGTCTAATTATTAGGAGGTTACAGCAAACAAATCTGTCTTGGAAGAAGTGTAGCCAGAATTATCCTTAGAAGCAAGGATGGTGAGACTTTTCCTGTCATATTTTGGGCATGTTCTCAGGAAGGACCAGACCCTGTGCAGGGACATCATGTTTGGTAAAGCAGATGGTCAGTGAAAAAGAGGAAGACCCTCAGTGAGGTGGATTTCCAAAGTGGCTACAACAATGGGCAAAGGGAGTCCCTGGAGAAAGACATCGTGCTTGGTCAAGTAGATGGTCAGCAAAAAAGAGGAAGGCCTTCAGCTAGAGGGATTCACACAGTGGCTGCAAGAATGGGCTCAAGTATAGCAATGACTGTGAGGATGGTGCAGGACTGGCCAGTGTTTCATTCTGCTATACATAGGGTTGCTATGAGCTGAAACTGACTAGGTGACACCTAACAATAACAAAGTCATCTATTTTCTCTTCCAGTGTTTGTGCATTTTTTAATTACATTTGATAGTGAATTTATGCTATGTATTAGGACCCTTAAGTTTGTCTCTGTGTTTTCTGTGATAGTCTTTATAGTTTTAGGTTTTTGATCCAACTTAAGGTCATTTGTGTATATGGATCCTGTTTCATTTTTCTGCAAATGGATATCCAGCACCATTTGTTAGAGACAATCTTCTTTTTCTTTCTCATTTAATGAGTTTCAGCCCTTTGTCAAAGATAAACTGTTCATATAGGTGGTTAGATTTATTTTGGGGTTTTCAACTGGAAGACACATATTTCAATGAAAGATCTGTATCAAAAATATACAAAGACCTCTTAAAACTCAACAATAAAAAAAAATGAATGGCACAATTACAAAATGAATGAGTGAACAGATACCTTACCAAAGAAGATATAGAGATGGCAAATAAACATATGAAGAGATGATAAATATTAAGGGGCTGCAAATTAAAACTACAATGAAAATGTCCTGTATACCTATGAGAGTGGCTAAAAAAAAAAAAAAAAAAAAACTTATAACAACAAGAGCTGGCTCCTGAACAACTCCAAGATGACACCTTATTGTAAGGTAGAATTGGTCCTATAAATAGTTTGAACCAGCTAAGCAAGCCTACCTTCCAAAACCAAACCCTGCCATGCATTCAATTCCAACTCATAGAGACCTCCATTTGGTTTCCAAGGTGGTAAATCATTACTGAAATAGATTGCCCTGTCTTCCTTCTGTCGAATAGCTGGTGAATTTGAACTACCAACCTTCTGCTTAGCAGTCAAATGTTTTAGGCCCCATGCCACCAGAGCTCCAAGCCTACCTTAAAGGCCCCTCAAACCACAAAATCTACTGAGAAGACAGCAAAGAAGGTCTAAGACTGTTGGATTCATTGTCAAATAAGAGTTCTGCATATGTGCTGATATCTGTGCTACATTAGTTTTCTATGGCCATGTAACACATTACCACAAACTTAGGAACTTAAAACTATCCAAATTTATTCTTCATATTTTCTGTGGTTTGGGAGTTCAAGCACAGTTTAGCTGGGTCTTCTGCTCAGGGTCTCACAAGGCTACAGTCAAGATATCTGCTGGGCCACATTTCATCTGGTGGTATAGAAGGACAGGGATCTGATTCCAAGGTCTTTCAGGTATTGGCAGAATTTTTTCTTACAGTTGTGTAACTGAAGGTACTGGCATTTTGCTGGCGGTTGTCTGGAGGCTACTTCAGTTCTTAGGGGCCACCCACAATTCTTTGCTTATGGTCTTCCTCAAGGTGGAAACACACTTCATCAAGCCAGCAAGGACAATCTGTCTACAATCTGCTAGAAGAGTCATATAACACAATATGATCACAGGCATGAGATTCTATCCCCTTTGCCATATCTGACTGGTTAGAAGCAAATCACAGGTTCCAAGCACACTCAGGAAAGGTAACTGCACAAACACATGGACACCAGAAGGTGGGGAATCATAGGAAGTCACCTTAGAGTCTGTATGTCACTTATGCAAACTGGAAGACTGCAGGAACAGGAAGAGCAACCAAAAACAAAGTAGAATTCACAGCTGGTAGAGAAACTTCAGATCTAGAGGAAATAGCACTCAGCTCATTTGAAATTTTGACTGAATAGGTGGAACTATCTCTTAGTGTATACCCTCATGTTTTACTAGAACATAGTGGGTACACAAAATATGTAAATACTTGCACCTCCAAGATGAACTGCAGGGTTTTTTCTTTCTTTTTCTTTTAACTATTATTATTCTTTTAATTGAAGAACAATAATAATAGCATACGCTTATGTATCACCTACTACATGTCATGCACTGCTCCATGTCTCAATTAATCTTTGTTTAAAAGAAAATCGTTTTTGGTAGCACAGTGCCTAAGTCATCAGACTGCTAACCAGAAGGTTGATGGTTTGAACCCACCAGCCACTCCATGGAAGAAAGGCTGGGCAACCTACTTCCGTAAAGATTTTCTACCTTGGAAACACAATGCAGGTCGCTATAAGTCAGGATCAACTTGATGGCAGTGAGTTTGTTTTATTTTATTTTATTTTACAAAAAGGAATAGAGGCACAGAGCAGTCTCAAGGCTAATGAGTGATGAAGGCAGGATTCAAACCCAGGAGGTTATCCTACCTCCTCTGCATCCATGGATAATGTAAATTAATGAAGAGAAAGCTACAAATAACTCCCCAAAAGGTCATACAATTTGAACAGAAAGAAATTATCAGAAAATTATTACTCCATCACATCTAAGTCCACTCTCCCCAGTACAACTCTTTACCATCTGGTTCATTCACAGATTTTAATGAATGTTGCTAGATCAAAAACTATAGTCCATCTGTTAAAACTGGGGCTATGGACACAAAGCTTTAGCTTTCCACCAGTAAATAATCAAGACTTATTATCCAATTCCTACCTCTAATCCTCAAATCATAATCATTAACGTCTCTATGATGATAAATCCAATTTTAAAAAGAGAGATTAGAAATACATCGACAGATATATATAGATATAGAGATAGAGATAGATACAGATGCTGATACAGACACAGATAGATATAGATATATAAAGGAGGTCTGGTAGCATAGTGCCTAAGGCACTTGACTGCTAACCAGAAGGCTGGTGATTCAAACCCATGGCCACTCCTCGGAAGGAAGGTTGGGAAATATACTTCCGTAGTGATATTGCCTCAGAAACCCAAGGAAGGGTCGCCATGAGTCAGGTCCAACTTCACAGCACATAACAACAACATAGATATAGAAATATCTATATCTACATAGTAAAAATTCTGATGCATGAATTCACTAAGGATGTAGTATATGTGAGATCTTGTACTAAATCTAGATATGCTGGTGACAGTAAAAATGAATATGGATTATTTCTAACCCCAAGGAGTTCATAATCCATTTGATGAGGCAGACATATAACATATATTAAACAACAGAATGAAATAGAGGGATATGCATTATGATATGGGAGCACAAAGGAAGCAGGGATGGAGGTTTCAGAATGAGTCAGATGCCAAGAGTGCTCCCACCTCTTAATGAACTGCAACCTTCTGTGTGATCTGAAATTGTCAACTTTTAAAAGTTCTGTTTTCAATTGGAGTGTAAAAGAGAAAGCGTCAGAGGTCATGAAAACCATTGGCAGGCAATTGCCGGAGCAGCAGGGAGAGGGGCTAGACAGCACAGACATGTTTGTTACTTACCTGCAAGAAAATGTTCTTGGAGAGACTGACGTGAAGAGACCTTCTTCATATTGCAAACTGGAGAGAAAGCAAAGGAGAGTAGAATTTCAAGGGAAAAGAAAGCTGGCCAGGGCTGACAAAGTATTCCATCTGACATAAAAAACACAATAGGTTCAGACTTTGGATAAATTTTGTACTGTATCCCAACTATAAGATTGCTATATTTATCTAACAACCACAAAAAAAAGCCCTACTGCTGTCGAGTTGGTTCTGACTCATAGTGACCCCCATTGGTTTCTGAAATGGTATCTCTATGGAAGTAGATTGCCCAATCTTCCTTCTGAGGAGTGGCTGCTGGGTTTGAACCTCCAGCCTTCTGGTTAGCAGTCAAATGCCTTAGGCACTATGCCAATTTACAATATTCTTTGCCACTCAAAAATGGAGCAGGTATTCAGGAAATGCTTACTGTATGGAGCTGTTGTTGTTGTTGTTGTTATGTGCCGTCAAGTCGGACCCGACTCATAGCGACCCCTCCTTGGGTTTCCAAGGCAGTATCACTACAGAAGTAGATTGCCCCATCTTCCTTCCGAGGAGTGGCTGGTGGGTTTGAATAGCCAGCCTTCTGGTTAGCAGTCAAGTGCCTTAGCCACTATGCTACCAGAGCTCCCAATGTATGGAGCAGCACCTGGAAATTTTTATTAAAATGCAGACTCTGATTCAATAGATCTGGGGTGGGGAGATTATGAATTTCTAACAAGCTCCCAGGAGATGCCTGTACTGCGGATCTATGGACCACATGTTGAGTAGAAGACTCTAGAGAAGACCTGAAATACATACTAAATGTGCAAGCTGTTCATAATAATGGGGCAGTTGTGGTGCAGCTTGTAGACTGAACAACTATGGACTGGATGAGAAAGAAGAGAAGAATTTTGAGTCTTAGTTGGTTATTTATGAAGATGGATATCTTCTGCTCTTTGGCATGACATAAAATAGTTCAATATGATATAAAAATAATGTGAATAAAATAAAAATATTGTGCATGCATTTGTATTTAATATCAGCATATCTTAAATAATTATTTCATTTTAATATTACCTTTGAGTCTATGAGCCTTCACCATTGGTCCCCTAATATTGAAAATCCTACTTGTTCTATTTGATGTGAGGGATATCTGAGTTTTGAGATCCAGATCTTGAGGAACGTGGGTTTTACAAAATCCGGGGGCTCCCTCTTGAAGAAAAAGAATTTCAAATTGTAAACATAAAATTAGGTGTGAAAGTAAGTATTTATTCAAAGTCACTGGACATGAGGAGACATGTCATGGAGGAGAAATACAAGTAGACAGAAAATCTGGTCTTAATCAATTATAGTTCAAAAATAGAAAAGGAGTGATGACCTCCACCACCTCACTAGAAATAATCCTCAGTGCAAGCTCAACCCCCTGGGTGCACCTCTTCCTTAAGAAAGACCCAGAATGTGTTCTATCAGTTCCTTCTGATCATCTGCCTCCTCCAATCTGAGTCTCCTCCAACTCCGACCAGTTTGAGATGAAGTGTATTTGTTGGCTTTTGTTTTCCTTCCATTCCCAGAAAAATAGCATAGTCTTTGCAATTTTCAAATGTGGCAGTGCTGCTGGTGGTAGTTCTAGCCCTAAACCTGCAATGGATTAGAACAGAAAGGTCCTTTACTAAGCACAGAGTTTTTGTATACACTAAAGAAATGAGTAAGGTTTATCTCATTTGGTGAAAAACTACAGACTCGGACTATGCTATTTGAAGTATATAATCATAGAAACCAAGCTCAGGTGCTAGGATGGATATGAATAAGGGTCCTTGGAATATTAGCAGGAAGGGATGAAACTGGAAGAGCTGCTGAAACACCAAGTCTGGAGCAGGATAGTGATGATAAAGAAAAGGGGATGTGAGGGCTGACCCCTCATTCCTCATCTGCAACCATTCTGCCAACTCAGATACTTTCTAGATATTTCTGGCCCAGCAATAGGAATAGGTAACGAGTTGGGAGTGGAGGACAAGAGGATGGTTCTAGGCAACAATAGAGTTTGCAAAAAGAAAATAAGGAAAGCAGCAGCTGTAGAGAAGAAAGGGGAATCTGTGCAACTTCTTAGGAAGGAGCCCTGGTTGCACAATGGTTAAGCAATCAGCTGCAAACTAAAAGTTGGTAGTTCAAACCCACCCAACCCAAAAGGAAGAAAGGCCTGACAATTCGCATCAGTAAAGTTTGCAGCCAAGAAAACCTAAACATTTACATCAGGGAGATACCCTCTTTGCAGCGATCAATCATGGGAGAACAGAGGGGCAGTTTTAGCACAAGGAGACAGCTCACAGCTGTGGGGGGGGGGGAGCTGGAGTGCATGAGAGGGAAGGATGCAGGGAAGAGGTAACTATGAGGAGGAAGTGGGAAGAGAGTTGTTCCATTGTGGGGAATTGCAATCAATGTCATGAGACAAAATATATATGAACTGCTGTATGGAAAATGAAGTTGTTCTGTAAACTTTCACCCAAATCACAATAAAAATTTAAAAAGAAAATCCTCTGGGGCAGAGGATCATTACTCAATGACACACAACAACTTTGCCTAACTAAGGAGGAGCTCATCAAGGGCTAGTCCAACTTCAGGAAGATAGAAGGTCACGTTAAGCAAAGTGAGACCAAGAAAGTTGGACAGGCTGTCTCCTACTCCTTCCCTTGAAGCTCAGAATGCTTTCATAAATATTTTCCTTCTTCCCTGTGATATAACAAGTGTGAGGCCATTGAAATCTTTATCTTCTTTCCTGGCTTTATCCCCTTGTACTTAGAACAAAAACGTTACTGCCTTCCAGAAACAGCTGAATAAATTTTTTGACTTCTGATCAGATTTGAATCTCAGGAAAACTTTGGCAAGATGTCTTTGTCTACCAAGTAAGGTGTATTTTATTTATTTATTAAAAAAAAAAAAAACTTTAAATTGGAAACCTAGGGAAAGCTCAATCCTGACAGGGCTGTTGAATTCACACCGCAAGCCCCAGGGCCCAACACTCTTGCTTCATTTCCTATAGATTCCCTCCCTGCTTACTTTAACTGAGGAAAAGCAATTTCTCAACTTTTATTAAAAGATATAGACATTTTATCCAAGAAACTTGACTTATTTCCCAGAACTATAGTTCTTTAGATTAAATTCTGATTTATGGCAGGCTAGTTATTTTGTGTGGTCAATTGGTCACATAATCTGGGTATCACTTCTGCTACCAACATGTTTCCAACACAGCACACAAAGGTGTATAACACAAGCACATGTTCCAAGGACCCAAGGCTCTTTGGGCTTCACGGTAGAGACCATTTTTAATTTAATGGGTCTTGTATCCCTCCCCACACACACACTATATACACCTATCCTATTCCAGTTTCTATCAACTTGACTTTGACTCATAGAAACCCATGCGTGTCAGAGTAGAACTGCACTCCATAGGGTTTTTCAATGACTCATTTTTTGGAAGGAGATCATCAGGACTTTATTCTGAGGCGTGTGTGTGTAGACTCAAATCACCAACCTTGTGGTTACATCCTAGTATGCTAGTCATTTGCTGCATTCAAGGACTACCACCCATCCTATACACCCCCTCAAAAGTGGTAGCTTATATTGTCCATATAATCAAATATCATCTGTATATCCTCAGGCCCCAGTAGCCTGGGTGTGAAAATTGAAGATAGTATTCATTTAATTGTCTTGTTCTATTAAAGGAGCTGGAGGTGGGGTGGTAAAAGCACCAGGCTACTAACCAAAAGGCAGGCAGTTCAAAACCATCAGCTCCTCCATGGGAGAAAGATGAAGCAATCTGCTTCTGCAAAGATTTACAGCTCATGGAAACCCTGTGGGGCAGTTATGTTCTGGGCTGTAGGGTCACTATGAATTGGAATTGACACAGTGGCAGTGAGTTTGGTTTGGGGTTTGATATATTAAATTAGACTCTATTCTCTCCATCCTGCCAAACTTCCTGAGCGTCCGGGAGGATCTGTTATGCGTGATCCCAAACACAGCCCACTCTACTGTCCCTGTTGTTATTGTTAGGTCCTGTCAAGTTGGATCCAACTCATAGTGACCCTGCGTAGAATAGAACAAAACATTACCTGTTCTTGCACCATCTCACAATCATTGCTATGCTTGAGCCCATTGTTGCAGCCACTGTGTTGATCTATCTTGTTGAGGGTCTTCCTTTTTGTTGCTGACCCTCTACTATACTAACCATGATATCCTCCTCCAGGGACTGGTCCCTCCTGATAACATGGCCAAAGTACAAGAAACAAAGTCTGGCCATTGTCATTTCTAAGGAGCATTCTGATTGTACCTCTTCCAAGACAAACTTGTTAATTCTTCTGGTAACCCATGCTATGTTCAATATTCCTCACCAATACCATAATTCAAATGCACTCTACTAGACACTCTACTAGAACCTGGTATTTACCATATTTCTCCTCCAGTTCCATCTTCCTTCACTAATGCACACCTTCCCACTCCAGGAGTCTATGGAAAGACCATGGTGTCAAAGGCATGCCATAGTACCATGTCACCTGCTCCAATGATGTCTTTGTGTAGCAACATTGGGACTTACTCTGATAGGCCAGGAACATTTCTGAAAGGGTGTCTTCTTGTTTTCTATGTTGTAGGTTCTGGTACCTTGGTCCCAAGTCCTTCTGGATCAAAGTCACCCATACCATACAACCATGTTTTTGTTGTTGTAAGGTGCCGTCGAGTCGGACCTGACTCATAGCGACCCCTCCTTGGGTTTC
>NW_006921589.1:9174086-9176163 GCF_000298275.1 Orycteropus afer afer
AATGCTGATCTATTTCACCATCCAGGTGTCACATGAATGATACCTGGGGTCTCCAAACAGCATTGCCTTAGGCTCTTAGGGTCTCGAGTTTCTTTTCCTTCTTTCCAAATACTTCTTATACAGGGTTCAAACACAGAGCCATAGCAAAAGACAGCCCAAAGATAATTTGAGCAAGAGACAACGTTTTAATCATATATTCATTCTTCTATTAAGTGCTATGTACCTGGGTCAGTTCCAGGGACTGGATTTAAAATGGAAAACAGTACAAACAAGCCTTTGGCTCCAGGCCTTGTAACCTAGTGGGAACTCAACAAAACAATGAACAAAGTATGGGGAGTGTTAGGATCAGGGAAGAATGGAGAAATGCAAGAGCCCAGCACAGCAGTGAAAAGCAAGGCTCTGGAGTCAGACTTTTTGTGACTGAATTTTGGCCCCATCGTTCACTATCCACGTGTTCTAGAGTAACTTGCTCAATCTTACTGTGCCTCAGATTCCTCATCCGAAAAAGTTTATTGACAGCTGTGCAGTTGGAAGTAATAGAGTAAAAATTAATGCTGTCTAATTTAACTTTGTTAAGTGACTCAGCTATTGTCATTGGGTGGCATCTGTTCAGTTCTGACTCATGTCAACCCTATGCACAACAGAATGAAACACCACCCTGTCCTATGCCTCCTCAAAATCCTTGCTGTTTGACACCATTGTGGCAGCTAATGTGTCAATCCATCTCATTGAAAGTCTTCCTCTCTCCTACTGACCCTCTACTTACAACACAGTGTCCTTCTCTAGGACTGGCCCCTCCTAATAACATGTCCAAAGCATGTGAGATAAATTCTTGCCATCCTCACTTCTAAAGAGCATTCTAACTATACTTCTTCCAAGACAGATTTGTTTGTTCTTCTAGCAGTCCATGCATGGTATATTCAGTATTCTTCTCCAACACAACAATTCAATTCTTCTTCAGTCCTTATTCATTGGCAAGCTTTCAGATGCATAGGAGATGATTAAAACACCATGGCTTGGGTCAGGCATACCTTAGTCCTCAAAATGACATCTTTGCTTTTGAACACTTTAACAAGGTCTTTTGAAGTAGATTTGCCCAGTGCAATATGTCATTTGATTTCTTAACTACTTTTTCCATTGAGTGTTGATTATAGATCCAAGTAAAAGGAAATCCTTGAGAATTTCAATATTTTCTCCTTTTATTATGATGTTGCTTATTGTTTGTGAGGATTTCTGTTTTCTATATGCTGAGGTGTAATCCTTACTGAAGGCTGTAGTCTTTAATCTTCCTTCAGTAAGTGCTTCAAGTCTTCTCCACTTCCAGTAAACAAGGTTGGGTCATCTGCATAGCACATGTTGTTAATGAGTCTTCTTCCAAACCTGATGGCATGCTCTTCTTCACAGAGCCCTGCTTCTCAGACTCTTTGGTCAGCTTACAGATTATATAAGTATGGTGAACATACACAGTTCTGACCCACACCATTCCTGATTTTAAACCACACAATATCCCATTGTTCTCTTGGAACAACTGCCTCCTGGTCTATGTACAGGTTTCACATAAGCACAATTAAGTCTTCTGGAATTCCCATTCTTCTCAATGTTATCCATAATTTGTTATGATCACCACAGTCAAATCCCTTTGCATAGTCAAGAAAACACTGACAAATATCATTCTGGTATTCTCTGCTTTCAGCCAAGATCAATCTGACATCAGTAACATCCCTCATCCACATCCTCTTCGGCATCCAGCTGGAATTTCAAACAGTTCCCTGTCAATGTATTGCTGCAAATGTTTTTTAATTAACTTCAGCAAAAGTTTATTTGTGTGTGATATTAATGATATTGTTTGATAATTTCCTGAATTTGATAATTCTATTGGATCACCTCTTACTGAAGATAATTCAGAAACGTTTGTAGCAGTATACTGATAGAGAACTTCCAGAGGTTCAAGCCGGATTCAGAAGAGGACGTGGAATAATGGATATCATAGCTGTTGTCAGATGGATCTTGGCTCAAGGCAAAGAATACCAGAAAGATGTTTACTTGTGTTTTATTGACTATGCAAAGGCATTTGATT
>NW_006921589.1:9177678-9197408 GCF_000298275.1 Orycteropus afer afer
TTTTTTTTTTTTTTTTTTGGTTGTCCAGGCAGCTGTAGTGCTGTTGGGCAGACCTAAGAGGTCTGTGATGACAAAGTAATTACAACTGCTCTGGCTGTGGAAATACATGTTTTATAGAAACTCATTCACTCCATGCCAGTGATTTATTGCATTTGTATATGTGTGCATATAAGTTTGCCATGACAAGATGATGCTTAGAAATTAATTTGCCAACATAATTTTATGTAATATGATCCAGCTATAACAAATGCAACCACTTTTAATAAGAGAAAATGCTTAAACAGACCTCTGTTCTGAAAAGCCACTTAGTGTGATGGTGAAACATCAGGAAACCAAAGCAGAAATGGGTAGCAGGAAGCCGAAATCTAAAACAGTGCTAAATCCCAGAGGTAGCCTGTTGGCGCTAGGAAGACTTCCCACCCCAATGATCAGTGTTCTTGCATTATAAAACACCAAATAATCTTCTAGGAACCCAAAGAGGAAAAAATGAACACATTTTCTTATTTTTTCTGATGGACTGAACATATATACCAGAAATATTCGAGGAGATTGCTTAGACTGAAGACATTTGAAGTTCTGGGAGGGTTTCTATTTTGAGCCCTTAGTGCTCTGAAATTACGTCATCATGAAATAACGTACCTTTAGATGGGGAGCTGGCAGTTAGCATCTCAGCTCATGAGTGAAATTGTTTTTGTTTAGTTTGTTTGGAAAGAAAAATTGATTCACTCTTTTTTTTTTTTTTTTTGTCTTTCAAAATAATATTAGTGATATGCTCTCTTGAGTGGAACATCTCAGACAGACCATTTTTCTCCCTTCAATTAATTGCTGCTGAATTCATTACTTAGGTAAGTTCTTTTTTGAATGACATTTGATACAGAAAATCATCAAAACGCTATCTGTATGTGAACAGTTGCAGCTTTAATCATCTAAAAGTATTCTGCCTGTAAGTCCTCTTATGAGTAAAGGCTTCTAGGTAAAGACAGACAAATTTGCCAGTCTTTGTACACAGTCCACCCCACATACCACAGTCCCTATACAGCGCATCCATCCTGCATGCATCCTCCTTCTGCACAAGATAATGGCATGTGGGGAGGCTGACCTGCTGTCCCTTCAGCTCTTTGCCTACTATTTTCCAAGTGTTATATAGAGATTAATAGCCTATGCAAATTACTTTGCGAAAAGAGCAATGCCCTGTACCTCTCTGTCACTGTCACTACACATCTTTCAGAGGAGTGTTCCATGACTGATGTCTCTCCTCTGCCCTATTGACTCCTCTTGTGCTCTGCTGATCTGCGTTCCTTCATACGTTGATCTGAAGACATTTCAATGTTTTCTCTATTCATAATCTCCAAATCAGTCCACACACTCTTAGGAAGACTACGTGTCCAATAGCCCACCTACAATGCCAACCCAGATACACCCACCTTTCAGTAGATAATGCGATGGTTGCAGAAATTTAAAATCTGTAAAGGTATTTAGAAGATCATATTCAATTCCTCCAAAAAGTGATTTTGTAATCAGAAAACAACAAATGATACACAAATATTTACTTCAGGAAATTTAGGACTTAATAATATTAAAAGAACAGCATCATAAAGATGTTGGTATATTTCCTCCTAGTCTTTTTTTGATGAAACAGATGGATAGTCACCAATAGAAATATTGCCATGTAATTAGGAATTGCAACAAAATCTATAACTATTTTAGAAGAACTTTGCATACTTAAAATTTTCAGTCTTTCCATCTAGAAATATGTCTCTCTGTGTATTTGTTTGAAACAAATCTCTCAATGAAGTGCTGTAATTCTCTTAAAAGTTCACAAGTTCTTGAGCTCCTTTTGAAAAATATTTTCCTGAGCATTTTTATATTTTGTTACTCTTATGAATTTGATCTGATTTACTTTTTTTCTGAAGTAGTTATGGCTAGGGTATTGGAAAGCTATTTTGATTTTGTTTTAGTTTTTTAATATTTTATTGTGTTTTAGGTGAAAATTTACGCAGTAAACTTGATGCCCATCAAACAATTTATACATAAATTGTTCTGTGACATTGGTTACAATTCCTGCAATGTGTCAACACTTTCACTATTTTTACCTCACCTCCCCTGTTTCTGGGTGCTCTGGTGGCATAGTGCCTAAGACACTTGACTGATAACCAGAAGGCTGGTAGTTCAAACCCACCAGCCACTCCTCGGAAGGAAGGTTGGACAATCTACTTCTGTAGTGATACTGCCTCAGAAACCCAAGGAGGGGTTGCTATGAGTCGGATCCTACTGGAGGCAATGAGTTTAGTTTTTGCCCTGTTTCTATCCATCCAGTTTTCCTGTTCCTCCTTTTCTGCTCAGCTTTGCTTTTGGATAAATATTGACTATTTTGTTTCATACAGTGGATTGTTTAAAGGAGCACATTCCTCATGGGTGTTTTTGTTTATTTTATTATTGTTATTGTTATGTGCCATTGAGTTGAGTCGGACCCGACTCATAGCGACACCTCCTTGGGTTTCTGAGGCAGTATCACTATGGAAGTAGATCACCCAACCTTCCTTCCAAGGAGTGGCTGGTGGGTTTGAATCACCAGCCTTCTGGTTAGCAGTCAAGTGCCTTAGGCACTACACTACCATTTGGCTGACAGGTGACCTCTGGGAGGGAGTGGCTTCACTTCCAGGTTGAAAGGGTGTCTTAGTAAGTTTGGTCTTTTTTTATGAATTTGAGTTTTACTCTACATTTTTCTTCAGTTCTAACCAAGACATTCTATTGTGTTCCTGGTCAGAATTATCAGTGGTGGTAATCGGGCACCATCTAGTTCTTCTAGTCTCAGGCTAGAAGAAGTTGTGGATGTTGTGGGCCATTAGTCCTGTAGACTAATTTCTTCCAAGCCTTTGTTTCCTTCTCTCTTCTTTGCTCCAGACAGAGACCAATATAGTTGTTTCTTAGAGGGCTGCTCACAAGCTTTTAAGACCCCAGATAATACTCACCAAACTAGGATGTAGAACATTATCTTTATGAATTAAGTTATGCCAATTAACCTAGTTGTCCCATGACAATATACCTCTGCATGCATGCACATATTTTTTTGCTTGTTATTACTGTTGTTGAAAAATTGTATATGTCCCATAATTGTCCTTTATTCCTCCATACCTCTGTGTCTTCATTTACCTGTGTTTTGATTCTCTAGTGCTGCTATAACAGAAACACCACAAGTGGGTGACTTAACAAACAGAAATTTATTATTTAGAAGGCTGGAAGTCCAAATTCAGAGTGCCAGCTGTAGGGGCTGGATGAAGGCCCCTCGACCTCATCGTCAGCTCTGCCTCTTTTTCCAGGCCCACTGGAGCTAGAGGATCTCCTAACTCAGATAGCTTCTGGCTGCTGAGGCTGATGAACCCAAGGCTGGCGGGTAAAATGGCACAATCCCAAGAACAGCAGACAGTACAGCATGTTCAATTCTAAGAACAATCCCAAGATCAGCAGCCAACAAGGTAGGCTACTGGTTCAAGTCCAGGAACTGGAGATGAAGACTTGGCCAAACGCAGAATCCAAATGTGCCAATACCTGGAGACTTTCTCCAAAGCCTCTCCTTATATACAGGAAGAAGGCCACACCCCAAAGGCAACTCCTTAGCTGCTTACAGTAGATTCTACCATGGAGGTGACTACAATCTCATCACAGGGGACAACTATAACCAGCTGCCCAGCCACTCAAAACCACAGCCCAGACCAGCTGACATACAACCTTAACTACCCCAATCTGGATCGAGTTCCCCAGTATTGTGTATTGCCTTTCCTGTCACCAGAATTAACATTTGTATACTTTTACTAAGCAATTCCCCCTCCCTTTACCTCCTGTCCCTGGGAACCATCAAAGAACTTTGCTTTCTCTATGAATATCTATTCTTGACTTTTTATAAAAGTTGTATCATGAAATATTTGTCCTTTTGTGTTTGATTTATTTTAGCCAGCATAGTGTCCTTCAGATTCATCCATGTTATAAAATGTTTCATGGACTCATCATTATTCTTTATTACATAGTATTCCGTTGTATGTATGTAACACAATTTGTGTTTCCATTCATCTGTGGATGATCCTTCAGTTGTTTCCATCTTTTTGCTATGATGAATAACGTTATAATGAACATAGTGTGAATATGTTTATCCATGTCACTATCCTTATATCTCTAGGATTATACCTAGGAGTGGGATTGCTGGATCATAAGGTATTTCTTTCTGGCTTTGTAGGGAAAGACCACATTATTTCCCATAGTGGTTGTACCATTTACAATCCCACCAGTGTATAAGAGTTCCAATTTCCAACAATCTCACCTGTATTTTTCTTCTTCTTCTTCTTCTTCTTTTTCTCTATGTCCTTCTGTGTCTGAGTTTTTGTTTTGTTTTGTTTGATCTGTGTCATTTTTGCAGTGGTGAGAAGTTATCTCATTGTAGTTTTAATTTGCATCTCTCAAGTGATGCAAGTTGTTCTTCTTCTTCAATATTGCTTTATTTATTCACGCCCTCTTTCCTTTCCATATAAAGATGGAGATTATTTTTTCCATTTCATTAAAGAATATTGTTGAGATTTGAATCAGGTTTGCACTATATCTACAGATTTCTTTGGGTACTATTGACATTTTCACAATGTTAAGTTGTCTAATACATGAACATCAAATGTCTTTCCATTTACATAGGTCTCTTTTGGTTTCTTGCAATAGTGTTTTGTAGTTTTCCATGTATTAGTCTTTTATGTCCCTGGTTAAATGTATTCTTAGGTATATTATCCTTTTGGGGACTATTATAAGTGCTTTATTGATTTCCTTATTGTAGTGCTCCTTGTTAGTATAGAGGAACCCAGTTGATTTTTATATGCTGATGTTGTATCCTGCCATTTTGCTAAGCCCTTTAATTCAAGTAACTTTCTTGAGAATCTCTTGGATATTCTATGTATAGGATCATGTCATCTATAAATAGGGATAGTTTTACTTCTTCCGTATTGTCTTAGTTCTCTGGTGCCGCTATAACAGAAATACCACAAGTGAGTGGTTTAACACACAAGAACTTATTCTTTTACAGTTTGTTGTTGTTGTTGTGTTTGCCATGAAGTCGCATCCAACTCATAACGACCCCTCCTTGGGTTTTCAAGGTGGTATCACTATGGAAGTAGATTACCCAACCTTCCTTCTGAGGTGTGGCTGGTGGGTTTGAACCGCCAGCCATCTGATTTGGAGTACCGACTATTGGGTCTGGATGAAGGCCCCTCGACCTTAGGCTTCAGCTCTGCCTCTTATTCCAGGCTCAAAGGAGTAAGAGGCTTCTCCTAATTCAGACAGCTGCTGGCTACTGAGGCTGATGAACCCTAGGTCGGCAGGTAATATGGCATAATCCCAAAATCAGCCAGCAAAAGAGTAGGCTACTGGTTTATGTCCAGGAACTACAGATGAACAATCAGCCAAATGCAGAATTCAAATATGACCCAAAACACTAGTTGTTGTTGTTGTTATGTGCCATCAAGTCGGACCTGACTCATAGTGACCCCTCCTTGGGTTGCCGAGGCAGTATCACTACGGAAGTAGATTGCCCAACCTTCCTTCCAAGGAGTGGCTGGTGGGTTTGAACTGCCAGTCTTCCGGTTAGCAATCAAGTGCCTTAAGCACTATGCTACCAGAGCTCCTAAAAACACTAGAGACCTTCTCAAATCCAATCATATTCATGAAGGAATTTTTTCTGTAATTTTCTTTTTATGTGTGTGGTATTTTGGTCTGTCTTTGGTATCATGGTTATGCTGGGTTCATAGAATGAATTAAAAAGTATTCCTTCCTCTACTATGTACTGGAATACTTTGAGTAGAGCTGGTGTCAACTCTTGTTTAAATGTTTGCTAGGATTCTCCAGTGAAGACAGCTGGGCCAGGGTTGGTTTTTTGGGTTTCTTTCTTTTCTTTTTTTTTTTTTTCTTCCCCCAAGTTAATATGTATCTGCCCTCTAGTCAGTGGTTTATAATTCCTTCATTTCACTCCCCGGTGACCATCAAAGAATATTTCTTTTTGTGTGAAAATTTTTCTAGACTTTCTACAGTAATAGTCTTGTAAAATATTTGTCTTTTTGTGATTGACTAATTTCACTCAGCATAATGAGCTCTAAGTTCATCCGTGCTATGAGATGTTTCATAGATTCATCATTGTTCTCTAACATTGTGTAGCATTACATTGAAGGATCTTTGGTGGTGTAGTGCATAACGTATCTGACTGCTAATCACAAGGTTGGCAGTTTAAACCCACCAGCCACTCTGTGGAAGGAAGACTGGGCAATCTACTTCCATAAAGATTTATTGCCTCGGAAACCTAAAGGGGTCGCTATGAGTTGGCATCGACTCAATGGCAGTGAGTTTGGTTTTTTGGAGTATTACAAAGTGTGTATGTACTATAGTTTGTTGACCCATTCCTCCATTGATGGGCATCTAGATTGTTTCCATCTTTTTACTATTGTGAGTTGTTGTTGTTATGTGCCATTGAGTCAGATCCGACTCATAGTGACCCCTCCTTGGGTTTCCAAGGTGGTATCACTACAAAAGTAGATTGCCCAACCTTCCTTCCAAGGAATGGCTGACTATTGTGAGTAGTGCTGCAATAAACAATATATCTGTTTGTGTCACAGCTCTTATTTCTCTGGGATATATACCTACTAGTTGGATTGCACAGATCTGCTACAAAAGACCTCTATAAAGGGTCAAAGAGCAAAGATGTCACTTTTAAAACTAAGGTGTGCCTATCTCAAGCCATAATATTTTCAATAGCTTCATATGCATGTGAAATCTAGACAATGCATAAGGAAGAATGAAGGAGAATTGATGCATTTGAATTGTAGTGTTGGTGAAGAATATTGAAAATACCATGGGCTGCCAGAACAAACAAATCTGTCTTGGAAGGGGTACAGCCAGAAATCTCCTTAGAGGTGAGAATAGTCAGACTTCATCTCACATACTTTGGTCATGTTGTCACGAGGGACCAGTCCCTGGAAAAGGATATCATTCTTGGTATAGTAGAGGGTCATTAAAAAGGAGGAAGACCCTCAACAAGATGGATTGACACAGTGGCTGCAATGATGGGCTCAAGCATGACAAACATTGTGAGGATCATGTTTCATTGTGTTGCACATCGGATCCTATGAGTCAGAGCTGACACAACAGTGGCTAACAACATTAGTGTGATTGCTGGATCTTATGGTATTTCTATTTCTAGCTTTTTAAGGATGCATCCAGGTCTTTCTTTCTTTCTTTCTTTCTTTTTCTTTCTTTCTTTCTTTCTTTCTTCTTTCTTCATCTTTTTCTTTGCTGAAACCTATCCACCATGAGTGACCCTGCTGGTATTTGAAATATAATTGACATAGCTACCAATGTCATAGAAATACACAAATCACCACCATACAACAAACGGACAGATGAGTGCTGGAAGATTGGAAGCCTCTCTAACTACAAACTTGTCATAACAGTAGACTCAAGCAGAGCAATGATCATGAAGATGGCCTGGAACAGGACAATGTGTTTGCTCTCTTGTACATGAGGATGCCATGAGTTGATGCTGACTTGGCAGCAAACAACAACAATAAGGCGAAACAGAAGCTGAAAGAAAATAATGTCAGAGATGTTTGGAGTACTTCCTTGGCTCTGCATGTATGTGAGTGGAAGAAAGAAAATGTTGAATAATATTTTAGACCCTCAGTTTCTACATGCCTTGGAATACCTACTTATACTGTGAGTATAGCATATTATAAGTTAATGTTTATTAAGGGACAAATGTAAATTACAAAGCAGAATTTTGATAAATGAGAAATAATATCCATAACATACACATGGAAATGAAGCCCAGTTGGCACAAATAGTTAAGCATTCAGCTGCTACCCTAACCTTGAACCCACACTGGCTCTTCAGGAGCAAGACCTGGTGATCTGGTTCTATCAAGCATTCAGCCAAGAAAACTCTATGGGCCCGCTCCACTGCTTGGTCCCATGGGGTTGCCAGGTACTTAAATCAACTCAACAGCACCTAGCAACATGTTTTATCTTTACACAAAAAAAAATAATGAGGGGAAAATGCTCCACAAAAGACAAAGAAATACTCCATTACTCAGAATGAGGCATTAATCCATAATTCTGTCTGGGGCAGTTGACAGGAGTGGGGTTTTAGCTGGTAATGTATATCAACTCAGGACTCAGAGGCAAAATAAATTCAAATTTTGAATCAAGAAGTTCAACTCAATCTAATCTGCCAAAAGCTTGTCTTCTGGGGCTGGTGGTCATTACCAGTTGAAAACTAGTTGCCTTCAGGTTGACTCTGACTAATGGTGACCCTGTGTGTGCCAAAATGGTACTGTGCTCCATAGAGTTTTCCACGGCTAACTTTTTGCCAGTAGATCACCAGGCCTTTCTTCACAGATGTGTGGTAGTTAAGGTTATGTGTCAACTTGGCTGGGCCTGGTTTTTAGTGGCTGGGCAGCTGGATGTAGTTACTCCCCATGATGAGACTGGTAATCAGCTCCATGGTGAAATCTACTGTGAGCAGCGGAGTAGCTGCCTTAGGGATGTGGTCTGCTCTCAGTATTTAAGGAGAAGCTTTAGGAATGGTCTGAAGCTTTTGGCATACTTGAATCCTGCATGTAACTGAGTTGTTACTCAGCAGCCTGACATGTTGTCTGCTGATCTTGAGACTCTTAATGGACTTGAATCAGTGCCTGCCATGTGATTTGGTAATACCGGGACTGTGCCTTTTTACTTGTCAACCTTGGGCTTGTCAGCCTCAATAGCCAGCAGTTGCCTGAGTGAAGAAAGCCTCCAGCTTCAGCGGGCTGGAAGAAGGAGACAGAGCTGAACCCCAAGGTCGAAGGGCTTTCACTCAGCCCCTAGAGCCTGACACTTTGAACTCGGACATCTAGCCTCCAAAACCATAAGAAAATAAACTCCTGTTTGTTAAAGCCACCCATTTGTGGTATTTTCTGTTAAGCGGCACAAAGTAACCAAAACACAGGTGCCTTTGGGTGAACTCAAAGCTTCAACCTTTTGGTAAGCAGCCAAGTTCAGGAACTCCTGGTGGCCATTAGAAAGCAGGTAAAGCACTTTGGTGTGACCACACCAACTGCAGAGCATTGAGGAGAGGCACTTAGATCATAGCTCACTTTCCTTCTCTTATGTGTAAGACTAGCCAACCTGGCCTTTCTAAAACTGGTAAATTAGTTCACATAAAATTATAATCCTCTATGCTAGGGTTACTACTTAAATAGTGATAGGGTCATTTTCAGGTGCTTTAAAATAATAAAATAAAGGTGAAATGAAAAGATAATTATTATAATCAATCAGGAATTAATTAAGCCCCTCAGGCCTGCTCTTCCTCCCGAGGTTTGCAGCCCCAAACCCTTAGGAAAGAGAGTTCCTAATAAATCCTAGGCTATTAATCCATCTAAGAGCCTGGGATAGTAAAGGAACTTAAGAAAGTAAAAGCCTCTCAAAATTCAACCAGAACATTGTGTTCCTTGGGAAAAATTCCTTGGTTCATTAAGATTACTCCACTGTGGTGCATGTATTTTACAAGCTCCAAGAAGAATCTCCATTAACCTGCTTTCAGATTAATTTATACATTAATCTGGACAGGAATTTTCCTTTATTTGATAAAAATATGGGTAGAAAAAGACATCAGATGGACATAAAAGTTTTTCCTAATTTCTAACTGTGCCTGAGGAGTTTGTATTTTATCTCCCAATCAGCAGAGGATTTGTACCTCTTTTCACTGTGCCTGAGATTACACAGGCAAATTTTAAGAGCTCTAATTGGCATAAAAAGGATATGGCATTAAAAGCAAAACTTTCTGAAACTCTGACAGTGTTTGGTGCCCAAAGGGTAAGGCAGTTCCTGACACAGAAACACTGAAGAAATAAACACATCAATGGGCAACAGAAGTTGTCCTTTTGAGGCCTTAGCTAGATTTTGAGAGCCTTACTTCTGTTGCATGATGCTTCACACAGCTGCACCACACTCACTGAACGAGGGTGACACTCACTATGGTAGCACCGCTTCTTGTTGTTTGCACCTTGTAATGAATTCTCATTGTGTCTGAAATACAAATTCCATCTTACTAAAAGTCCATTTGAAATATTTGCAGTTTAGGTGATTCAGAGATTGAGAATATTTTTGAGGAGCAACAGGAGGGTCAGGGAGATAAGGGTCATACTACCAGATGTGTAGGAATACGGGGCAGTCAATCACCAGGTATTTAGGCAATGATTACAATGGCAAGTTTCTGGGTTGGGTAATAGGCCAGTATCAAAGTCCCTGCTCTCAATGGGTTTAAAATCCCACAGGGAAAATAAGACCGACTTAAAAGAAAACAATAATAATAACATGGACAGAATGATAGAAAAGTCCTAGAACTAAACAGTAATAAAATCAGGTGAGATGGTGGTGTTCTTAGTTGCTGTCAAGTTGATTCCTACTCATGGTGACCCCGTGTGCGGCAGAGTGAAACACTGCCTGGTGGCACCATCTTCGTGATCGTTGATACGCTCGGGGCCTTGGCTGTGGTCACTGTGTATTTGGAGTGTCTTCCAACTGAGGGGCTCATCTTCCAGCACTATACCCAAAACTATTTTGTTGGGATCCACAGGGCATCCATAGTTTCTGTTGACTCATTTTTGGAAGGAGATCTCCAGGCCTTTTTTCCCAGCCTGTCTTAGTCTGGAAGCTCCACTGAAACGTGTCCACCATGGGTGACCTTGCTAGTATTTGAAATACTGGTGGCATAGCTTCCAGCATCATAGCAACATGTAAGACACCGTAATATGACAGTCAGATGGTGGTGGAGTGAGACATTAGAGATCATCTAATCCAAACCCTTCATTTTGTCATTGAGGAAACTGAGGTGCAGAGAGATTAAATGTTTCCCTTGTGGTCTTATAGATGGCTTGGCCTAAAACTCAGATCTTATGATCCTCTAATTAATGTTTTTTACCATTATACAACACTGCCTTATATCATATACTGTCTAGTAATAACATGAAGGATATGCTAATGAGTTCAGAAGAAAGAGAAATGGCCATGGCTGCAATAGGATCAGGAAGTTGTAATGGATGATAAATTAAAAAACAAAAAAAATAAAATAAAATAAAAGCAAAAAACATACAAACAACAACAAAAACCAGGCCTTGAAGGAGAATAATACTTCAAAGAGCAGAAAGGAAGGGTGTGGGCTGGGGGAAGGCACTGATGGGAAATCAAAACATGCTCAGGTCTCAGTAAGGACTAGGGTGGCAGAGCTGAAGGGACCCTATGGAGGGCAGCGGAAGTAGGACAAAGCCAATTTTTTCCCTCTTGCAATCCTCGCTCGGGAAAACTTTAGGTTTGAGATTCTCTCCAGAGTTTAAGGACAATGTCAACCCAACAGTCTGGTCCTTCATTACCCTCTAACTGGTCCTATTCCTTCCTAAATCCTTATCTTTGTTCATACAGATCCTTCCAGGCCATAGCCTACTCAACTTTCCAGGTCAAACAGAAAGCCTACTTCCTTTAGAATATCCCTGATCCTTGGGCCCACATAAAGCTGTTTTCTGAACTACTATGATTAGCACTGGCTAAAATACCCATGCAGTCATGCACACTGTCAGCTTTGTACACCTTAAGTGTCAGGCCTTGCATATCTGTGTGTCACACTGAGTGCTTACAACATTTTGGGGCATGTCACGGATCCTTAATAATTGCTTATTGGCCTAAAAAGGAAAAAGAAAACCTTTCTTCAAATAAACTGCACAGCTGTCGTTGAATCCTTGTCTCTTATCAATGAGCTATAAATGACGTTGATGATAAAGATGGTGAAGATAATGAGGATTGATGATGATGATGATGATAACATCAATGACAATAACAGCTATTGTTTCTTGAGTCCTTTCTATATACCAGATACTCCTCAAAGCACTCATATGGTTTACTCCATTTATTCCTTGAAAGGATCCTATGAAACACCTACTGCTACAGGGAAAGAAACTGAGGTATCAACTGCGAATCGTTAGAAGCCCACAAATTTTCTATGCAGAGTTTCCATTCACAGATGTATTATATAGACTGATTCATATTCCAAATAAACTCAAATTTTCCTAAGAAAATTGGGGTTAAATATTCCCTTACTTGTAAAATACATATTCCATACCTACTTTGTTTCCTTCCACATGAAAGCAGGCATGACATTTAAACGTTATACCAACTTGTGGAATTCCTGGGTGCTACAGACCTTCAGTGCACTTGGCTGCTGACTGAAAGCTAGGAGGTTCAGTCCACCCGTGGTACCTCAGAAGAAAGGCCTGGTGATCTCCTTCTGAAAAAGCATCCACTGTAAGTCCCACAGAGCACAGTTCTACTCTGACACACAGGAATCGCCATGAATGGAAAACCACTCAAGGAGAACTCGTTGGTTAACAGCCTGTAAGGCCAGGATAATGGCTTTTAACCACAGATACTTGATTACCAGCCTTCTTTGGAGGAAGTTCTATTATTATCGTTCTGCTTCCTCATCCACCAACCTCTGCCCTAACAGGCAGAGTGATGACTCTGCTTGGACAGTTTAGAAGAAGGATCTGTGCATGAGTGGCCTGACTCCTTCCTCTTCCTTTTCATAAGATGGAGCCTATGTGCTGTACACATTTTACTTGGTCCCTCTAGCACCTAAGTTTAACAGAGTGGGCCCTACGGTTGTATTGCGGGGGGACTGAGTTGGAGTGCTGCTTATGACTGAGTGAGTAAACTTGCTTAATTCGGGGATTCAATATCATTGCCACATACCGGAATCAGGTTTCAACAGCCTTGTTGGAATGAACCTGAAATTTGTTCTCCATGTGCCCAACTGCTTGTCTACCTCTCAGTGGTTCTGAAATTGGCCATGGAAATGTGCTGCTATTTACTGGACTCTAAATACTGTACCAAAGTATTTGAACCAAAGTACTGAACCAAAAATATTTCTCTACATAAAAAGATGGTTTTCAATAAGAATGATGGAATACAAAGCTTTCATTCTGTATTTAACACATAATTTTGCTCACTAATAACTGATTTAATCTTTGCATCTCAGGAATGAGACTATCAGTGAATCTATTACATCTAATGCCTTTATAAAAATTATAGCCTTGAGGAAATGATTTAGCCTCTGGCAATGCTATCCACACCTGTTTGTACCACTTCATTCTTTTCCAAAAAGATGTGTACACTGATAACTAGAAGATTATACAAAGCAACACTTTGAGCAACATGAAATGACAACACCTAGCACTCAAAAATAATAATAATAATGAAAGTTTATTCCTCTAATGAGGCAATAATGCCATTCTTAAATGTTTCCATATTAAGCAGCCACACTAGAATACATTATAATATTAAGTTCTACAATATTATACTATGTCAACTATACCTACATCTCCATATTTATTTTTTTAGGGAATTTTTTTTCCAAAATGAATGATAATCTCTATTTCTTTTGTTTAAGAGAGACATTGGCAAAATGTAATACTGTTATGTTTGGGATTCTTTGAACATTTTTCAAGCCCCAGACTGGCAAGAACAAAGAATCACTTTGCTAACTAATGTATTAAATATGTTGTCTATTTATATAGTAATTGTTTGATGGGAAACTCATCTCTTTTGTTCCTTCTTATCTTTTTTTCCCTCTTGTCCATGCAATGTATTTATGAATTATGCATGTGAACGTAATTAAAAGTAACAATTGGTGAATTGTACTCCACGGACATTGTTCCATGTTTCAAGTCTTATTTAGGCTACACCAAATTTATGCAAAGAGAAGAGCTTATAATTAAATTCACAACCATCCTTCCTGGGAAGGTTTCCTTTATGTAAAAAGCATTGCTTGCTAGAGGCTGTTTTTCTGACCAAAAGCTTTGTATAGTACCTTTTAAAAAAAAAAAAAAAAAAAAAGTTAGGTAATTTAGAAGCACTCCCTACTCTTTCTTACAAATGAAAGTTTCCTCTAACTGGTTACCCATCTCCCTCTGTCCTCTACTGCATGGTAATTCTGTAGACCACGAGAAGGTACAATATGGAAAGGGTTGAATGAGAGAGATCCCTAAAACTCTGTCCTTTGACTACTCTCACGAGCTCCCATAGTAATTTTTCCTCTTTTTATTTTTTAAGTATAAGAATCGTGCAAAAAAAAAAAAAGACAGCTGAGACATTTGGAAAGATATTGCTCTACTCACACGAAATACTTGTTCTAAAAGGGAAAAAATAAAACTATTATAAACATTATCCTAGCTCCAAGCTTCTTGCTACCATATTCACAATCCTTAATGCATTCTTCCTGTAGGAAAATAGATTCTATGAATCTATTTTCTGAAATTGTGATCCAAATCCCCAACTTCGTGTCATGTGCATAATTACCAAGAAGTAGCTACATTCCATCATCTATTGCAACTTGGAATATTCTGTTCAGAAACCATCTCCTTAGTACACTAGCACATACCTGGATGGTTTTTCTCTTTCTTGACGTAGGTCACCCCTAGCAATTTTTCTCTGCGCTTATGATTTTTTCTGAAACAAAATACCCCCTCTATAAAAATACCACATGATGAATTTGCAGTAAGAAATTGACTATTTCTTTCCACTCTCCACAAACAGTAATTTCTGATTCTAAGTCTCTTTCTCTGCAATGTGACAGTATCATCGGGATGCATAGACCTGAAGAAACTCCAGATGTGCTCTTAGACTCGGGGAAGAATATAATATGCGATCACGACATTCTGGCCTGCTTTTTAAAAATGCAGTTTGATATTCTCTCCTCCTCTTCCCTCTGCTCTTCTCTTCTCCAGTGAATTGAAAAATGTCATGTTTAAAAGCTTTGGCTGGTCCACAGTGTCATCCACTTGATCCATCATCATCTCCTCAGCTCATCTCTCTCTCTATTAAAAATAGGATATTTATATTCTAGATGAAATGGGAGAAACCCAGGCCTGATAAATGGCTTCCTGTTGTCATTATTGCTGGGTAGTATATGATTGGAGGGAGCCCAGCTATGATGTAGTGTTATTGCCTTCTGTTATGCTGACTGGAAATGATAACTCATAACCACATACTGTAAAGTTTATTTTTAAGAATCTAGTTGTTAATTAAAGAGAAGAGTAATTAATACAGGAAGCAGACACAGAAAGGTGATGACAGATGTCACAGCCTGCAGGTGCCAAAGCCTATTGAGAAGACACATAGCTTCCTTTTTTGTAGTCACTGTTAGGTGTCATCACGTCAACTCCGACTCACAGTAACGCTATGTACAACAGAGTGAAAGACCTTTCACCACCCTCACAATCACCTGAGCCCATTGCTGCAGGCACTATGTCATCCATCTCATTGAGGGTCTTCCTCTCTTTTGCTGACCCCCTACTTCACCACGCATAATGCCATTCTCCAAAAACTGGTCCTTACTGATAGCATGTCCAAAGCACGTGAGACAAACTCTTGCCATCCTCATTTCTAGGAAGCACTCTGGCTGCACTTCTTCCAAAGCAGATACGTTCACTCTTGTGGAATATGGTATGTGTAATATTCTTCACCAACACCATATTTCAAATGCATCAATTCTTCACCAGTCTTCCATATTTATTGTGCAGCTTTCACATGTCTATGAGACAATTGTCCGGCTTGGGACAGGTGTATCTTCGTTCTCACAGTGACATCTTTGCTATTAAATATCTTAAAGAGATCTTTTGCAGCAGATTAGCCAAATGCAATATGTTGTTTGATTTCTTCACTGCTACTTCTATGGGTGTTGATTGTGGAGCCAAGTAAAATGAAATCTTTGACAATTTCAATCTTTTCTCCATTTATCATGATGTTGTTTATTGGTCCAGTTGTGAGACTTTTTGTTTTCTTTATCATGAGGTGTAATCCATACTAAAGGCTGTCGTCTTTGATCTTTGTCAGTAAGTACTGCCAGTCTTCTTCACTGTCTGCAAGCAAGATTGTGTCATCTGTATATCACAGGTTGTTAATGAGTCATTGCCCTATCTTGATGTCATGTACTTCTTCTTATAGTCCAGGTTCTTGGATTATTTGCTTAGCTGTATATTACTGGCTTCCCTTAAACTATCTCATTTCTCTGAATAGTTGATGATCAATTATTATAGATCATGAGGAAAAGACACAGTAGTTGGAAATAAGTGTTTTCTCTGTTTACTACAGAACCCCATTGGCTATGGGGAAGGCAATCTCTTCACAAATGTGGTGATGAGCTTCCCCGGCAGCCTGGAGTGTGGTCATATTGTGGCCCTTTGAATTGCTCTGAGGGTTCAGAAAATGATGTTTGGGAATACGTAGAAAAAAAAACAGTTTCTGAGGAATCAATTCTAGTGACCCATGTGTGTCAAATTAGAACTGTGATCCACAAAGTTTTCAATCACTGATTTTCCTTCCAAGGCACCTCTGGGTGGACTAGGACCACCAACATTTTGGTTGGAAGTCAAGCACTTACCTGTTTGTACCACTCAGGGTCTCCTAAGCAGCCTGAATCTCATTGTGGGAAAAGCACTATTTTTATTTTTAATTCTTTCAGTGTCTAGAAGAAAGTCTTAGGTGTTCATGAGCATTTCTTCAATACCCATCTAACATGAGCAATCTTCTGTTTTAACAAAGAGAGAGCCAACTCTGAGCCTTCAGACAGTACCTGGATAGAAATATCAGTTTACATTTTTAGTTATTTGTGTAATTACTTTCTGTTTATTTTAAGCAAAGCTGGTTTTCAATTTATGGTCATCATATAAAGTTTCCTTTTAAAATAAACTATTTTAAGTTTAAAAAAGAAAAAGTCAATATAAATAAAATATTGTATAGATAAAAGCAGAAGAAATACCCAGATATAGCAAAATAATTGAAGAAGAAAAGCCATAATCTGAGTATGTTATGGTTTCACATAAATGGCTGAGGTTCAAGAATGCTGGTGGAGCAAAGATTCAAGTCAAAACCACCCAGAGGAATGAGGGAGCCCCTAGTGCAGTGATAAAGAAGTCAGATCAAATTGGACATTCAGTAAAATCAGTAGTAAGCCCACAAGGAAAGTTCACCTTATGTTTCAAGAGCTATTTTTAGGGTGGCTCATCATACCTGTTATTAATTAAACATGCCCATTTTCCTTCATACAAAAAAAAAAAAAAAATTTTGTTCACCAAAATCCACTGAAAAAAGGCTTAGTGGTATTTGATTCCTTGCCTCTCTTGCATTCCATTCAAAGTGGCTTACACTGAAACTTACAAAAATAAGTGTATTCTGAGTGGAAATGAAAGAAGGTTGTTCAGTCAAAGGTCAGAGATTTACTTTAAGCTCACAGGGCACTTGGGGGAGGGATGTAGAAGAAGTCTGACAGGGAGAACCAAAGACTGGTAGATTTCTGTTGTTTTGCTTTGAAAGACCCTGTTTTTGATAGGAGGATTTCCTCTGTCCCTATGGAGACGTCTCCCTTACTGAGCTATAGTAAGAACTTGAAGGTCACGTTCACTGCTGAATCCCAAATGCTTCATCCAGTGTCTTGCCCATAGCCAGCTCCATAAGTATGTATTGAATAAATGAATGAATGTGTGAATGAATGAACAGACAAACCAAAATCTTCATATACAATCCAGTCTGTTGTTGTTATGTGCCATCGAGTCAGACCCAACTCATAGCAACCCCTCCTTGGGTTTCCAAGGCAGTATCACTACTGAAGTAGATTGCCCAACCTTCCTTCTGAGTCTAGTGAGATGTAATAAAAAAGGAAGAAGAAACAATCAACTTGAGAGCAGTTGTTTTTGTGGGTTTTTGTTTTGTTTTGTTTTTTCCCCCTATCAGAAAAAATTAACCAAACTGCTGAAGTCAATACTTTGGGTTTTCTTTTTTCTTCTTCTCACTCTGAACCTTAAAAGTCAAGGTCATAATCAATGCAGTTCAGCTGCCCGCTTTATACCCAGTGCACGAGTTTTGTTCATCTCTCTGTGAAGCTGAAAAGATTATAATGAAAATGCCTACAGAAAGAAGGGAGGGACAATTATAAATAGTTTTCTCTGACAACTCGTATCAGCATTTTCTCATAGCCTCACATTTATTCAGACAAAAATGACAAATGTATTACAATGAATAGATGAGATCGTTCTGTCTGGGTAGGGCATAAGAATAAAACAATACTGTACTGATTTTTCTCTCCATGCATTGTCCTCCTTGCACAATTGCTGAACATTGGCAGAGCTGTTAACACCATTGACAGGAAACAAAGCCAAACTTGGGAGTGATTCTACAGCCGGGGGCTGGTGAATGTCCAGGCTCCATAGCGCAGCTTGATGCCACCGTCAGACTTCTCTGGCTTCAATGTCTTGCCAGCGACCATGGAAGCTTTTTTCTCTTCATGAAAGTGCACCTTTCCCTCAAGGTCACACATTTATAGTTTCTTAAAGACCTTCCTACTGGTCATGGGACTCCTTTCAGTATGAGCAGCCTCCTGGGTGCTTTGAAACCCAGCTTCTTGAAAGCTGCCCTGTACTCCCCGGGAATGAGCTAGAACACAGAGCAATGTATTGTTCTGAATTAAAAGGACTCCCATTTCACTGCCATGAAATTGCTTGTACCTTCCTTGCAGAGCCCAACAGTCTGCCCTCTTCAGATCTGCACTGAAAAGTTTTCACCAGCTTTTGGAAAAACATCAGCCCTAGTGGAAGTTTGATGCATGCTTAAATGAATCCTAAACAGGCATGTGGGCAATTAAATCCAATCTGTACCGTACAGAACTCTTGACAAAGAGCAAGCTCAAATATTCCCTGGCCTGTGCCCTCCATTCGAGTTTTTCATATAAGCACCGTAACTTCTTCACTTCAATTCTAGAAATGTTCAGTGTGGTTCCAAATCAGCCCCATTGCTCCACAAACCACTGGCAGGAGGGAGCTTCATTTCCTGATGAATCATCCAAACCCGCCCTAGAGGGCCTTCCAGGCCAAATGAGCCACAGCCAAGTCCCCTTGACACTGCACCTGCAATCATTCACCTCACAGAAGAGGAAGAGATATGCCTTGTTCTACAGACAATATCAGGTCTTGCTCCAGTTACCCTTCTCCTGTTTTTCCTTCGTGCCCTGTTTTCTACTCTTGGGCCTATAGTTCAGGGAGACTTTCACAGGCTTGGCTTAAAGGTGCCCTGGCTTAACTAACTATCCTCAGGGAACAACCCAACAAATGAAGGATCTCAACTGGAGAGGGACTACAGTGTCATGAAAAGAACACGGCATTGGCATCAAACAGACCTAGATGTGTTTCCAAGCTAAACAACAGAATTTGTGTTTTGAGAAAATCCTCGATTTTCACATTTGCAAATGCAGGGAACAATCTGATTCGGGTTGTTTCAGGAGGAAGGGACATGATAAACATAACACATTCTTCTATGAAATGCCAACTATGTGCAAGGTGTCCTTTATATTTGAGAAAGAGTATTTTCTTGAAGAGGTATGCTTTGCTACACTCTGTTTTAAAATTTTACTCTCCTCAATTCTGCTTTTAGTATGTAGGTTCTAGGCTAGTTCAATTAATCTCTCTAGAATTAAATTTCATGAGAACATTTGTTTTGTTTACAGCTGTATCACTAGCTACTAGAATATGACCTAGCACAGGGTTTATTATTGTTATGTGCCGTCGAGTCGGCCCCGACTCATAGCGACCCCTCCTTGGGTTTCCGAGGCAGTATCACTACGGAAGTAGGATTGCC
>NW_006921589.1:9197678-9204521 GCF_000298275.1 Orycteropus afer afer
AGTCGGCCCCGACTCATAGCGACCCCTCCTTGGGTTTCCGAGGCAGTATCACTACGGAAGTAGGAATGCCCAACCTTCCTTCCGAGGAGTGGCTGTTTTAAGGATGTATCCAGTATTGTCAACTAGATTGAAGTCTCTTGATGACAGGGATGACTTGTGTTTCCTTAAATCTCCCTCATCTTACCACACCAAACACACCAAGTTTTGTTAATAATGAACTTGGCAAATGCTTCTCAAGAGAAATTGTTGTGGCTTTGGTAGAAAAATTTTCCAGTTCTTCTTGCTAGGGCCCCTGGTTTTTCTTACCAGCCATTAGTCATGGACCGTACATTTCTATTCAAATCTTTCCACTTATTGGACACCATAAATTTGAGAAAAGGCCAATCTGGTCAATAAATGTCTCCTCCAGTAAAACCCAAACAGATTTTCAAATTGGGATTCCTCTAAACAGAAAAATAATGTGCACTTCTTACCCTCTGTTTAGTCTTTAGAGTATCTAGCAGAATGTGTTTAGTTTTGTTTTACAAGATGTGTCTATTGTACTGGACTCTCCTAAAGAAACAATGTAACTCAGTACTGTTGCAAACCCAATTCCAATCTTTTGACTTTGTCAGGCCACTTACAAATTACAATAGCTGTTTAAAAAGTACATAGCCTCCCAGCATCTATCTTTATCCTAACGCTGCAGAGTAAAGCTGTGATGATCAATCACTTAGAGCTGAATCTACCTTTTCACTCCTTGACTAAATATCAGGAAATATCAATGAGCATGCATGAAATATTGACTGTAGAGGTAAGAACTGTATTCTGTAGAGGGAAAAACATAAGCACTTTTATAGTGTTATGCTCATGTCATATTTAGGACAACTATTTTATCATTATTTAGCTGCACAAATCCCTTCCTATACCATCCTCAGAATATCAAGGAATCATTTTATGTATCTATCAAGTAAATATATCTGGATAATCTATTCATGCCTATTTTCCCATGGCTTTCAAAATAACCTCTCATGCAACAAAGCCACCCTTTCCAACAACCTTCTTCCCACAGGAATAAATATAAAACCAAAGGAATTATGTTCAATTTCCCTTAGTTTTGTTTCATGCATTTTACTTCAACTTTAATTAGCCTCCTTCAACTTTAATTCATGGGAAAGCTGACATTCTTCAAAGATATGTATAGGACACACACTGAGGACATTGTCTTGGGTAGAAAATTCTGCTGTATGGAGCAAAGAGATCATTGGTCTCAACTTCTTGAAGAAGCATTCTCTTTCCTTTCCTTTCCTTTCCTATGACTAGAAGAGAAAAACTTCTGCTAGATTTACCTTCAATATAAGACACACTCAACTGTAAAAAGCTGGGTGGGATGAGGGCAAGGTAAAGAACAAGGAAGACCCCCAAATCTAGGTTTGAAGTCAGTAGCAGGCAATCAGCAAATTCCATCCAAGAGTTAACTCAGGGTTCATAATGGCCATATTCGTATTAAATGGAAAGCAAGACTCTACTAAATGCTGCCTGTAAAAAACACACTTGAAATACAAAAAATGAAAGTAGATTAAAAGTAAAAGGATAGAAAAAATATGCCACGTTAACATGAATCAAAAGAAACCCGGAGTAGCTATTTAACTTCAGAACAAAGAATATTACTAGGGATAAAGATAGTCATTTAATAACAGTAAGGGTGTCAATTCATCAAGAGGTCATAAAAATTCCAGGAGTTTTTGTAGCCAGTGTTGTTGTTGTTGTTATGTGCCGTCAAGTTGGCCCCAACTCATAGCAACACCTCCTTGGGTTTTCAAGGCAGTATCACTATGGAAGTAGATTGCCCAACCTTCCTTCCTTATGGTTAGCAGTGAAATGCCTTAGGCACTATGCAACCAGAGCTCCTATGTAGCCAGTAACATAGCTTAAAAATATATGAAGCAAAAACTAAGAGATCTGAAAAAAGAAAAAAAAATCTACATGTATAGTCAGATTTCAATACCATTTTTTCAATAACTTATGGTACCAGTTCATAGAAAATCAGCAAAGATATTGAAGACTTGGATAACACTATCAGCCAGCTTGACCTAATAGACATTTATAGAACCTAGCAGCAGCAGGAAACATATTCTTTTCAAGTGCACATGGATGACTTACCAATGTAGATTGTATCCTGGGCCATAAAACAAGGCTCAATAAATTTAAAAGGATTCAAGTCATATGTTGTCTGACCACATGGAATTAAACTATAAATCAATAACAGAAAGATCTCTGGAAAATCCTCAAATATTTGGAAACTAAATAACACACTTCTAAATAACCATGGATAAAAGAAGACATTAAAAAGAAAGTTAAGTATTCTAAACTAGGTGAATATATATATATATATATATATATATATATATATATATATATATATATATATATAAATTGAACAACTATATTAGAAAAAAAGAACAGTCTCAAATCAATGAGTTCAGCTTCTACTATAAGACTTTAGGGGGAAAAACTAATTTAAAAATAATCAGAAGAAAACAAATAATAAAGATTGAGAAATAAATCAATGAAATAGAAAATTGAAAACAATAGAGCAAAACAATGCAACCAAAAGTTGGTGCTTTTAAATAATAAAATTGAAAAACCTCTAGCTAGACTATTAGGAAAAAAAATATCAGGAATGAGAGTGGTAGCCAGCACTAGAGATTCTAAAGATATTAAGAGGATAATAAGGGAACGTTATGAACAACTATAGCAAGAAAGTCAACCAATTCAATAAAATCAACAGATTCTTTGAAAGACACAAATTAACAAAGTTTACCCAAAGAGAAATAGTCTTGATGGATAATTCTACATCTTTTTTTTTTTTTAATTGAATATTTAGTTAAAAAACTTCCTGTAAAGAAAATTCCAGGCTCAGATGGCTTCACTTTTGGGGAGAAACTTTTAATGAAGAAATAATATTAACTCTAGAAAACTCTTCCATGCAATTATAGAGGAAGAAGTACTTGCAAACTCATTGATGAGGTCAGCATTACCCTGATACCCAAGCCACACAAATATGTTAAAGAAAAGAAAACTGCCCCATGAATTCCTCATAAACAGAGATGCAAAAATTCTAAACAAAATTTTAGCAAATTGACCCCAGTAATGAGTAACAAGGACAATACATCATGACCATGAGGTATCTATCCAAGGAACACAATGTTGGCTTAACATTTGAAACCCCTCAATGTCATTCACCATGTTAGCAAACTTAAAGCTTAATTGTTCTATAGATATAAAAAGGCATTTAACAAAATCCAAAAATCATTTGTGATAAAGCTCTCAGGAAATTAGAAGTAGAAGAGAACTCCCTCAACCAAAAAAGGGCATTTAACAGAAAAAAACTAAAAAAGAAAAACAAAGAAAAAGAATCTAATATCATACTTAATAGTAAAAGAATGAATGTTCCCCCTCCCCCAGATTAGGAACAAGAAAAAGATGTCTGCTCTCATTGTTTCTGTTCAACACTGGACTAAACTTTCTAGCCAGGGCAATTAAGCAAATAAACAAATAAATAAATGGCATCTGATCGAAGCGGAAGAAGTAGAACAGTTTTTATTCACAGATGATATGATTGTCTGTGCAGAAAACCTGATGGAATCTACCAAAAAACGTTCTTAGAACTAATGATAGAGCTCAGCTTTGTTGCAAGATAAAAAATTGATATACCAAGACGATTGTATTTCTATCTTCTAGTTATGATAAGGAGCTCTGGTGGAGCAGTGCTCAAGGCATTTTGACTGTCTGATAACCAGAAGGTTGGTGGTTCAAACCCACCAGCCACTCAGCAGAAGGAAAAGAGGGCAATCTACTTGTGTAAAGATTTACTGCCTCAGAAACCCAATGGGGTTTGCTATGATTGGAATCAACTCGATGGCAGTGGGTTTGGGTTTTTTTTTTGTTTAGTTATGAATAATCAGTAATTGAAATAAACACTGTCGTTTACAATGTTATCAAAAATATGAAATGTGTAGGAGTAAATCTAACAAAATTTGCATGAGACCTTTGTACTGAAACTACAAAACATTACTGAGCAAAAGTAAAGTAGATCTAAGTAAACAGGGAAATATGCCATGGTCATATATCAGAAGACTTTATATTAATATGTCAATTCTCTCCAGTTTGATCTATTGAGTCAATGTAATCCCAATTAACATCCCAGCAGGATATTTGGATATTTTGAATATATAATTGCAAAATTCACTTGGAAATGTAAAGGAACTAGTAAAACAAATCTAAAATAGCTGAACAAAGGCAGAAGACTAACACTACCAGATCTCAAGACTTATTTTAAAGTTACCATAATCAAGGCAGTGTGATATTGGCAAAAAAGATAACAGAAGTAGTTCAATGAAACAGAATAGCGTCTACACATATCAGATCCAACTCATGGCAACCCCTCCTTGGGTTTCCGAGGCAGTATCTCTACAGAAATAGATTGCCTAAGCTTCCTTCTGAGGAGTGGCTAGTGGGTTTGAACCACCAGCCTTCTGATTAGCAGTCAAATGGCTTAGGCACTAGGTTACCAGAGCTCTTATATATGGACAAATGATTTTCAATAAACCAAACCAAAACCTCACTGCCATCAAGTCAATTCCAACTCATACCAACCACCATTAGGTTCCAAGGCTGTAAATCTTTATGGAAGCAAACTGCCTCATCTTTCATCTGCAGAGTGGCTAGTGGGTTTGAACCACTGACCTTCTGGTCAGCAGCCAAGTGCCTTAATGACTATACCACCAGAGCTCCATTTGCAATAAAAGTGCAGCACAAATCACTATAGCAAAACTAGTCTTTTCAACAAATGGTGCTGGAACAGCAACTATGCCCCTTTCTCAATAATAACACACTGAAAGAACTCAGATCACTCCTCATCTCATTAAACCCACCCCACATCAGCCCTTACTCATGAATTTGATCTATTTTTATAGGTTTTATAGACACACAGCAATCCAATCATCAACAGTAATGTTCTGTCAATGACCAGCGGACACTCACTGATATTACTGAGTTGAGGAATGAAACAAACCATTACAAATACATAATTATATACTCTGAAAGTTATAAACACAGATCTGGATAAAAGTATGGCAGGAGAGGTCCCACTAAGTGCCATTTGGGGCCCTGCCCTTTTCCCTGTCCAGTTCCTGTCATTTGCTAATGTTTTCTCTCTCAAAGTTGTCCAGCTCTACACCCCTTTTGGTGTCGTCTTGAAAGTCCTAGATCTGCAAATTTAACTGAAGGTGAACCGGTTCTCTTTGTGGGCAGTGCTCCTTGGGCAGTGTCTCCCTAGTGAATGTCTTAGCTTTGTCTACAAATTACTCACTCTGCGTTCTATACTGCAGAAGCCACACACAGACTTACCCTTGTGCTTAAAGACATTAAGTAAAGGCAATTATGAGGGGAATGGAATAGAAGGAACATTTTCAAACAATTACAACCACAGTGGTTTTATCTACTTCTTGTTACAAATTATTTCTTAACCACATCTCTGATTCTCAGACCAAATGGATTATGGCCAACCCAAGATCCTTAATGTGCAAGTCTTGGCCTAAATCATCTACCTCCCACAGCCAGGGCTTGCTTTTGTCATGCTCACTAGCCAGCTCTGGCCAGTTCTCCTTCCTAGAGGAAGGCAGGGCACTAGCTTTGGTGTTCATTGCTAGACAAAGTTAGATTCCAGGGTGCCCATGAAAACCAGATAATGGCCATCAAGCTAACTTTCTCTTGTCTCCTTAATATACATCTTCATTCTCTAGTTACATGTGGGAGACTCTTTCCTACTGTTATTCTGGTAGACAGTCCTGCCTTCTCACAGCCCCTATGTCTTTTACTAGTAAACATAATTTTCTCATTTCACCTTTGTGAATTCCAGAAAACTTACATATGCTCATGCAGAACCTGTACATAGACTAGTAGGCTGTAATTCAAACAAAACATGGGGATACTGTGTGGTTTAAAATCAGGAAAGGTGTGCATGCAAGGAAAGGTCATGGAGTCTGAGAAGCTGGACTTTATGAAGAATAACATGGCATCAGGGTAAGAGGAAGACTCATCAACAATCTGAGATATGCAAATGACACAACTTGCTTGCTGAGAATGAAGAAAATTTGAAGCACTTACTGATCAAGATCAAAGACTATAGCCATGTATTACACCTCAACATAAAGAAAACAGAAGTCCTCACAATTGGAACAGTAAACAACATCATGGTAAAGGGGGAAAAGATTGAAGTTGTTAAGGATTTCATTTTACTTGAATCCAGAATCCAAATCCATGGAAGCAGAAGTCAAGAAATCAAATGGCATATTGCATAGGACAAATCCACTGCAGAAGACTTTTTAAACGTGTTAAAAGCAAAGATGTTACTTTGAGAACAGAAGGGTGCCTAACACAAGCCATCATCCTTTCAATCACCTCATATGTGTGCAAAAGCTGGGCTATGAATAAGGAAGATTGAAGAAGATGCATTTGGATTATGGTGTTGACAAATAATATTGAATATACCATGGACTGCCACAAGAATGAACAGACCTGCCTTGGAAAAAGTACAGGGTGCTCCTGAGCAACAAGGAAGGCAAGACTTTGTCTCAAATACTTGTTATCAGGAGGGACCAGTCTCTGGAGAATATCATGTTTGGTAAAGTGGAAGGTCAGCAAGAAAGAGGAAGACCCTCAATGAAATGGATTGACAAAGTGGCTGCAACAATTGACGTGAACAGAGCAATGATTGTGAGGATGGTGCAGGACTGGATAGTATTTCATTCTAATGTACATAAGATCCCTATGAATTGAGTTAAAAAGAACCTTGAGAGG
>NW_006921589.1:9212244-9216892 GCF_000298275.1 Orycteropus afer afer
AAAAAAAAAAAAAAAAAGATCCCTATGAATTGAAACCAACTTGATGGCACCTGACAACAACTGGTACCTCTGGTACAAACTCACTAGGCCACCGAGAGAGGAAGGTTTTAATCCACTCAGGGACCTCCTGGGCTGCCTTCTATATATTAAAATATCATATCCCTGGATGATCACTTGGAAAAAAATTTGGGGCAGTATTAATTTAAGCTAAATACACACATGCATTAGGACCCAGTCTTTTACTCCTAGTTGTATGCCCATTAGAAATGCCCCACATTTTCAGCAAAAGACTTAAGAATGAATGTGCATAGTAGCACTCTTGGTAAGAATTAAAAAAAAAAAAATCTTAAAAACCTGGACATAAGCCAAATGTCTCTTTACAACAGTCATATAATTGAGCCATGTTCATAAAATGGAATTATTATATAACAAACAGAAAGAGCAAACTACATTTACATACAACAATGTGGATGGCTCTCGTGAACAATATTGTGTGAAAACATCTTGATACAAAAGAGTGTATGTAGTTTGATTCCATTTATATTGTTTTAAAATGGCAGTTTATTAAGTTTTAAAAAGGCATGAGTGTACTTCCAGGATTCTGGTAAATTTCATTTCTTGATTTCGGTACTAGTTACATGGGTGTGTTCACTTTAAGAATATACTTTGAGCTGTGTCCATATGTTTTATACTTTTCAGTACTACACTTCAATGAATTTCTTCAATGAATTTATACATAATAGTAAAATATGCTTACATAAATTTTTATTGAGGGTTCTGTACCAATATATATAATATCAAAACACATAAAATTCTCACCAAGGAAAGAAGCTTGAGAGTCTCTGAGAAAGAGACACCTTTTCCAAATATCATCTATTGATTTGGTATTATGAATTGGGAACTGTGAAATCTAGACACTGGGGAGAATAAAACAGGCTTTCTCAAAGTTAATGTATTTAGTGGTACAGTCAGATTGGAAATCAGACACATGATTCAGCCTGCTATTCATCAACTGTACTGCACTCCTTTGGACAAGAAAACTTCTTGAAGTTCTCTACAAAATATTTTAGTCTTTTTAACTCAATAAATTTATTATTCTTCTACCAAATTTATAAGAATTCAAAAAGTTTTGAATAATAGTTATGACACCTCTGGATAGTGATGGTCTAGTGACCTGGGCCATTTACTGAGACAAGTGGGTGGTCCTGGTTGAAAGGTCCAAGGCTTGTATCTTCACACTGTTCCTAGCACACATAACATGTTCTTCACTCTCTATTGTTTATGCACTTCATCTGTTTCGATCACCTGGACATATTCACACATTCAATATGGTTATTCAATACGATTACCATCTGTCAACCAGATGCCATGCAACATTTCTATTGATTTGTTTTAACGACAACATCAGATATGCCCCAACCCAACCCAATTTTCATATTAAATGTCCTAATAACTCCAAGATCATTCATTTGCAAGACTTCTGACTAGAATCAGGTATAGGGTCTATGGCCGTAGAACTGAAAAAAAAACAAACAGCCCCAAATGGTTGCAAATAATCAGCCTTACTTTCTATCCCATGTATTTGTTTATCCAAGCAGGGAAGTCTACAGTACTCCACTTATAGGCTCAGAGTCGACATATTAGGGCTGGAATAGGGCTGCAGGTGAAGCAGATTGAAATAAATACTAGTTGTAAAATCTAATTCTCAGTACAAAATATTCTGTAATGCTTCAAGGTCTTTCTGACCTCTCTAAAGCCATATTTTCTATTATTTAGCTAGAAGAGTGAGATCAAAATCTGCATATAAGACAAATAGTACCATGCCTGGAAAATAGTCAGAATTCACTCATTATTTTATACATGATATATATATATATTTAATCATTACAAAAAAAAAAAAAAAAAAGGCCACTGTTATCAAATTGATTCTGACTCATAGTGACCCCCATTGGATTCCTGAGGTGGTAGATCTTTATGGAAGTCTTGTTTCCAGAGTGGCTGGTGGGTTTGAACCGTCAACCTTCTGCTTAGCAGTCAGATAGATGCCTTAGGCACTGTGCTATCAGAGCTTCTTATTCAGTCATTACAAATGACTTATATATAATGTGATTATATATAATTGTCACTATTATTTATAATACATATATATATAATAGCCAACATCGACTGAAAAATAGCATATATACACACACATATAATTTTATGATCACTATTATTCTTGCTCTTATAACCCTGTTGCTTTGCCTAGTGACTTACTGCTTGTAGGACAGGTTTTCAAAGAACTCTTGAGCCAAGAACTCAAATACAAGTGATTTAATGAGGGACTGCCCCTGGGAGAAACCAGGGCAGGAGTGAGGGGAGCACCATGAGGAAAGGAAAGAACTCAAGCAATGGTGTAATTTTGGGTGAAGTGCAGCCTCAGCCTGATCTCAAGGGAGCTGTGGAGTGGAAAGTGTACCTTAATGTTTGTCTCATCTCAAGGCAAAGGAGCTGCACTTCTGGGATCCCTTATCTATCAATAATAGGTTATAAAACTGTTACTGTCCCCCCACCCCCAGGGTGTAACTTCCCAGGACTTTAGGGTTTCCATTGGAGTAAGACAATTCCAATAGCCCATGGGCATCCTCTGAAGAATTTAGCAGAAAAGTATAGGCCCACAGAAGCAGTGAAAGGCATCCTTTTACTTGGTACAACTTCATGTGACTAAATTTGTGGAGTCTGTTGCCAACTCTCCCGTGCTCAGTATTTGCATAATTGAACCTCTCTATGAGTCAGGGCTGACTCGACGGCACATAACAACAACAACAACAACCAGGTTCTAGAAGATGAACTTCTTAGTTCCTTAAAATACATAGAGGCTGCAACAATGGACACAACAAAACCAACAATTGTGAAGATAACTTAGAACCAGGGAACGTTTCTTTCTGTTACACATGTTGTCGCCATGAGTTAGATCTGGCTGAGTGACAACTGGTAACAACCAAGTGACAACATTTTATTGATTCCTAGCCCTACGTGTCTTGAGATCCAGATGGGACTTCAAGATCCTGACCTCTACGTGCTGGACCTCATGAGAATGGCTCCCAGCTCCTTGGAATCTACATAATCATGACAACCTACCTGGTTTTCCCCAGCCAGGTTTATTCCTGCTTCTCTCCCAACTGGAGGAGGGAAACTGGTATAGCATTCTTCTTAGTTTTAAAGTACAAAACCCCTCTCTGAGTTAATTTATTTATTAAAATAAAAATGTAATTTTATTATTAAATATATATGTTCTTTATATATGCACATATAGTATACAAATATATGGTATTTATTAACTATTTATGTGACTTAGTTTAGGAGTGTGAGCAGTCACAAGAATAAAAGAATGGAGAATAATCTCAGTATTTGTACAACCAAGGAAATAACTTACAAACTAAATAAATACACTAGGAGAAAATGGGCAATATCAAACTTGTCACATACAAACAATGAAAAATGAATCAAACCTATGTAAAAAAAATCAATTCTTCTTCCCATAATTTATGTCAGTATTTTACATATAATAAAATCCTCCCTAAGCAAATAACTGATAAAGCAATAAACCTGTCAGATGCAATAAACAGACCATTTGCCCGGACTCTCTGGTTAACACTCCCATTCAGAGGCAATAACTTGTTATATTAAGCTACATGAAGAAAACATTTATCTATTATGTGATAAGCCTGACGAGTGCCTAAATCAACTGCCTAAGAAGACTCTATGGAAATGTATTTCTACACAGGTTAATATTTAATGATACCATCCTGAATGTGAGATATAATTGTGCCTATTATGTGATAGGAGCAGAAAAGAGGAGAGTAGGAATTAACTGACATTGAACAACAAAGTAATTATCCATTATTGAAGATAAGATAGGACACATGCATAGTATTTTAAGACTGGATTCATTCATCAAAGCTTCTGTTGTTTCCGCTGTATCTAGATGACCTGAACAGAAGGGCAACCCAACAGCAAGACTATTGTTCTCAAGTGGAACTTCTTGACATCTGGAAACATCCACTAGCATGAGCATCAATACCTCGGCCCCAAGATGTTATCTTCCTTCTCCTGTGTTCACTAACCTCCACCTCCTTGGTTGCCCAAACTAGAATACTTCTACCTTCTCACCTCTTATATCTATTTGGACATGAATTATTAAAAATTCTGAGTATTAAACACCCATCCATTATGAACTCTTATCCCCATTCTCTGTTTCCACTATCTTGCTAGATTCTGGCCATTTTTTTCCAGGCTTCTTGCATTTGCCTCTGGTGCGTCTTGTCACCCCTGGCCTCTGTGTTCCCTAGACTGGTGGCTGAACACTGACATGAAGGTAAACTTCTAAAATGTGGATCTGGTCATGTCACTCACCTGCCTTGAAAGAGGCGTGAACTCAACAACAACACTGGGGTAGTGGTAGAATTCTCACCTTCCTTACAGGAGACCCAGGTTCAATTTCCAGTCAATGTAACTCATGGACAACCATCACCCACGTGTCAGCGGAGACTTGTATATTGCTATGATGCTGAACAAGACAAACTTGTCTGTTGGTTTGTCCTACTGTGGTGACATGTAGACTTGAGTTTTGAGGCTGAGCCTCTGGTGTTTAAAACCCAGCGAGATG
>NW_006921589.1:9219987-9225311 GCF_000298275.1 Orycteropus afer afer
CTATGAGTCAGAAATGACTCGACGGCACTTAACAACAACAACAACATGATGCTGAACGGGTTTCAGTGGAGCTTCCAGACTAAGACAGACTAAGAAGAAGAGCCCAAATCCACTTCTAAAAACCAGCCAATGAAAATCCTATGAATCACAGTCGTGAATACACAGAGTAAGGACGGCCCAGAACTAGGGAGTGTTTCATTCCATTGTGCGTGAAGTCACTGTAAGTTAGGGGCTGACTTGACAGCAGCTAACAGCAAGTTCAACAACACAGAGTTCAGAAATAGAAGGCAGACTAAAAAGAATATTTCCAATGATTCTATTTATAGAAAGTTTAAAACTAGAGAAATTAAATGATGGTGTTTAGGGATGGTGTGTTAGTTTCTAGATGCTGCTAGAACAAATCAACACAAACTTTAAAAAAATACAATTTTATTATCTTATAGTTCTAGAGGTCAGAACTTCAAAATGGGCTTTTACGAGTCTAAAATCAAGGTGTTAGTAGGCCTGCAATTCTTCTATAGGCTCTGGAAAAAAATAATTCCTTGCCTTTTCCAGCTCATAAGCGCTACCTTCATTCTTTGACTAGCGGCTCTTGTAACTGCTTCTCTCTGACCTCTGCTTCCTTCTTCACCTCCCCTCTGACCCCCAAGTCTCTCTCACTTACAAGGAGCCCTGTGTTTACACTCAGTCCACCTGGATAACCCAGGATACTCTCCCAATCTCAAAGTCCTTTAAATAGTCACATCCACAAAGTCCCTTTTGCCATGTAAGGTAACATACTCACAGATTTCAAGTATTAGGGGATGGACATCTTTGGAGGCCATTATTGTGACCACCTCAGGTGATCTTAGAAGAAGTCTTAGAAAAAGTACAGCCAGAATGCACTTCAGAAGCAAGAATGATGAGACTTCATATTATGTACTTTGGACATATTATTAGGAGGGCTCAGTCCCTGGAGAAAGACATCATCCTTGATAAAGTAGAGGGTCAGTGAAAAGAGGAGGAACTTCAATGAAATAGATTGACACAGTAGCTGAAACAATGAGTTCAACCATAGCAAGGATTGTGACCATGGCACAGGACCAGACATTGTTTCCTTCTGTTGCACACAGGGTCACTATGAGCAGGAACTAACTCAATAGCACCTAATAACAACAACAAGTAGGTGAAAAGACCATAAAGAAAAGCAAGGAGGGTTGCTACAATGTTAAAATAGAGTTGTTTTTATGGAGGAGGAAGGGGTTCTGGTTCAAAAGAAACACAGAAGTTGAGGGGTGTGTGAAAACTTTCCATTTTCTGACCTTGGTGGTAGTTATGTGGATATTCACTTTAAAGCAATTTGTTATGCCATGCTTTTCTGTTTTATGCATTTTTAATATGCTGGATACCTGGTCTCTGACAATATGGCTCTTGCCAGCCTCATCTTACTCTCTGTTCCCCTTCCTGCTCCCTCTCCTCACCTCCGACTCCACCTTCCATATACACTGGAAGATGTTTTACATCATTGTGTCTTTGCACTTGAGATCCTCTCTTCTTGGTCTGTTTTACTTCTTCTCATCCATGAAAGCCCAGACCAAATGTCACATCCCATGTTAGGCCCTTCCTGACTCCTCTGCCCATACCCATCTTTTTCCAAAAAGATTCAGCTAGTCCATCCTCCGTGCCACCACAGCACTTTGTTCATAATCCATTACAGCACTGGCCATCCAATAATATGAATTGATATTTATGCTATTTTCTCAGCAGCTCTCCAATCTTAGCACCTATTGCTTAGCAAAGTACCTGGCATGTACTCTATAGTAATAAATATGCTTGTTCTTTTTTTTCAAGTATGATTCTCTATCCTACTGTGTGAAAAACAAAATGGCTAGAGAGTGGGGTCAGGGAAGACGGAAGCTGAGGAAATAGAAGCTGGGTTCAAACAATCATATTCTAGGCACAGTAAGATGCATAAAATTGCATTTTTTGAAAAATAGGTCAAATCCAAAGTGCAAAGAAATCCATATATATAATTTTAATTTCATTATCATCTCCACTTTCCAAGAGTATAAACTAAGACTCAGAGTGCTGACTTGTCCATAGATTTCAAATCTCTGCAGCTCAGTCTGGGACTAAATTTTGTGCTCTGCCCCCTCCCTGTAGATCTATCTGCAAAGTAGCTTTTGGAAAGTAGGTCTTTAGGGCCTACAGTTTGGGGGCTATGTTTTGCATGGTTTCTTCTGCAAAAATCATTCTCCAGCCTTGGAGGACATTCACCTTGTCTTGCCTCTTAACAGAATTTGATAGGAACTTCATAGTCGCTGTTCCTTTACTTTGCTGATTTTGTTTGTTTTCTCATCACTAATAGATTATTTAAAATGTACTCTACCATGCTTATAGAAAAATGCTCCAAAAAAATTTAATTTAAAACATATTCACAAAACTGGCACCTTAGAATTTAGTAATCATTCTTCATTAGTAATTAAGAGAATCTCAATTAAGATTTACTGTCCTTCTTTCATACAACCTATTGACTTTATTTCCCTAGGGTCTTTAAAAATGACAATTATTATATGCATTTTTTTTAAGCTCATCTCACATTTCCAGAGATACAGGAATCCAGAGAAAGGTAGAAATCCTGCACAGAAACATTCTGGATAAGGTGAGAGCCTATGAATGTGGGAGCCTTCTGGGTTCTTCAATCCTCAAGTCTCCAGCTCTGGTCACTTTCCATTTAAATATCGATCACTGAGAATTAGGCAATTCCGTTATTGATTTATGACACACACGCAAAAAAAAAGGTTTTCTGTATTATATACTTCAGTATAAGTGTTCATCATGAGCAAAATTTTCTGAGATATCAATTTTGTGAAATTTAACAGTCATGAAGCCAAGATGACCACAGAGCTCAACTGTCTCAGTAATGATTTGACCAGAAAATGCTTGGCTGAGACTTTCGATTTCCAATAACTAGTATGCTGTAAATCACTCTTTATTAATATTCTCCTTAATGATATTATAATTATGATAGTCATATGATCAAATTCTAGAATTACACATAATGACAACCAAATAATTCTGTAATGAATACTAGGAACAAGGTTGTTCCAAATGCTGAAATAATATCAGGTTAATCAAGTCAATCCATCTTGTTAAATCTTAGTCCCTTCTTTAACTTATTAAGAAATTCAAATGAAATGGGAAATAAATATTTAGCAGCTAATTTGAAAAGTATTGCACTTTAATACTTTACTTTTTCTTTTTTTTTGCAAATTTTTTCCTTGTATTACTATTATATTACATTGATTGTTATCCACCCCTCAACACAGATATCGCTCAGAAGTCACCCAACAAGTCAACAGGTCAATATTTTACTTCATTCTTTTTAGGATGAGAACCAAATGATTTCACTTTCTGTACTTGACACTTACCAGGAGACATTCTCCCTCTCCTCTCTGATTGATTCAGGACCTCCCCAGCAATCTGAAATTGTTCTGATGAGTTAGTGCCAGAGTTTTTACATTTTGATTATAATTCTAAAACTGACAAACATCCTTTTGCTCTGGATGCTAGCGTAGGTTAAGAAAATATTTATGTAATCAGCAGTGAGCATGGAGAATACCAAAGTCATTAATGACAATGTATTTTATGTGAGGGATTGCAGGAGGGTCAGATTGAGAGCTTAAGCAAAAGTGTTTTCTTGTAACTTTTCTCTAAATGGGCACATTAAAGTCAGAGAAGGAACAATGCTTTTACCATAATTCATAGCTTCTGAAAGCTAAATGACCTTTTTAAAAAATTCTTGGGCTCAAGATGTGATTAAAATGGAAGGGATATGAATACATACAATGCAATAATGAATTGTAAATGGGTTAGTAATCTACACCCAGTGCTCACAGATCCTGTCCAAAAAATATCTACTTACATCTGAACCGTCCAACAATAGCTCCTTCTACTGGTATCTGAATTCCACATCAAACTGAAAAATAATTCTTGTTATGTAAAAAACAGCCTTTCTTAGAACGATCTCAGTGTGTTTCTTTCTAGTTTATTGTAGCTAATTTAAAATTCATCCTAACATATCAAGCAATATGTTATAGATCAAAATAAATACATTATATTAGTCAGGCTACTCCATTAACTTTACATTTTAAGAAAAAATATTGAATGCTGCAGTCTTTTCCCTCTTTCCCAGCAGGAGTATCTGATGGGTCTCACATTGTGCTCTGGATGGAGAATCCAGATCTTTCAGCTCAGAGGTGTGTTGTCTGTCACTCACACTTCAGAGCTACCAGTCACAGACGTATCTGGTGGTCAAATCCATACTGGAAGGATGGAGCTCAGAAGCATTTTAGGGCTTAAACTGTAAGCCTTACATCCAAATGAGACTGAGTGGTGGGACAGCAGGGGGCCTTTAAGCAGGAGGCCTGGGGTTTCATTCTGAGGCTTTCTAGGCCTTCACTTCTTCAGTCCTATTCCTCTACAAAGGACCCTCGGTGGTACAATGTTAAGCACTTGGCTGTTAACCAAAAGGCTGATTGTTGGAACCCACTCAGAAGCTCCATGGAAAAAAGAGCTGGTGATCTGCTCCCATGAAGATTACAATAAAAAAAAAAACCCTATGGGACGGTTCTCCTCTGTCATATGGAGTCGATATGAGTCAAAATCAACTCAACAGCACCCAACAACAACAAACAACAATCCTTCTACAGTTGTGACAATTAAATGAAATCACCTTGAGATATTTTCACAGGTAACTCAGTTAAATGTGAATCTCGGCGTGGGGGGGCAGGACATAGGTGACACTATTCTGTAATGTACCTAGGGATCTGGGATTACACCTCAACATAAAGAAAATGAAAGTCCTCACAATTGGACCAATAAGAAACATCATGATAAATGGAGAAAAAATGAAATTTGTCAGGGATTTCATTTTACTTAGGTGTACAGTCAACAGCCATGGAAGCAGCAGTCAGGAAATCAGAAGTTGTATTGCACAGGGAAAATCTGCTGCAAAACACCTCTTTAAAGTGTTAAGCAAAGATGTCACTTTGAAGACTAAGGTGTGCTTGACCTAAGCCATGGTACTTTCAATCACTTTATATGCATGTGAAAGCTGGACAATGAATAAGGGAGACCAAAGAAGACTTGATGCCTTTCTGTTGTGGTTTTGGTGATGAATACTGAAAGTACCATGAACTGCCAGAAGATTAAACAAATCTGTCCTGGAAGATATGCTGTCAAAATGTGCCTCAGGGGAGGCGGGGCAAGATGGCGGACTAGGCAGAAGGATTGCACAGACCCTCTTCAACAAAGAAAAGGGAAACCAATTAACACAGACACAG
>NW_006921589.1:9232816-9240011 GCF_000298275.1 Orycteropus afer afer
GAGAATGGCCAGACTGCGTCTCATCTAGTCATGTTGTTGGAAGGGACCATTCCCTGGAGAAGGATATCATGTTTGGTAAAGTAGAACGTCAGTGGAGGAGGGGAAGACCCTGAACAAGACGGATAGACACAGTGGCTGCCATGGTGGGCTCAGGTACACCCAGGATTGTAAGGATGGTGCAGGGCCAGATGGTGTTTTGTTCTGTTGTACATAGGGTTGCTGCATAGTTAAGATTATGTGCCAACTTGGCTGGGCCTGATTTTGAGTGGCTGGGAAGCTGGATGCAGTTATTCCCCATGATGAGACTGGCAATCAGCTCCATGGTGGAATCTGCAGTGAGCAGCTAAATAGCTGCCTTAAAGATGTGGTCTACTTCTAGGATACAAGAAGCAGCTTTGAGAAAGATTTTTTGGCATGCTTGGACCCTACATGTAGCAGTAGCTGTTCAGCAGCTGCTGTGGTTGCCTGCCAATCTTGGGACTATTTCTGAACTTGAACTAGTGTTCTGCCATGTTATTTGATAATCTTGGGACTGTGTCATGTTATTTGTCAACCTCAGGCTTGTCAGCTTCAGCAGCCAGTAGTTGCCTGAATAAAGAAATGCCTCCAGCTCCAGTGGGCCAGGAGCAAGAGGAAGAGCTGAAGCCCAAGGTCAAAGGGCTCTCACCTTGCCCCTAGAGCTATTACTTTGAACTCAGATTTCTAGCCTCCTGATCTGTAAGAATCTTCTTACAGGAGCCCTGGTAGCATAGTACTTAAAGCACTTGACTGCTAACCAGAAGGCTGGTGGGTCAAACTCACCAGCTACTCCTTGGAAGGAAGATGGGGCAATCTACTTCCATAGTGATACTGCCTTGGAAACCCAAGGAAGGGTCACTATGAGTTGGGCCGACTCAACAGCACATAACAACAACAATCTGTAAGAATAAATCCCTGTTTGTTAAAGCTACCCACCTGCAGTATCTTCTGTTAGAGCAGCACTTAGTCACCAAAACAGTTGCTATGAATCAGAACTGACTCGATGACACCTAACAACAACAACAGGGTCCAGAATTGAGAACCAGTGAACTAAAGCATCTCTCTTGAGTTCTCTCTTGTAGAAGTTTGATTCACAAAGACACAGCCTACATGTAACACATGGTGAGGCTGGAGGCTCTTGTAACTCATTCACCGAGACTGTGAATGCACTTTAGGAACAAAGGCCAAGCAGTAAGGGGAAGCCTACAGAACCCCATTTATGGGTGGGTAAGATTGGGAGTAGGAGCTCTGGTAGTGTAGTGCCTAAGGCACTTGACTGCTAACCAGAAAGCTGGTGGTTCAAACCCACCTGCCACTCCTCAGAAGGTTGGGCAATCTACTTCTGTGGTGATACTGCCTTGGAAACCCAAGGAGGGGTCGCTGTGAGTCAGGTACGATCGATGACAAATAACAATAACAAGATTGGGAGTGGGTTCACTTGCTCTGCAATTATCTCTGTTTTCCAGACAAGGTTTAGGCCCAATAGGGGCAACCTTGCCATTATGGACTGTGTGGATCAGAGTGCATGGAATCACCTGGCTCAACAATGACCCCAGGTAGTAGCAACTGAGAGGGAAGTCATGGTTCAGTGGTAGAATTCTTTTCCTTCATGTGGGAGACCAGGTTCGATTCCCAGCCACTGTACCTCCAAGCCATCACCCTCAATAAATGGAGGCTTGTATGTTGCTGAACAGGTTTCAGCAGAGATCCCAGACTAAGACAGACTAGTAAGAAAGGACTGGTGATCCACTTCCAAAAATCAGCCAATTGGCTAATCACGCATCACAATGGTCCAATCCAGTTGTGTGTGGGATCACCATGACTGGCAGCAACTAACAACAACAAGCAACAAATGAAGCAACAGCAGGAGGAAACAGGGCTCCCTCCACTTGTGGACTGATCATATAGTCAGGATCTGTCTCGTCTTGGCACTGGGAAGCAGGTCTGACTTCTTTTGAATGGAATAAACTTCCATGGTACTTGGGCAACGAAGGGGAAAGGCTAGAGAAGAAGGGGAGAAAGTGAGAGACCCAAGACAGATATTGGACTTCCTGCTAATTTGAGCATTCTTTTATTACATAATATATTACTTTACAATGTATAATCTGAAAATTATAATGTATAATTGTATAACATACTATCTAGAAAGAAAAGTTGCTGAAAAACTTGTTTCTATCCCTAAAGTATTTAAATAACATCTTTGTGGGAGACGTTCTTCCATTTAGCACAAAATGTTATTGGGCCTTTGGGTTATCGGAGAAAAGCCCTGCAACATTACCTGGAGGGGTCAACAAGTGAGACTGAGAGAAAGGTGTGGCTCTACTTTGCAGTGCACCTTATGACTGCATCATGAGTTATTTATTTGTTCCTACTTGTAGACGTTTTTCTGTTTCTAATTTTTTATTATATACATACAATATATCTTTACACACATATGCTGGTATTTCTATAATGAAAGATTTCTACAGGAAAGATACTGGGACTCCTTCATTTAATGGGCATAGGAGTCAGTAGGAATATTGTTAAATGCAGATTGTGATTCACCAGGAAGTATCCTGAAATTCTTGTGCATTTATAACAAGCTCCCGAGTGGTGCTGATTGTGCTGGTCTGAAGACCACCATCGGAGTAGCAAGTTGATAAAGTAAAGAGTATATACTTTTTTTGATAGTTATTAAAATGAGGGAAGGGATGAAGATTAGAACTAAAAAGTAGAAGCATGAAGAATGATTTTTTAACCTCATGCTCTTATGTATTGTTAGAATTTGCTTTAATGTATATATTAATTACTTTAATAATTTTAAAAATAGAAAATTTGATATAGGCAATAAGATAATTCTAATAAATAGCAAACAGATGAAAATATTTTTTCTACTATCCAGTAATAATCAGATGGGTTATTTCCATCCCCTCCAGTATAAATTAGTTTTCTAATATTAGGGAAATTTCTACAGAGATTTTTATTCATCTGTTGTCCTGTCCCTACTTTGAACTGAACAAATCTGGAAGAGGTACATTCTAAGAATGCTCCTTAGAAGCAAGATTGGCCATACTTCATTTCCTGTCATTTGGCCATGTTGTCAGAAGGGACTAGTCCCTGGAGAAGGATATCATGCTTGGCAAAGTAGAGGTCAGTGAGAAAGGGGAAGACCTTCAACGAGATGGATCAACACAGTGGCTGTAATGATGGGCTCAAGCATCGCAAAGATTGGGAGGATGGTGCAGTATTTTGTTCTGTTGTGCACAGAGTCACTATGAGTTGGTGCCAACTCCACATCACATAACTACAACAATAACAACAACTTTAAACCTCTTTTCATGCTTTCTTCCCAACCACCAGCATGCTTTTAACTCTTTCTAGCCCCATGTTCTCCTTTTTCCTACATTCAGTTATTCCTTATAAAGTACCACCCCAGTTTTGTCCTCCATGTAAAATACAACACTCTCCCGGAAGATCCTGGCCTCTTCCCTGTTGAGGCGCAAATAATGCTATTTCCTGCCTAAGACATTGCAGCTACTTTTAGGACATCTGAAAGGCAGGTATGCCACAATATAACCCTAGGACCAATGGTTTCACTGTCTCTGCCTTCAGTGACCTACCCTGCAGGAAGTATGACCAAGCAAATTCCAGACGTTAAATTCATCTTTGGTAACTAAGTAGAATTTATCCCACATTATTATTATTATGATGATGATTTTAAATCTATTTTAGGAGTTTTTCATTGTTTTCTTAGAAATCAGAAATGTTCAGATATTTGGGAAAGTCTCACTTGATGGATGTTGAAAAATGGCATCTGACTTTTAGAAAGGAAAATCTACAAGAAATATTAGAACCTAAGAAGACATTTGAAACAATGTTGATACCAGATAAAATCCAAGTTCCCTTTTATGACTATGTTCCCAGAAAAAAATATATATTATGGTGGGTAACTACTGTGAGGGAACTCTGGTGGCAGAGTGACTAAGGCATTTGACTGCTACTCAGAAGGCTGGCAGTTCAAACCCACCAACCACTCCTCAGAAGGAAGATTGGGCAATCTACTTTCGTAGAGATACTGCCTCAGAAATCCAAGGATAGGTAGTTATGAGGATCTAATGTGAGGATCTAATTAATGCCCTGGCTGGTGTTAGATGATCTAGGAAATATAATTTCAACTTGATTCTTTGTTCAGGCTTGTCATTTTGTTTCTGTAAAGTTGGAAACCTGCAACTCAAATGGTCCATAGCCAATCAGTCATCGGTCAGTCTGAGTAGATGATACAATTGCACCCCTGGTCTCTTGCAATCAAGGGGGCACTAAAGTTGCCAGTGAGTAATCCCTGGGCAATGGAGAAATCTGGAATTAGCTGTTTCATTGGAAGATGGCTTGGCATTTTATTGGTTAAATTACAGAAAACTCCAAGGAGAGTTAATACATTAGAGTTTATAAGCGATACCCTAGAACATAAGAGTTTACGGGAACCATAGATCCCATTTATTGATCTTTTGCAAAGACAGCACCCACACATATCTTTGGGCTGAGAATCAGTTTATTCCTCTGATTATGAAGACCCATTTAAAGAGATAATGAACAGGGTACATGTGTCATTATAAGCAAATAAGTTGACAAATGCCAAGCTTGGAGTGAAAGAAATGGAGAAAAATGAAAGGAGGAAGAGGGGAGAGAAAGAGAGAGAGAGAACACACACTCCAGCAAGCAAGCAAAGAAGGGCTGTATATGCACAGGGAGACAGCTGAGGGGGCAGGAGTGCATGGAGGGAGGGACACAGGGAAGAGGTAACTATTGGGAGGAAGTGGGAGGGGAGCTGTTGCATTGGGCTAAATTGTAGTCAATGTCATGAGAAGTGTGTGTGAACTGCTGTATGGAAAGTGAATTTGCTCTGTAAACTTTCACCCAAATCACAATTTTTTTAAAAAAAGGAAAAAAAAAAAATTAAAAAAAGCATTTGCAATATGTCTTGCAAGTGTCTTTAAACTAATCTGAGTAGAGTATACCTATTGCTTCTCCTCAGCCTTTCCAGATAGTGTAGTGTAATCTGCTGGCATCAGAACTCAGGGGCATGCCACAGTGCGAGTCAGCAGGTGCCATTACGATGCATATAGAGACTGACTCCTGAGTCAGTGGTCCTAGGTGGACAGTCTTTAAGTATTCATATACCTTTTCCCTCCCTGTTTTCCTCTTGTTTCTATCCTCTCCTCAAAGACTGTGCTTACTCTGGTGATGTGATCACAGTTGAGCAATTATTCTATAAAAAAGAATTATACATGGCAACCTTTCCTGATCACTAGAAGACTTTGCAATTGGAAATTGGGCTTCAACCAAAGATGTCATATGCTGGAGTAGCTGCAATGAACTAAAACCATTAGGGCTATTTGTAAACTAAGTGGATGTATCTTTGTTAAAGTCTGATGTTTATTTTTAATATGGTTGCCTGCCCTTCTTTATTTGATCAGCTCATTACACCTTAAATATAAACCACATGCACACTACAGCATTTATGTAATTTTCTGGGACAAAGAATTTGGGCTGTGGTCCAACAATAAGATATATTACTTTAATATTTATTTGCATCTGTTTGGTATTGTCATGATCCATACAAGGCTGAATCATTTTGCTCTTCTTTTAAAAAAATGAAAACAAAAAAAGAAGAAAACTCTGTTCCCAGACTACTTCTAGACAAGTGGATTTGAAAGCTTCTTCGGAAATTCAGCCCCTCTTTGCAGGTACTAGAGGCATAGGCATGATGAAGAATAATGTAATGAATGATGAGTTTTGAACAATACTAGGGCTGATTTGGTAAAGCTATGTTTTTGGATTAAACAATAGGATGTTTGATCAAATCAACCACAGAGAAGGAAACGGTATTGCAAAAGATGAGTTTCTAATTGAGACAGACAATGAGCTGTGCATCAGAAACAGCTGCAGGGCAATGGATGCTGTAGCATTTTCACATGTTAATAGGCTGAATTTCCACATTAGATGGTTGCAATTTTGATTCCTAGAACATCCAGGTGCCTTCACATCTGCGTAGTATATTTAGAAAGGAAGAAAAATCAGATGTAAAATATTTTATATTCATAGTATTCCGTTTTTAGTCTTGTCCTTATTAATTTCATTACCATTATAAGCTATGCAGATGAGGACAGCTTTTCATCAATGGCATTATTGTCAGTTTAGATGTCATGGTTTCCTCCCTTTTCCATGCAAAAGATCATGTACCTTGCATCTCTGGTAAATGTCTATATTTATATTATCTAAATATGTAGGCAGGGAGTTAAGAGAAGCCAGAAAAGAAATACTTTCTGTGCAGCTGGTACAGTTCCTATATTAGATAAGGTGTAACAAATTGACCCCCAATCTCAGTGACTCCACACTGTAAAGGTTTCTATGTTATGTCTAACACAGGTCCACAAAGAGGCCTTGTGTCACATGCATGGAAGGTCATGGGTTGACAGATACTCTACTGTCTTATAATGTCACATGTAAACACCTGACATTCAGGAATGTCACATAGGGGAAAAGGAATCATGGAGAACTCATACACATCCTTGGTTCCTTAAAGCGTCAATGACAGAGGTCAATTTCACTTGCAGGGCATTGGCCAAAACTGGCCATAGGACCCCAAACCAACTATAAGAGAGAAGCTAGAAAATGTAGAGGAGCAATTGAATATTTAGTGAACATTATTGTCACTGTCATAGTATATATTTGTTTAATCTCTGCATTAGAGAGCTAAAAAGTCCAAATCAATGATCTCATTGAACAGAATATATTGTGTTAGAAGTCAATGTCACTTCATTAATGGTTACAGCATATTGTGTATCTATTGAACCCAGTTTTCATTTGCTTTGAAGCAATTACAATTATGACAAACCCTGAGGTAAATTTATATATCATTCACAAATAATGATCTTTTTTCCTAATTAACATCTCTCTTGGATTTTGTGGATTATTTTTCTGCAAATTCCTTTCTAATAAGTATCCACTAAGCCTCTTGGTGGGAGCTCTGGTAGCATAGTGGCTAAGACACTTGCCTGCTAACCAGACGGCTGGCGGTTCAAATCCACCAGCCACTCCTCGGAAGGGACGGTGGGCTGGGAGAGAGACTGAGCATTTTTCCTGAACTTGAATTGTAGCCTGGTGCATCCCTAATAAGCCCCATAAGCTGTGAGTTCTA
>NW_006921589.1:9240111-9251898 GCF_000298275.1 Orycteropus afer afer
CGGCTGGTGGTTCAAATCCACCAGCCACTCCTCGGAAGGAAGGTTGGGCAATCCTACTTCCGTAGTGATACTGCCTCGGAAACCCAAGAAGGGGTCGCTATGAGTCGGGGCCGACTCGACGGCACATAACAACAACAACAACAAGCCTCTTGGTACAGAGATACAGACCACAAAATTAGTGAAAGCATTGACAATTTCTATGAATGAATGGCCTCCCAAAACACAGAATTTAATATAAATCATCTTCATAACTTGGAGTTACATACACATTGATATTCACTCTCAATTTGGAAATAAATTGAACTTGTTCTCTTTACATAGGCCTGGAAGTAAGTTTTAAACTGGCAACTTATCACTGCTCTTGGTAGGAATGGATCAAAAAATCCCAAAGGCAAGTACCTCAAGGAAGACCTGGATTCCAGGGAAAACTCAAGATATTCTAGGCTGAATTGGTGTGAAGAAGACTATGACTGTCTGAAAATGTATCTATGGAAGAGACATGGGAAATAGGTCAATATAACTGAAGGTACTGGGCTGAAAAAAATGTTCTTTAAACAGAAAAGAAAAAGAAGCATGATGAGAGTGAGACACTCATATTAACACAGAAAATAAAGTGAAGGATGTAGACTTTGACTCTAGACAGAGATCCATATATCACAGCTTCAATCTGAACACCCACAGTCATACAAAGAACCCAAGGTTAGAATAAAGATGTTGTTTGCACATCTCTTCTTTAGGCAAATGACTAGGTGTTTTAAGGGAAAGGTTGTTCTTGCCTTCAGAAATACTTTAGTGCCACAGAGAAATGATAAACTGTGCTTGAATTTCCATAACCTCTCCCTTTTATAGCAGAGACTCAGATCCTATTAACAGTTTTCCATTTCAACACATGTTATCATATCATAACATTTTAGTTATGCTGGCAAATGATTCTCTTCCATAATGAAAGTGTAAGTAAACTCTGATTTAGAATCATTTTGCTAATTATTTTTCCATACTGTGGATATCAGTCACTGCTTGCTCTTCTGACATGACCTAATCACAGTCATCTTATCTATACACAGTACACCTACTCCTCACTTATCAACTCTCTCATCATCCGACATTTTGTATTTATGACAATGGTAAAAAAAAAAAATCTACTATCCAACTATTTTGCATGTTAACAACCTATGTCTGGCACCAAAGTGCAAGGCAAGAGTAACGCTGAGTGTAATGGTGAAGATTGTGTACCAACTTTGCTCAACCATGATTCTCAGTGGCTTGGCAGTCATATACTAAAATAATTTGACAATTATATAATGCTATAATTTGGAAGTTATGTAGTGATGAGAGTTGTCAGTTATGTAAAGATGTAGTCATCTTCCATTTTGTGATCTGATGTTATCATCCTCTATTTCCACATAATGACCTGGTCTTTGGAGCTTAACCATGTCAATAAATGAGGAATGGTTGTATATTGAAATAAGTTGTGCATATTTCCACTCTGCCACTGGAACATAGCTTTTCAATGGGAAGGTCAATGTTTTTTTCCTCTTGCAGTTAGCTCAGGTGTTGTTGTTAGGTGCCAGCAAGTCAGTTCCTACAAAGCAACACTATGTACAACAGAACTGAACATGGCCTGGTCCTGCTCCATCTCCACAATCATTTCCATATTTGAGCACACCATCACAGCCACTGTGTCAATCCATCTCATTGAGGATCTTCCTCTTTTTCACTGATGCTCTACTTTGCCAAGCATGATGTCCTTCTCCACAGACTGGTCTTTCTTGATAACATCACCAAAGTATGAGAGACAAAGTCTTATCATCCTGACTTCTAGGAAATATTCCAGTTGTACTTCTTCCGATATGATTTGTTCATTCTTCTGGAAGTTCATGATATATTCAATATTCTTCACCAACACCACAATTCAAAGGCATTAACTCTTTTTCTGTCTTCCTTGTTCATTGTCCAGCTTTCACATGCATATGAAGTGATTGAAAAGACCTTGGCTTGAGTCAAGCATACCCTAGTCCTCAAAGTGACATCTTTGCTTTTTAACACTTCGAAGAGGTTATTGAAGCACATTTGCCCAGTGCAATAAGTCATTCAATTCCTTGACTGCTGTTTCCATGGGTGCTGACTCTGGATCCAAGTAAAATGAAATCCTTGCCAACTGAAATATTTTTTCCGTTTATTACGATGTTGTTTATTGGTGACCACAGTGCAGTGGTGAAAAGTAGATGGACTGAAGCTATAATTCTAGGCCCATGTGCTAATGGCTGAAATGTGGAATATGGGGGAAAGTAAGGAGGAGAAAGCATTTTGACTTGAAGTTACTCTTCACTCAGATTAGAAGACTATAAGGGAAGCAGATTTGCAGAGCAAATCAGGAATTCAATTGGAATATGTTAAATTTAAGAGTTGAGATGCCTATTAGGCATACAAATGAAGATGTTCACCAGGCTACTGACATACTTTATAAAATTCTCATTTAATCATGTTGTTGTTGTTGTTGTGTACTGTTGAGTCGGACCCGACTCATAGTGACCCCTCCTTGGGTTTCCGAGGCAGTATCACTATGGAAGTAGATTGCCCCATTGTAACCCTGAAAAATATACTACGTTTGCAGGTGAACCAAGGCTCAGGAGGAATAAGATAATTTGCCCAAAGACACACAACCAGTAAGTGGCAAAGATTACACATGCATACATAACATGCAAATATATTTTGTATTGCTAGCTATACATTTCACTTGACATTTGTCATTTATAATCCAACATTTTCATGCACATATGTCTGACATATCTAAGTAGTTAGCAAGGGTTTCCCCAAACTTGGCTAATACAATATCTTATTCACTGTAGACTCTCAATAACAGCTGGCTGAACTGTGAGTAACTATACATTGTAGAGAGACAAATTAAAAGGCTGGAGCAAAATATAAACCCTCTTTTCTGCTCCTGGTTCCAGATAGGATTCTCTCCTCATCAAAAAAAACAATCTTGTACCTTAGAAGCAGAGAGGGGTGGAGGAAAGAGACTGTCTTTGTGTTGGAAAACCTCTCCCTGTGTCTCTTTTCCTAAGGGTCATTCTTCATAGTTATTACTTGTCCCAGGGTACTGCACTATCTCTTTCCTTTATTTTGTGAGCAGCTTTGTAAATAGCTCAAAACCCTCCCCAAACCACTCAATTTGAGATGTTACCTGTTTCTTGATTCAGAGAAGGCCACTTGGAAAAGTCTGAATGATGGGGATTGAGCCCTCATTGGCCCTCAGTGCTGAGCAGGGGAAACATATACACCACTCCCATTCTCCTCTCTCTTACACATTGTGGTAGTTAAGGTTATGTGTCGGTTTGGCTGGGCCTGGTTTTGAGAGGCTAGGCAGCTGGATGTAGTTATTCCCCATGGTGAGATTGGTAATTAACTCTCTGGTGGAATCTACTAGAGCAGCTGAGTAGCTGCCTTAGGGCTACAGTCTGCTTCTGTTACATAAGAAAAAGCATCAAGAGAGGTCTTTGCAGCTTTTTGGTATGCTTGGACCCTGCATGTACCCAAGTCTTCATTTAGCAGCCTGTCATTTTCCTGACAATCTTGGGACTGTCTCTGGACTTGAACTAATGGCCTGCCATGTCATGTGGTAACATTGGGACTGTACCATTTTATTTGTTAACCTCAGGCCTGTTAGCCTCAGCAGCCAACAGATGCCTGAGTGTAGAGACATCTCTAGCTCCAGTGGGCCGCCTAGAGCAAGAGGCAGAGCTGAAGCCCAAGGTCAAGGGGCTTTCTCCCAGTCCTTAGAGTTGGCACTTTGAACTCAGACTTCTAGCCCCCAAACAGTATGAGAATAAATCTCTGTTTGTTTAAAACGACCCATTTGTGGTATATTTCTGTTAGAGTGGCACTAGGTAACCAAAACACACATGTTCTACCAGAGCTCTCTACAAGCCCAAGTTCCAGCTAGAAGACAAGGCAACCTGGTAATGGAGGAGGGGACAGAGAGTACCTAGAGGGTAAAGCAAAGGTACCCATTCTTTCTCGAGTCTTCCTCACAGAGAAACAGGAAAGCATCAGCTCTGCTTCCCTTCACCTTTTCCCCCATTCCCAGCCAAGGTGTTGGGTATTAGAAGATAAGATGCTCACTGTGTTTCAGAAACCCAAGGCTTGTCCCCCTCACTAGCTGTGAGCATGTGGCTAGTACAACTGAGGAATTGAGCTTTTAAATCTTTTTAAATTATAACTAATTTAAATTTAAATAGCCCTCTAACAGATAGTTCCTACCATATTCGACATCATGACATACAACATTTCTAGCTTCACAATGATCCTCCAGCACCCACACATTCAGGATGTTGGAACAGCTCTTACCTTGTGGCCAGCTGACTGTGCTTGTTAAGCAAATGACATTCTCCATTCTACTCTCCTCAGCTCTGCTCTTGAAAATATTTGGTGGAAACTCCTTTAAAAAAATAATAATAATATGTTGCTACCAGCTAGCTTAAATTAAAATGTATATATATAGAGAGAGATAACTGAATCCCTATGTACTACTCCCCGGTCCCATTCCCCTCCCTCCTTCCCAAGAAGTAACCATCCTTCTGGCTTGGTGTTTATCTTTTCCAGTCATGCTTTTAACTTTTACTATATGTGTATCCATAAACAAAGACAGAATTCTTCAAATGGGCCTAAGCCTATAATGTGCCCCTCAGATGACTAGATTCTTAACTGGTAGAGAGTTTACATCCTTATAAAACGTGGATGTTTTCCCAAACCAGATGATTTCTGAGACATGTTTCCAAGTAGCGTACCCAGTCAGGGATTGTAAAGTCTGTCTCAGGAGAAAGCTTATTTAAACCCACATATGAAGAACATTCTGAAGTAGGACAGAAGAGTGGAAGGACATAATTTTAATCAAGGAACAGCACAACTGCCTTTATAAGCAAAATAGTTCAAAGAACTGAGGAAATTATCCAATAACTTAAATAAAGGTTGTCCAGAAGTAACTTGTTAAATAGTTCAGTCTTTGGACTCCAGACTCTCTAATGAGGACCTTCCTTACTCCGCTAGCCTGCCCTATCTGCCCCTCATGGAATCTATCTTAGTCACCTCAAGTGCTCAGGACCCTTAAATTTTCTTCCCCATCTCTGAAAATTTCTAAAAACCCATTCAATTATTTAAAATAATAATAGCTTGTTTCAGGTTTAGCTTCCCCAAAGCAGAGGCTGAGATAAAGATGTAACTGTGAGGGATTAATTAAAGGGGTACTGGTGACACAGTGTTTAAGCACTGAGCTGTTAACCAAAAAGTCAGAGGTTCAAACCACCAGCTACTCTACAGGAGAAAGAGATGGCAGTCTGCTCCTATAAAGATTACAGCCTTGGGAATCCTATGGGGCAGTACTACTTTGTCCTATGGAGTAACTATGAGTCAGAATTGACTTGACAGTAATAAGCTGAGTTCCGGGAGAAAGGAATCCCTGGGTGGTTGGCAAAGGTTAGCACGCTCAGCTGCTGACCAAACAGTTGAAGGTTCAAGTCTACCCAGAGGTACTTCAAATGAAACGCTTGGCAATCTACTTCTGAAAAGTCAGCCATGGATACACATAGGGTCACCATGAGGCATAATCAATTCAGTGGCAACTGGTACTGGTGCCCAGGAGAAAACACTAAAGGAGTGAAGAAAGCAAGACAGAGATGAGGAAGCAGCCAACAAGAATGCAATTATTAGGCCAAGTTCTGGGGAAGTGGCTTCAGCCTGATCACATGCAGGCATTCTGGAGAGTGACAGCTCAGAATTGTCCCTATCCTATTCAAGGCTGGGGTTGGCCTTTCATAGTTGCACTCCTGATAGTCACTTCCTGACTGACTAGAGTCACTTTAGCCGCTTGCCTATGCTGGGAGCTAGAACTGCCTTGAGAATGTGGTGGGGATGGGACTTGAACTCCAGGCAGTTCTAGTTACCAACACAGGCAAGCAGCCAGAGTGGCTCTAGTACACCAAGACACCAAGATAGTCCTTCTAAGGAGAGCCAAAGGCTCAGATTTGTACCACTGGAAGCAAAGACCCATCAAGGAAGGGAAGCACAGAAAAGACAAGAGTGATGTCAAGAATTCAGGGCAATATCCACGAGACAGCACTTGCTGGTCTTGATGGATCTTTGCATTTTAGTAGAGATCAAATCCTTGAGCTAAAGAGAAGACTTTAGAATTTTAGTATTTTGAGCTGAGAAATCTTTTAATCTTTCCTGAGAGTCCCCCATATCAGACTATCAAAATAGACTTTAAGAATCAGCAAATAAGTCTTGCCTTGACTCCAACACACAATGAGGATGATCGGAGGAAATGGGAAGGGAGAGGGGGACTCATTGCTTAGGGGACACTAAGCTTTTGCTCAGGGTGATGGAAAAATTTAGAAACAGATAATGGTGATGGCTCAATAACATGGTAAACATAATTAATATCACTGAACATTATATGTGAAGAATATTGAGATGAAAAATATTTTGTTACATTTTTAAAATGTCTTTTTTATATATAACCACACCTGATTTCATTTATACTTTTCAAGCCAATTATATCCTGAATCAACCTCAGTGATACACTTCACTTGGCCCTTGTGGACCATCTCCCAGGACAGAGCCATGAAGTCCCCAGGCCTCCTGTCTGAGTAGACACTCCATGACAATAGGACAGCTCAAGTCACTCTCACTTCTATATTTTCCCCATGTCACCATCCACTCAGTTCTCATCAGGTGTCCAATGCCCAATGACCTGGTAAAATGCAAACTCGATCTGGGCAAAAGATAAACCCCCATATGAAGTCAAACATACTTGTGAAGGGGTCTCAGAGAATACATTGGTAGATATTCAAATGCACATTGTAAAATATTTTGTAATTATCTTTGGAGAGTTCCAACTGATATTTGGAATTAGCTTGTAGAACATTTAGTTCACAGTGAAAATGTCAACTCCTTGAGTTTTTCACAATCTCATTTACACAATGAATTTCAACAAAATCATTTTCCTTTTGGCGTGTTTTCATTCATCTTTATGACCTTAGCCAAGCCTTGGGAAGGGATGATGTACATGTTATTTCTGCATATGTAAACTGAATACAAGCAAAAATGATTTTCATTTACTTTTAGAAAAAAACGAATTGGCAGGATGAGGTCCCTCCTACTTGCTATCTATGGATAATTGTAAAATAGGGTAAGACCAGGTGGGAGAGACACAACATGTGTGTTCCAACCAGTCCATTCTAGGGATCAAGTATGCACTCACAAACTGGATTATCACTGAATGGGTATTTTCAATATTTGTCAACAAATTGGCATGCTGTGACTGGGTACCATCTCATGAAAATGTGTATATGTCCACCATGTAAGAAATAGTTTATCACAGACCCAAGAAACCTTCTGTGGTATCTTGGAGAGAACATGCCTCCAGGGAATTAGAGCAGAGATCCATCTTAGTCCTAGTCCTGCCTATAGCCCCAAACACTCTCAGCATGGAGACAGCATCATGTCCTGAAATGAACCAAGAAGGGGCTGGAGGCAAAAGCTTGTAAATAGTAGAAATAATACTGCAGCTCGGGTGGAGGGTGGGAGAGAGAGAGTCAAGAGAAGCATTTTCTTGTTTTAGGAAATTAAACACCGTCTTCAGTTCTATTATCCTATTCTCTATTCTACATTCTCTGACATGTTTTCTGGCTTTACCTTTATCATTATGAATCTCTTTAAACATTTAAAGTGCACATCAAATAAAGTAACAGATACCCAGGCACTCACTATTAAACCAGCAGAAGGAAGACTGGGCCAATCTACTTCTGTAAAGATTCATTGCCTCGGAAACCCAAAGGGCGCTACTGTGAGTTGGAAGTGACTCGATGGCAGTGAGTTTGGTTTTTTGTTTTTTGTACATTATGGGGACTTCAATGAATGTCACAAAACATGTATGTACTGTTGAATGGAAAATGAATTTGCTCTATAAACTTTCACCCAACTCACAATAAAAAAGTTAAAAAAACAAAGTTTTTTTCTCCTTGTTTATAGTGTCATTTGTTTAACAGAATTTTGCTTTGAATGTAATCTTTTTGGATGTTATGGTTTATGGATTTTTTAAAAAACTAATTTAAGACATTCCCTATCATAATATTATAAAAATACTTCCTTATATTTTCTTCTAAATGTTCAGCAGTTTTTCTTCTCACATTTTGGTGTTTAGTCCATCTGGAATTTATTTCTGTGTGTGAGTAAAGAATCCAATTTTAGCTTCTCTATATGGATATTATTTTATTATTATCATTATTATTATTTTGAGTAGCCCACCCTTCCACCACTGGTTTCTAATGCAATCTATGTCATATACTTTAGCTCGTGTACAAGTCAGTCTGTTACTGGGTCCTGTTTTTGTGTTCCTGGCCTGTTTATTTCTATGTTTAAATTTATAGAATTTAATATGTTTTGTGTTAGATAAGTCAAATCCTTCCCTACTCTCCTTCTAAGTTTGCAATGGCTATTTTTTCTCTCTGCCTTTCAAAAAAAATAAAATAAAATAATGATGAGATGATGAGTTTGTGAAGTTTAGTATAAATTTGTTTGTGATTACTTTGTAATAATAGATTAATATGAGCAGGAATTGCTATCTATCATTACAGTACTGACTCTCTATAGAAAAAAAGAAAAAAAAACATATTTTCCATTCATTTAGGCACCTACTGTTATGTTTTTCAAATATAAAGCTTTAGGTTTATAATTCTTCCATACAGTTTTTCCCCTATCTTTTGTTGTATTTATTCCTAAGCACATACTCTTCTTTTCCTATTTCTAATCCTATTGTCTTTTTACATTAATACTTCTACTTATTTCTTGTTCATACAAGAAGCACCAGTGATTTTTCATACATTGATCTTGTATCCAGCAACCATATTGAACTCTCTGACCAGCTTAGTTTTTAAACCTCTTAGATCTCTTACACAAACAATATTATAAATGAAGAATAATAGTTTTGTTTCTTCCCTTAAAATATTTTATTTTTCTTATCTTACTGAACTGCCTAGGACCTACTATATGTTGTAGAATAGAAATAGTGATAGTGGGTTTACTTTCCTTTTCCTAACTATAATAGGATACTTCTAAAAAGTAACTGTTAACAATGATATTTGCTCGTGATATTTGATAGATATCCTTAATCAAGCAAAGGAGTTTCACTCCTACTCATAATTTGCTAAAAGTATTTTCTAATAAACATAGCTTGAACTTTATCAGATGCTTTCAACTTAATTTGTTAGTTGATTCTAAGGTTTTTCTTTTAAATTTCTTTTTTTCTTTTAAAGTATTTTTGTGTTGTAATGGTAGATTTATTTATTTATTTATTATTTTGAAGTTGAAACCTCTTTGTATTGGATAAAACTCGTTTGCTCATGACCTTTAACTTTTGACCTACATTGCTGGATTTAACCTGAAAGACTTTATTTATTATTTTTATATCTACATTCACAAGTAATAGCCAGTCTATATTTTTCTTAAATTGTTTTTGACTGGTTTTGTAATAAGTTAATATTCGCTTCTTAGATAACTTGGGAAATTTTCCTTCTTTTTCTATAGTCTGAAAGAGTTTTTATAAACACTGCTTTTCTTGACATGTTGGTAAACTCGCCAGAAAACCATCTGTGCCTAATGTGTTTGGAATCGAGAAGTTTTATTAGTGATTTGATATTTTTAACAGATATTTATTTAAACTTTTTATTTCATCTTTACTCAGTTATGATAAATTATATTTTTCTAAAATATTATTCATTGGGTCTACATTTTCAAATTTACTGTAAAGGTCTTCTTTAGTATTATGATTTCTTTAATCTCTAATTACATGTATGTTTCCTTATCTTATTGATACTGTTTACTTCTACTATCTTTCATTTTTGTTTTGTTTATTGTTATTCCCTCCCTTTTATTTCTTTGTTCAAATTTATTACCTCCTATTCTGGTGGTGTAATGGTTAAATCCTTTGACTGATCCCCAAATGGTTGACAGTTCAAACTCACCAGCCACTATGTGGAAGAAAGATGAGCCGGTCTGCTCCAATAAAGATTTATAGCTTCTAAACTCTATGAGGGAGTTCTACTCAGTTCTACAGGGTTGCTCCAAGTCAGAATTGATTCAATGGCAATATATTTGGGTTTGGATTCTTATATTTATATTTCATTTCATTCCACTTTCTTTGGGATTATCCATTTTGGGGTTTCCCATAACTATTTGATTTGGATAATACACCACTGATTTTTGTCTTTCTTCTTTTTTTTAGTCTTTCTTCATATCTAATATGGACATTTAATGCTATGTATTTACCTCCACTTGTCTGTCAGTTTGGCATACTATGGTTCCTTGTGTGTTGTTGGGAGGCCGGTGGCTATGCCATTGGTATTTCAAATATCAGCAGGGTCACCCATGGTGGACAAGTTTCAATAGAGCTTCCAGACAAAGACAGACTGGGAAGAAGGACAAGGCCAGGCACTTCTGAAAAAATTGGCCACAGACACCTTATGAGAAGCCATGAAACGCTGTCTGATACAGTGCTACAAGATGAGTCCCTCCTCAGGTTGGAAGGCATCCAAAATACTACTGGGGAAGGCCCAGCTCCTCAGTGTAGAAAACCACTGCCATCTGGTCAGTTCCATCTCACAGCAACCCCCATCAGGTTTCCAAGACTATAAATGTTTATGGAAGTAGATTATTGCCTCATATTCCTCCCATGAAGCAGCTGGTGAGTTTGAACCACCTACCTTTTGGTTACCAGTCCCATGTATTAACTAGAGAGTCACCAGAGCTCCTTCCCTCAATGTAAAGTTGACATCAATAATGTGGATAGAGTAAAGATTTATAGCTTCTTGATGGGACATGACTCAAAATGGGAAGAAGCAGCTGCAAACACCAATTAATAATTGGAATGTGGCATGTGTGAAGTATGAATCTAGAAAAATGGAAAGCTGTCAAAAATAAAATGGAATGCATGAAGATCAATATCCTAGGTATTAGTGAGCTGACATGGACTGGGTACTGGTCATTTTGAGTCACACATTCTACTATGCTGGGAATGAAAAATTGAAGAGGAATGGAGACATATCATCAAAAATGGAGTCATATCATAAAAAAGGACATCTCACAATCTATGCTGAAGTACAATGTCAGTGATAGGATAATAATCCATACACACACAAGAAAGACCAGTTAACACTTCTACTATTCAAATTTATGTACCAACCACAAAAGCCAAAGATGAGGAAATTGAAGATTTTACCAAATTGTACAGGCTGAAATTGACCAAACATGCAATCAAGATGTATTGATGATTACTAGTGATTGGAATGCAAAAGTTGGAAATGAAGAACAATCATCAGTAGTTGGAAAATATAGCTTTGGTGATGAAAAGAATGTCAGAGATCCATGATAGAATTTTGTAAGACCAATGACTTATTCATTGCAAACACCTGTTTTCAACAACAGAAACAAGGCCATACACATGGACCATGCTGGGTGGAATACACAAGAATCAGATCGACTACATCTGTGGAACAAAGCAATGGAGAAGCTCAATATCCTCAGTCAAAACAAGGCCAGGAGAAGACTGTGCAACAAACTATAAATTACTCCTATGCAAGTTCAACTTGAAGCTGAAGAAAATTAAAACAAGTCAGTGAGAGCAAAAATACGACCTTGATGATATCCCATCTGAATTTAGAGACCATCTGAAAAACAGATTTGACACATTGAACACCAACGACCAAAGATCATGCAAGTTGTGGGATGACA
>NW_006921589.1:9256223-9257897 GCF_000298275.1 Orycteropus afer afer
TCCCTTCAAGGCTCAGGGGTCCAAGATTATCTTCTGTGTCTGTGTTAATTGGTTTCCCTTTTCTTTGTTGAAGAGGGTCTGTGCAGTCCTTCTGCCTAGTCTGCCATCTTGCTGGAACTCCCGAGATGTTTACTTATGTTTTATTGACTATGCAAAGGCATTTGACTGTGTGGATCATAACAAATTATGGATAACATCGCAAAGAATGGAAATTCCAAAATACTTAATTGTGCTCATGAGGAACCTGTACATAGATCAAGAGGCTGTTTTTCAAACAGAACAAGGGGATACCACATGGTTTAAAATCAAGAAAGGTGTGCATTAGGGTTGTATCCTTTCACCATACTTATTCAATATGTATACTGAGCAAATAATCTGAGAAGCTAGACTATATGAAGAAGAAAGTGAAATCAGGATTGGAGGAAGACTCATTAACAACTTGTAATATGCAGATGACATGACTTTCGTTGCTGAAAGTAAAGATGACTTGAAGCACTTACTGAGGAACATCAAAGACTACAGGTTTAAGTATGGATTACACCTCAACACAAAGAAAACAAATCCTCACAACTGGACAACTGGACCAATAAGCAACATCATGACAAATGGAGGAAAGATTGAAGTTGTCAGGGATTTCATTTTACTTAGATACACAATTACCACCCATGGATGCTACAGTCAAGAAATCAGATGTCGTATTGCACTGAGAAAATCCTCTTTAGGAAGAAATAGAGAGGTGCAGAGGAGATACAGACAACAAAGATGAACCCTTTTGCATATACAGTTCTGTGTTGTCAGTGATGGCAAACATTGATCTATGGGTGGATAGACAGGTAGACAGGCTGAACTATTAGGTATGTCTACGCAGGAGGGAGTGTACCCATGACCATGTACAGGGTTAGCAGACAATGTTTTTTCAAGTACATTTGTATGTTCTATAAGAATTCCCAGGTATATGATAGAGCTGACAAGGGACAAGGTTGTAGTCATTTCTTGGCCACAGCCATCTACCCAGAGGGAGCAAGTAGTTGGACCTATGGGCTTGGGACCACGGTCACAGGGGACATCAACAATTGGCATAACATATTACACAAAAAAACATTGCTCCACATCCTGCTTTGGCAAGTAGCAACTGGGATCTTATAAACTTGCAAGTGGCCATCTAGATGCAATGATGAGTCTCTCCTTGTCCAGAGCAAAGAAGAATGAAGAAATCCAAAGAAACATGGGAACAATTAGTCCAAGTGACTGGTATACCATGTGATCCTCAGTCTATACAACTATGGGACCAGAATTAGATGGTGCCCAGCTACCACTGTTAAGCAATTGGAGAGGGACCTATGTAGGAGATCCTGGATAGAGTGGGAAAACAATGTGGAACAAAACTCAAAATCATAGAAAAATAAATAAATAAAAGAGACAAGGTGCAGGTCTGATAGAGTCTGGTGGGACCCCTGAGACTATGGCCCCTAGCTACCCTTGAGGTCTGGAGTTGAACCCACTCCAGCCAAACCAAAGACAGGAGTATGAGCTGAACATTCATATTAGGGAGATACACTCCTTGGAGAGATCAGTCATGGGAGAACAGAAGGGCTGTGTGTGCACAGGGAGACAGCTCAGGGGCAGGAGTGCATGGGAGGGAAGGACACAGGGAAGAGGTAACTAGGGGGAGAA
>NW_006921589.1:9258337-9302648 GCF_000298275.1 Orycteropus afer afer
TCCTTGGGTTTCCGAGACAGTATCACTACGGAAGTAGATTACCCCATCTTCCTTCCGAGGAGTGGCTGGTGGGTTTGAACTGCCAGCCTTCTGGCTAGCAGTCAAGTGTTTTAGATACTAAGTAGAAGGTCAATGAAAAAGGGGAAGACCCGCAATAAGATGGATTGACACAGTCACTGCAACAATGGGCTCTAGTATGGCAAGGATTGTGCGGATGGTGCAAAACCAGGCAGTGTTTCCTTCTGTTGGTCATAGTGTCACTAAGAGTCGTCGGAGCCAACTCAACGGCACCTTACAAAAACAATGTTTGCCTCAAAGTGCTGGTTTAGCTAATTTTATGTGTAATGTTTTCATTGCCATTTACTTATCAGGATTTTCACATTTTTAACATTTTAACATTTTTCTTCTTTCAGTCATAGAATATTTAGAAGTATATTGTTTTATTTTTATTTACAAATACACAGAAGAGAAAATTAATTATTTTTCACTCTCTCTCCTTTTTTTTGGATTCAATAGTGTAAATTGACAAAAAATGATTGCTTTTTTTATATTTGATGCCCTAGTATGTGGTCAATTTTCATAGGTATTCCATGCATGAAACTGGACATTCTTAAATTCAGAATGCCTAGTTTCATAGCTATTGTCCGTTGGCTCAAAATTGTATTATTTGAAAATCCTGTATTTTTCCTAATTAGATCTGCTGGATATATCACTTCTGGATAATAATGATAATAAATATCCAGAGATTATTAAAATCTCCAATGTGATGAGGCATATGTTAAATTCTATTTGTAAGTCTGTCAATTTTTAGTCTACATATTTTGAGTGGGCCGATGTTTCATCTTTTCTATTTGTTCCCCTTTTCTCACCAACTCTAAGCATTCAAATTGGTTCATATACTATTACAACTGACAATTGGATGAATATTGGTCCCCAATTTTTTTCCCTGTGAGTTCAACTCTACATTTTTAATATTTGAAAAATATATATTTACCTCACTTTTCTAAATGATTGTACTATAGAAGTTTCAAGTTGTTGCTGTTGTTTAATTTCCAGTATTTCCAGAAGCAGAAATGTTATTCAAAGGAAGAAAGGAAAGAAATACAGAAAGACAAAGACAGACATACAGACAGAAAGGCATTCCAAAAGATTTATGTATTCCTCTGGGCTCTCCTTTGTGTAGGTCATTTTAAAATTTCCAGTGTCTGCCTGGAATAAGGAAGATGCATCCATCTGAGAGCTGACAGGTTTGGCACTGAGTGCATGCCACTTCTACCCTTCCACACTGGAACAGGGAGCCATGGACACCTAGGACTGGTGAGGGAGCAATTTCTATTACATAATAAGGGCAACTAGACTATAAGCAAAGTGTATTGATATAGCACATGCTGTGGGCCATCTCCTGTACCTTCTAACCTAATTAGTTCATATTCAGAGCTTTCAATAAAAGGACCCTCTTAGGAGGCTTCTGCTGGGCTTTTCTTTTCATGTGTACTAGTTATTATACCTGCAATCACATAATCAACCTCTTGGGTTGTGAGGAAAAACAAGGGTGTGAGTAGTTAATTGCAAATGCAAGTGGCCCATTGCTTGTGCAATCAGCAGACCTCCAGCATACTGAATTTGGTGCCCAGCTGTAGCATGAATATTACAAGTGGCAGAAGCTGTCCTTTTAAAACTGGCTTCACAATTACACTTATAATTTTCTCAAACTCTTCCACCTTGAAACTCCCTTTCAAAAAGCACAAGGAAAAGTCAAAACAAGCAACAAAAAATCACTGTCACTGGCATACTTAATGATGTCATTCCATCCACTTTTCAAGCTGCACCATTAGGTCCTGCAAACCAGAAGCTTTAAAGTGAAAACCAATGAGTGATAGATAAAGTCTGTACCTCGTTGTAATATTTTAATGCTGCAATGCTATTCAATTACACCTTTCAAGCAAGTAAAAGCTGTTTTCAGTGTCATTTACAAAATTTATCACACCAAATCTAAAATGGAAAACAGTAGTTAGGTGAAAACACCAAGCTGATGGTGTTCTTTCTACTCTAGATCTAATGAAGCACAAACCCTCATAATGGGAAATAATTTAACAATAATATTTACTTAGATGATGAGCCTGGTTCTTTGATCCATATGGTGATGTACAGCAATGTTGTAAAGTAGATATTTTCCAGATGGGCATTAAAGCCCCTGCCCCATTCATTGCAACAGGGGCACCGACAGATGGGGAGGGCAAAACTGACTTATTTCTTAAACAGTACTTGGCTTAAGTAAGTCAGCTTTTGACCTTGTCTGAAAGAAATTTATAGGATGTGTCTAGGATTTTTATTTTTAACAATAAGACAGATCATGACAATATCTACTTGATCTTCAACAGTTAGTGTGATTAGCCAGTATTTATGATCAGAACATTTGTACATGAGATGGGATCTCCCGTATGACTTTAGGGGAGGAGAAAGTTTCACGAAGGCTCTAGTTTCCTCATCTGTGAAATGGGGGTAGTAATCCATACCTTGTTGTTGCTGCTGTTTATTGCCATTGAGTCCAGTTTTGATTCAGTGCGATCCCATAGGACAGAGTAGAACTGCCTCATAGGGTTTTCTAGGCTTTAATCTTTATGGGAGCAGATCACCAGGCCTTTCTCCTGCTGAGCCACTAGGTGGGCTCAAACTGCTAACCTTTCTAAGTTAGCACCCAAGCACTTAACCATCATACCACCAGAGCTCCTCCATCCACACCTTAACTTCCTGAAAAAGGCTTAAAAAAAAAAAAACCAAACCCACTGCCATTGAGTTGATTCTGACTCATAGCAACCCCCCATTGGGTTTCCAAGGTGGTAAATCTTTCCAGAAGTAGGTTGCCCAGGCTTCCTTCCATGGAGTGGCTGGTGGGTTTAAACCACCAACCTTCTGGTTAGCAGTCAGATAGGCACTGTGCTATCAGAGCTCCTAGTGCTTTGGAAATTCTAAAGTACTAGAAAGACTAAAGGTTACTTTTTATAATTTACAGTATTATTTAACACTGAGAAAAGTTACAGATGGTCACAAAACCATGTCTGTGAGATCTTCGGTTGCAAGTTTATGACGAACTCTTGCCCCATGACTTGTTTTGACTCTTTGTCTAACAATTCCAACAGCCACATGTGAAGACTCCTCTTTTAGTAGGCATGTGTGTGTTTTCCTCATAATTTCTGCAGATGTTTCAACTGAGTGTCAAGGTCAGGCATTTTGGGGCTAGCCATGCAGGAATAAGCAGTCATTTTACATGACCCAAGATCACCTAATCCAACCCTCTTTCTTTTCCTACACAACTTCAATTTCTAGGTAGAGTTTTCTTTAGGTGAAGTTACTCACTCAAGGCCAAGAAAGTATTAAATAGCCAATGAAGGATTCCATTCATCCATCCTGTCTTATTTAGGGACAATCTTTTCTTTGGCTTGGGGGCATCTTTGATTTCATAACATCACCAGAAGTTTCATGAGATCACATTTGTCAAACAAATACCAGATGATTAGGACTGAGAGTCCAAATGTTACTTTTAAAAACGAATGTTGAAAATAACTTCAATTAAGACAACATTGCAATGTATTTATTCAAGTTTCTGTCTTGTTCAGGGATTTCTTTTGCATATTTTACCACACATTTAAAGCCTAGACCCTAGTAGTAGAGACAAAAATCTTTTAGCAACAAAGTAAGGTGGTTAATGTCATTTAAGCAGTATTATGGATTGAGTTGTGTCCCAAAAAAATATGGGTTAGAATCCTAACTCTTATGTCTGTGGATGTAATCCCATTTGGAAATAGAGTTTTCTTTGTTACATTAAAGACAGCATATCATTGTGGATGGGTGTCTTAAATTTAATCACATTTGATTTATAAAAAGAACAGATAAGGAACAGAGAAACAAGCATGAATGGGGGGAAAATAAATGTCACATGTAAATCTCCAAGAAGCACCAAAAATATGCTGGAGAAGCTGAGACAAGGATTTTCTCCTCAAGTGGACAGTGAGAAAATTCCCCCAGAGCTAGAGCCCTGAATCTAGACTCCTAGCCTCTGTGGTATTTCAGAATGCCATATATTATAGCAGCACCAGATAGCTAAGACTGAGTATTTTTTAAATGGCCATGACTCCAAAGGGATGGGTCATGAGTACTTGAGGCTCAACACCATTGTTGCTGTTGTTATGTGCCGTCGAGTTGGACCTGACTCATAGTGACCTCTCCTTGGGTTTCCAAGGCAGTATCACTATGGAAGTAGATTGCTCCATCTTCCTTCTGAGGAGTGGCTGGTGGGTTTGAACCACCAGCCTTATGGTTAGCAGTCGAGTGCCTTAGGCACTGCGCTACCAGAGCTCCAGATACCATAGGAAGAAGGAATCACACCAAGAGACTCTGTTCACTGTGATGCCAGGAATGGGGACCAGATAAATGCATGTGTGTCATGGTATGGTCTTTGGGAAATCATACAATATGGTACAAAAACAATATGATGAATTCATTTTCATATTCTCACCTCTACATTCTACTGTTGATCCATAAATATCAGCTAGCAAACATCCCAGCATGCTGAAATGCTGCTTTTACTTTTTAGAAAGTAATCTAGTGCATCAGCAACCTTATTCCAGTTCCGCATAAAAATCCATGCTCTGATAAACTCAAAAGAGCTTATGTTGTTCATCCTGTGGCTCTGCCTGCCCTTTGATATTTCTATAGTTATTCGCCTTCTACTCATGGGGAAATTACTCATTTTATTGTGCTTGCTGCCATATGGTTAATTTACAGAATTAGTTTCTAACCAGGTATATCACAATTTTGTTATTTCCTCCAAAGCTTACCTACTTGCAACAGAAGAAGAGGGTATAAAATCCCTGTGTAGTGCAAACCATTAGCTCACTCAGCTGCTAACTGAAAGGTTGACAGCTCAAGTTCACCTAGAGACACCTGAAAAAAAAGGCCTAGTGATCTACTTCCAAAAATCAGTCATTACAAACCCTGTGGAGCACAGTCCTACTCTGACATATATGGGCTCGCCATGAGTCAGAATTGACTCTATGGCAAATTAGGTTCTGGTATGCATGGAAATAATAACTTTTGGTTTTTTTGCTTCTCAGGTCATGAAGCCAGAATAGACTAGAAGCAAAGGGATATTCACATTCACATTATTGTCTTATGTGCAAAGCTGACTGATGTTGATTTGAGATGTTTCAAGGAAAAAAACAAACACACTCTGCCACAGAATTGATTTCAACTTATAGTGACATCCCATTGGATTTCCAAGGCTATAATCGTTACAGAAGAAGACTGCCTCATCTTCCTTTTACAGAGTGGCTGGTAGGTTGGAACCACCAACCTTTTGGTTAATAGCCAAATGCTTTGACCACTACACCACCAGAGTTCCTTTTGTTCAAGGAAAGAAGAAACCAAATGCCATGTACCATGTCCCCATCTACATAGCATGTTCAATGAGACAGTGATCCGGGAATCTATCATATGGAGTGTAGACTGTCTTCTCAGGGAGAGACTGCTCTGAGGGCTTGTAGTTAAGCTGAAGTTCAATACAGATCTGCATCAGTAAGAGATCTGCTCTGAAGGTCTCTGGGAAGGACATATCACAAGGTGTAGGTCTAGGTGTTTATCCTGGTAAGATGAAAATATCCCTGGATATTGTCCAGGGAAATCCATGAAGAGTGATGCAAAGGATTTCCAGAGAACAAATCTAGGGTGGACAGCAAACAAACAAGGGAAGACAAGCTGCCTGGACTATGATCTGGAGGTTATAGAGGATAAAGAAGAAAAACATCCACCCAGCAGCAATGAGCATTCATATTGTACAGAGGGAGTGGAGAGAACTTGTTAACCTGGGGTGTCAATTAAATGGAGGTTTGGTTTAAGGATGATGTCTTTAGGGAGAGAACAGTTGTATTGAAGTTTCTGAAAAATTCTCTAAACTAAATCTCCTCCCCTCTCAGCAACTGTCCCGATTAATTCTCTCCCTGAACTGTCTAGCCCTTTCTCTTTTGTCTCCCTTTCTCTAAAGTTTCTCTGTTCTTTCTCTCCTCCCTACAATAAAAGAAGCTTAGGTTCTTCCAGTGTTTCCTTCACATTCCTTATCCAGACATCTGAGCTTAACTCAACTCTCTTACCTTATCCCATTTACATTCTCATATATCACACTATTCATAAAAACAAGTGTTTATAGACCCCTGAAAATTTTTCAGCAAAATGCTCTCTATTTAGTCAGACCCTATTGACTCTACATTCTTACAAAGCCTGCATTTATTCTGCCATGGTGCAACTTTTGAAAAACATTCCTTTCACTTATTTCCCCATCCACTCACTCACTCACTCACTCTAAAATTCATTTGACAAATATTAATTAAATTTTTATTTGCAGAGGAACTGTGTTAGATGCTAGGGAGAAAAAATGAACAGGACATGGACCCCATCTTCAAAAGGTCACAGTCTTTTGGAGGAGAGAGAAATCTAAATAAATTCCAGCTGATTCTAATGTAAATATGTACAAAATTATATGGGAGAATAGGAGAAGAAGCGAAGACTGCCTAAACACACAGGAGATTTCAAAGCAAAAGTATGCTTGAGGTGGTTATCGGTGCTAAGTAGGAATTTGTCAGGCAGAAAGAGAGAAGGAAAAATAATGCCAAGTAACAATTGTTGAGCTCATGTGCCAGAGACTGTGCTAAGCCTTTTACATGGATCATCTTAGTTAATCCTCACAATAGCCCCAGTGGCTTAGAAAGTTTTATTGTCTTCATGTTACAGATGATGAAACAGACTTAGAAAGGTGACTAAGGTGCCCAACAGGGAGCCAGGCAGAAGAAACCCTGCATGGAAGGCTCTATGTGTGAAAATATAATAATAAGTAATAAGCAGGGAAATGATAAGTAGCTTGATGTGCTTAGGATGCATCAGGAAAGAGATCGTACGGGGAAAATGGAAGAACATGAAATAAGGACATGTCTCATCTAGAGTTGGAAATAAATCCATGAGGCAATATGCAGTCCTTGAAGCATTTTCCTGCTCCTTCCCCATAATATTCATGACATGTTAAGGATTGAATTTTATCCCTCAAAAATAAGTGTTGCAAATTTTAACCTCTATGCCTGTGGTTATAATCCCATTTGGGAATGGATTATCTTCATTATGTTCATGAGGCAGGATTAGTATAGGGTGTGTCTTGAGTCAATCACTTTTACCATATAAAAGAGATTAAAACAAGAAAGCTGGCAAGCAGAGATGGGGAAAGAGAGATGCCAAGCCACAAGAAGATCCCCTAGGAGCAGAAGGTGAAAGAGACAAGGACTGTCCTGCAGAGCCAACAGAGAGAAAGCCTTCCCCTAGAGCCATCACCCTACATTTGGATTTCAGGCCTCCCAAACGCTGAGAAAGTAAATTTTTGTTTGTGAAGACCACCCACTTGTAGCATTTCTCTTATAGCAGCACTAGATAACTAAGATATGGCATAAGAAGAGAAAGATGGCCTGTTCCGTGGATCTATCTTGCTTCTCCTTTGTTCATTGCCATTGCACCAAACCAAAACCAAACTCACTGACATTGAATCGGATCTGACTCATAGTGACCCCTTTTTGGGTTACTAAGGCAGTATGACTATGGAAGTAGATTGCCCAACCTTCCCTCTGACGAGTGGCTGGTGGGTTTGAACCACCAACCTTCTGGTTAGTAGTCAAATGCCTTAGGCACTATGCCACCAGAGCTCCCACTAGGGCTGAAGAAACATAGACACCCTCCTTCTCAGGAATACATAAGCTTGATTTAAGTATAGATTAATAAGGAATAGCTTATTACTATAGCTAATATTATTACTAATAGCTATTACTTAGTAACTCAGGGTTTTTCATAGCAGAAGTAGCAGGCAATTCTGCCAGGGAGAAGGGCTTATAATCACAGAGATTCCTTTAGCAGTAGAAAAACTCTCCCACCCTCCCTATCCTGTTCAGAAAGTTCTACTGAACAGGGATTGTGGTGTGATTCCAATTCTAGGGAGTCCCCTCACCTAAAATCATTTAAGACATTTCCAAGAGAAGATGAGGCAATCAATATCCAGAAGCTCAGCTCACCCCTTCCTCCATGCATGGTATTCATAAGCATGGTCATCCACGTGCTGAACAGAAAGGGCATACCCTTTCCCTAGTGTGCCTGGGCTTTGACTTGCCAGAGGATTTTGACTTAGAAAAGGCTTTCAGCCCGAGTTTCTGTATATGGTGATAGAAAATTTGGCAATGGATATTGGTGATGGTTGCATGACATGATTGTTGTAATTAGTCTCATTGAATCATACATGTGAAAAATGTTGAATTGGCAAATGTTACCTATATTTTTACAACAATTCAAATGTTTATTTTTTATTTTTCAAAGGCTTTCTGTTGGCTCCTGCCCCAAGTAAGATATTTAGGTGCTCAAATCCTCAGCATAAGGAGATAGCTATGTATGCCAAGCAAATATCCAGGACTCTTAATTGTCTATGATAATGAGTAACAAGGATGAAAATAGAGAAAGGGAAATAAAAGGCATCCAAATTGGCAAAAAAGAAGTAAAACTGTCTCTATTTGCAGATGATATGATCTTATATATAGGAAATTCCCAAAGACTTAGTAAGAAAATGACTGGAACTAATTGATAGTTTCAATAAAGTGGTGAGGTACAAGATCAAGGTACAAACATCAGTCATATTCCTTTACACTAGCAAGGAGAACTCTGAAAAGCAAATTGGGAAAGCAATACCATTTACAGTAACCACCCAAAACTGAAATATTGTTGTTTCTATTGTTGTTGCTGTTAGATGCCGTCTTCTGTGACTCATAGCAACCCTATGTACAACAGAACAAAACACTGCCTGGTCCTGTGCCAACCTCACTATACTAGTTATACCTGAGCCCATTGTTGCAGTTGATAGTATGTCAATCTATCTCATGAAGGGCCTTCCCCTTTTTTTGTTGACGCTCCACTTTACCAAGCATGATATCCTTCTCCAGGGAATGATGCCCTCTGACAAAACAGCCAAAGTAGGTAAGATGAAGTCTGGCTGTTCTCACTTCCAAGGAGTGTTCTGGCTGCACTTCCTCCAGGACAGATTTGTTAGTTCTTTTGGCAGTCCATGGTACTTTCAGTATTCTTTGCCAACATCACAATTCAAAAGCATCAACTCTTCTTTGCTCTTATTTATTCACTGTCCTGCTTTCACATGCATATGAGGTGAATGAAAATACCATGTTTGGATTAGGAGCATTTTAGTCTTCAAAGAGACATCTTTGCCCTTCAGCACTTGAAAGAGGTCTTTTGCAGCAGATTTGGCCAGTGCAATACATTTTCTCATTTCTTGACTGTTGCATCCATTGCTGTTGATTGTGGAACCAAGTATTATGAAATCTTTGACAACTTCTATCTTTTCTCCATTTATCATGATACTGCCCATTGGTCCAGTTGTGAGGATTTTCATTTTCTTTATGTTGAGATGCAATCCATACTTCAGACTGTAGTCTTTAAACTTCACCAGTAAGTGCTTCAAGTCATCTTCACTTTCAGCAAGCAAAGTTATGTAGTCTGCATATTGCAGGCTGTTAATGAGTCTTCCACCAATTCTGATGGAATAAATCTAACCAGAGACACAAAAGACCTATACAAAGAAAACTACAAAACACTCTTACAAGAAACCAAAAGAGACCTACATAAATAGTCTATACCACACTCACAGATAGGAAGCCTTAACATCATGAAAATGTCAATACTATTGTGGTAGTTAAGGTTGTGTGTCATTTTGGCTGTTCTGTGATTTTGAATGGCTAGGCAGCTGGATGTAAGAATTCCCCATCAGGAGACTGTAATCACTTCTATGGTGAAATCTGCTGTGAACAGTTAAGGAGCTGCCTTTGGATTGTATTTTGCTTCCTGTACATAAGGAGAAGCTTTGAGGCAGGTCTCTAGCTTTTGGCACATCTAGATCCTGCATTTGATGGAGTCATCATCTCAGTGACCTGCCATGTTGCCTACTAATCTTGGGACTGTGCCATTTTACCTGTTGATCTTGACCAGCTTCTGTGTGAGTCAGAAAAAGCTTCCAGCTCCAGTGAGTGTGGAAAGGAGGCAGAGCTGAAGCCCATGGTCAAGGGCTCTTCACCCAGCTCCTAAAGTCAACACTTTGAACTTGGACTTCTAGCCTCCTATACTGTGAGAGAATAAATCTCTGTTTGTTTAAGTCATCTACTTGTGGTATTTCTATTGTATCAACACTAGAGAATTTGACAACTACCCAAAGTGATCTACAGATACAATGCAATCTCGATACAGATTCCATCATCTTTCTTTAAAGAGATGGAAAAAGTAATTACCAGTTTTATGTGGAAAGGAAAGAGACCCCAGATAAGTAAAGTACTAATAAAGAAGAAAAGCAGAGTTGGAGTCTCACACTCTCTGATCTGAAAACCTGCTATATAACTATGATGGTTACAACAGCCTGTTACTGGCACAATAATAGACATGTAGACCAAAGGAGCTCTGGTGGCATAGTGCCTAAGGCACTCGACTGCTAACCAGAAGGCTGATGGTTCAAACCCACCAGCCACTCCTCAGAAGGAAGGTTGGATAATCTACTTCCACAGTGATACTGTCTCAGAAACCCAAGGAGGGGTCGCTATGAGTTGGGTCTGACTCGATGGCACATAACAACAACAAAAGACCAATGGAATAGAAATGATAACTGAGAAGTAAATCCAAAGGAGCTCTGGTGACATAATGGGTAAGGCATTTAGCTGCTAACCAGAAGGTCAATGGTTCAAACCCACCAGCTGCTTTGTGGGGAGAAGATGAGACAATCTACTTCTACAAAGATTTAAAGCCTTGGAAACACAATGAGGGATACTATGAGTTGGAATCAATTCTATGGCAGTGGAATGGACAGCTGATCTTTGACAAAAGGCCCAAACTTTTAAATGGGGAAGCACAATAAATGGCGCTGGTAAAACTGGATATTCATTTGCAAAAAAATGAAACAGGAGCCATATATCATAGCATGTATAAAAACGAACTCAAGTTGAATCAAAGACCTGAATGTAAAACCTAAAACCATAAAAACCATCAAAGAAAAAATAGGGACAGGACTGGTGGAACGCTTGAGACTACGGCCCTTACACACCCTTCAAGCTAGGAACTGAGCTGAACCCTCATGACTCAACTGGCAGCCAAATGATAGGCCTAAAAAGTGAATAATTACATCTGGAAAGTATGCATTGATTACAACAATAAATATACGAGTTCAAGAGGACAGCATTTGCCCAGGGATCAACTAGTAAAGTGGGAGGGGACAGGAAAGAGGAATGAAAGGAAGGAGTGGGCATATGGAGGAAGTGGGAAGAATACAATGTGGAGATTACAGTAATGTCACCAAACAGAATGTGTATGAATTGTTGAATGGAAAACCAATTTGCCCTGTAAACTTTCACCCAAATCACAATTAAAAAAACAAAATAGTAGGGGAAAGAAGAAAAAAAAAACACAATTTAGAGGTTCTAATTCACAGCACAAATACATTATCAAACATAATTTAAAATGCACAAACATCAGAGGACAAAACAGACTACTGGGACATCCTAAAAATAGACACTTAAGCACACCAAATTATTTCACCTATAGAGTAAAAAGAGAACCTCCAAAGTAGGAAAAAAAATGGCAATGTCATATTGGACAGGGGGCTAATCTCTAAAATTCATAGAAAACTCCAACAACTTAACGACAAAAAGACAAATAATCCAATTTAAAAAATGGGCAGAGGACATGAAAGGACACTTCACCAAAGAATATATTCAAGCAGTTAACAAACACACAAAGAAATGTTCACTATCATTAGCAAGTAGAGAAATACAAATCAAAACAACAATGAGATATCATCTCACCCTAGCACTAATAGCAAAGTTTGGAAAACCAGAAAACAACAGATGCTACCAAGGATATGGAGAGATCCGAAACCTTATACACTGCTGGTAGCGTAATGCCTAAGGCATTTGACTGCTGACCAGAAGGCTGGTCATTCAAACCCACCAGCCACTCCTCGGAAGAAAGATTGGGCAATCTACGTCCATAGAGATACTGCCTCAGAAACCCAAAGAGGTGTCACTATGAGTCAGAACTGACTCAACAGCAGTGAGTTTGGTTTTGGTTTATACACTGCTGGTGGGAAGGTAAATTGGTGCAACCACTGTGGAAAACAGTGTGGTGTTTCCTTAAAAAGCTGGAAATAGAAATACCATATGATCCAGCAATCCCACTACTAGGTATATATCCTAGAGATATAAGAACGATGACAGAGACAGATATATGCACACCCATGTTTATCGCTGTAGTATTCACAATAGCAAAAAGATAGAAACAACTTAAATATCTGTCAGTGAAGGAATGGATCAACAAAGTATAGTACATACACACAACAGAATACTACGCAACGTTAAAGAACAATGATGAATCGGTGAAACAGTTCATAATATGGATGAACCTAGAGGACATTATGGTGAGTGAAATTAGTTAATAGCAAAAGGACAAATATCGTATGAGACCACTATTGTAAAAAATCAAGAAATGATTTTCATACAAAAACAAATATACTTTGATAGTTACCAGGGGTGGGAGGGGAAGTGAGAGTAAACCTGCGGTGTAGTAAATTACATGATATGGCTTTTCTAGACATAGTATTTGTAACTCCCACTTCCTCCTAATTAACTGAGTAGCTACTTATTAAAGTACCCACCTGGAGAAACACAAAGCAATCTTCTGGGAAGTTTGCTGTCTCTCAGGTATATAGATTACTGCTGTTGGGATTGGTTAGTTTGACCACTCTGCCAGGTTCAAAAGGAGCCCTCCTAGAGGCAGGAAAGAGAATCTCTCACTGCCAGCTGAGATACACACTGTTGAGAGAGACACACTTGCTGAGAGAGAGAGACATAAGACACATACACTGCTAAGCGAGAGATGTGAGAGACACGCACTGCTGGCAGAGAGACATGAGAGACATGCACTGCTGAGAGAGAGACTACCAGCTTCTGAGTGAGACAGGTGGCTGTGAGAGACAGAGCACATTCCTGAACTTGAATTGTACCCTGTTGCTTTCCTAATAAACCTCATAATCTGTGAGTTCTGTGTAGTCACTGCAGCGAATTATTGAACCCAGCAGAGAGGTGATGGGTGCCATGGGAGGAGTGGTTTGTGTCAATGTTAGTAAGAGGGCTGGAGGCTGACAGCATGGCATTGGGCTGATGATGGTGATTCTGTCCTTCTCTTGTGTAGTTAGAGGAGGTCAGAAGATGCCACCTCCTTGTCCCTTTGACAACCACCAACTAGAGGGTAGACACATATTAACTGGCTAGAGGAGAAGGCAAAAAAATAAAATAAAAAGCACCTCAGATGAATCTTTACACATCAAATTAGAGAGTCACAGCACAAAATTTAAAAAAAAAAAAATCCTGAGTTCTACTAGAGTACCACAGTGAAATGTCTCATGTTCTCCCATTCCAGACTTGTAGTTCTCTTCTCCCATAGTGCAAACCCTAGTTCTGAAACATCACAAACAATATTTACTCATTTGCTCTGTCCTACAGTGCATACAAGACACTTTTAGAGCTACAACATGAGTTCTCCTGTTAAAAACACCAAATAGAATTTAGAATTTCTTTGTAATTTTTTTATCTTTTATATATATATGAGTGTGTGTGTGTGTGTGTGTGTGATACTAAGGGTATGGTCAAAGAATGAAGAAATAAATTCTTTCCTACCTTTGTATCCTGCCATATTCTATTTCAGTTTTCTCTTTCATGTTTAGTTTATTCTACTTAGAATCTACTTTTATACCTGGAGTTAAGTAGGAATCCATTTTGTTTTTTCTCAATATAATAAACCAGATTCCCTAGCTCTATCTAAATAACTATCCTTTCATCAAAAAAAAAAAAAAAGGACTGAAAATAGAGATAAATTTTCACTTAAGTTATTTAGCTGAAGGCTCTCCCGCAAATCAGTAATGGAGCTAATGTGAACTGATGTGAATGTCTACTATGATGGAAGAAGTAGGAGGGGGAGAAGGATGAGAGTGAAACAAGGGGAACGAAACACAGTTAGAAGCCACTGCCCCGTCAGGTGGAAGATGTGGTGTCCTTGAGAGCTGCAATGCACTCTGGGAATTCAGGCTGAGGAAAGAGCACCTCCCTTGCTGAACTTTTTTTTTTCAGAGCTTGATAATAAATAGAAAGCTGAGTGCTCTTTGAATATTGCTTCTGCTGCCTCTCCACAAATGGAAGGTGTAAAAGGTCAAGCAACGTAAATGAATAACCCACAAATTGAAAAGCATGGCACTGACTACATCCCTGCTTCCCAATGTATGTAGACAAATAAATGTATTTCCACACTCACATCACAATAGCTCTGAATCTATGAACAATTTGTATCTTACTGGATCTTCCCATCAGCCCTGCCCAGAGCAAAGAATCCTGACAATAAGCATTTCTGAGAATCCCCAAGGACTGTCAAATGTACGTTCATTAAAAAACAAAACAACAAAACTCCTTGTCCATTACTATATGTTGGCTGTTTTTCTTTTCTTCTGCTCCTTTGCTTCCTTCCCTTGAGTTCCTCCTCAAAACCACACAGCTAATAAGTGGTACAAACAAACCAAGGGTCAGATCCAGTCTTTCCTGACTGTGAAGCTAATGCTCTTAACTAGACCAGATTCTCCTTAACTTATCCTAAATTAGGGTGTGTTTTGGTTAAATTCATAAATTTACAATAGTAATCATTCAGAAGATGTTGATCACACCCTTAAGAGTTTCTTAGGCTTTAACCTGAACATTCTACTGTTCAACTAAGAAAAGGAAGTAAACGGCAGTGTGTAACCAAAACATCAATTCAATTTGTTTATTTATTTGCCTATTTTATTCATTTGATTTATATCATTAATTCTTTCCTGTTATTCATTCATCCAACATATAATTACTGTAAATCTATGAGCCAGACAGTGCTTGAAGCTGAGCATATACTGATGAATAGAATAGCCAGTATTCTTGGAGCACACAATAGAAGAGAAATCCATGTCTTCCAGAAGCCTTTCCCTATACCATCCTGCAAGTCACCAGGCTCATGCTATCCCTGAGCTCCAAAATCTTCACTGATTTGACAATGACAGCCCAGCCATTCTCCTTATCTTCCAAGGACCTTGGTGTGAACCAAATTTAATTATCTATCTCTAAAGCTATTACTAAAATAATCATGCCACTACAAACATGATACAGTGTGAAACCCATTGGACAGGGACAAAAGCAAAAAGTACATTGGAATCTCATCTTTGCTCCTATTAACTCTAGAAATTTACACCAAACTTCACTGAGACCAAATTACCTTATGTGATATATAGGGAAAGGGGATAGATTTTGGATTCAACATATATTTTGGATTCTACTAATCTTTGGGCAACTGACTGGAAGAGATCCATATTTGTACCCATTCCAAAGAAAGGTGATCCCACAGAATGTGGAAATTATCTAAAAATATCATTAATATCACATGCAAGTAAAATCTTACTGACAATAATTCAAAAATGATTGTTGTTGTTGTTGTTATGTGCCGTCGAGTCGGCCCCGACTCATAGTGACCTCTCCTTGGGTTTCCGAGGCAGTATCACTACGGAAGTAGGATTGCCCAACCTTCCTTCCGAGAAGTGGCTGGTGGGTTTGAACCGCCAGCCTTCTGGTTAGCAGTCAAGTGCTTTAGCCACTATGCTACCAGAGCTCCTCAAAAATGATTAGAGCAATATATTGACAGAGAACTTCCAGAAATGTAAGCTGGATTCAGAAGAGAATGTGGAACGAGGGATATCATTGCTGATGTCAGATGTATCTTGGCTTAAAGCAAAGAATACCAGAAAGATGTTTATTTGTGTTTTATTGACTATGCAAAAGCATTTGATTATGTGGGTCATGACAAATTGTAGATGACATTGAGAAGAATGGGAATTCCAGAACACTTAATTATACTCATGAGGAACCTGTACACAGACCAAGAGGCTGTCGTTTGAACAGAACAAAGGCACACTGCATGGTTTAAAAATCAGGAAGGGAATACGTCAGGGTTGTATCCTTTCACCACACTTATTCAATTTATATGCAGAGCAAATAATCTGAGAAACGGGACTATATGAAGAAGAACATGGCATCAGGATTGGAGGAAGGCTCATTAACAACCTGTGATACTCTGATGACACAATTTTGCTTGCTGAAAGTGAGGATGACTTGAAGCATTTACTGATGAAGATTGAAGAATACAGTTTGCTGTATGGATTACATCTCAATATAAAGAAAACAAAAATCCTCACAATTGGACCAATAAACTGCAGCACTGTAAATGGAGAAAACATTGAAGTTGTCAAAGACTTCATATTGATTGGTTCTACAATCGATACCAATGGAAGCAGCAGTCAGGACATCAGATGACGTACAGCACTGGGCAAATGAGCTGCAAAGGACTGCTTTCATGTGCTGAAGAGCAAAGATGTCTCCTTAAGGACTAAAGTGTGCCTGACACAAGCCATGGTATTTTCAATTGCCTCATATGCATGTGAGAACTAGACAATGAATAAGGAAGACTGAAGAAGACTCGATGTTTTTGAGTTGTGGTGTTGGCGAAGAATGCTGAAAGTACCATTGACTGCTAAAAGAACTAACAGATCTGTCCTGGAGGAAGTGCAGCCAGAATGCTCCTTGGAAGCGAGAATGGCCAGACTTTGTCTCACCTACTTTGATCATATTATCAGAAGGGACCATCCCCTGGAGAAGGATGTCATGCTTGGTGAGGTAGAGGGTCTAAAAAAGAGGGGAAGGCCCTCAATGAGATGGATGGACAAAGTGGTAGTGGTGATGGTATAGCAAGGATGGTGGAGCTGGCACAGGACTGGGTGGCATTTCATTTTGCTGTGCATAGAGTCACTATGAGTTGGAGACAGCTCGATGGCACCTAACAACAACAACAATCTCCAAACACCTAACATGTGTCTGAATTTGAGTAGGAATTCCCCCATATTATAATTTATATTTTGTTTAAACTTTAATAATGAGTAGATTAAAAGCAAACAATGTTGACTTGTATACATTTACATAGCTACTACTTGGCACATATTTGACTTAACCACAAGTGTCCTGATTCCACAATGAGTCCTGACCAGATAACCACAGAGAACTCGTCCAGCTTGAAGAGTCTAGTCTTGCTGACTCTCTTGATGGATTACTACTTGTCAGCTATGCAAAAGCAACTCAAGCCGAAGCTGATATTTCACCCTTTCCCAAACATCATGCTTTCCCTCACTTGGGAAGTCCTCTTTTCCTCTCCCTTTTTTAAAATCTCTATGTCATAGAACAAAATTATGTTCTCTTTTATCTCTTACCTAATATGTATATATGCCTATATCTTTATAATCAAGGTATCTAAAATATTTCATATATATATAGCATATATGAAAAATTAACCATTATATATCAAAATACCATAAGTCATTTTACCGTAAGCAACATATTCAAAGTTCCATTACAGACAAGCATAACAAACGTTCAAGGGTCTGTTTTGGAGGTATATAGTAATAAAGGGATTTCTCAGATAATATGACAAGAACAAAGACATTCCAGGGATAAAAACATCAGAATTTACACCTGTCCCCATCTCTGGCATCAGAAATCAGAGCATCTAGGATCTAAAACTTTCATGCAATGCCAGGTGGCTAGACCATGGAAAAGTGGGTTTCTCTATTAGCCCCAGACACACATGCTGAGACCTGACCCTGCCTTTGACAAATAATGATGGGGAACAAAGCAAGCTTTCAAACTGGTCAAAAATAGCTCAGTTATACTCAGTGGTGTCACTAAGGGGGTAAGGGGGTACAGACTGCACTGTGTGATACCGTCAGAGGGAATAACACCAAAATGACTGTCTATAAAAATTGTGTGCAGTTATTCAGCAGGAATTTATGATTTTTTATAAAAATATCCACCCCTGTAGTTAATTATAACAACAAAAACATTTTTCGTAAGTCCAGCTTACATGTGTCAATATACCTACAAGGCTAAAACTTTTTAAACATTCTTAGGGGCTCTGGTGGCATAGTGGCTAAAGCATTCAGCTGCTAAGCCAAATGTTGGCAGTTCGAACCCACCAGCCACTCCATGGGAGAAAATTAAGCGGTCTGCTTCAGTAAAGATTCACAGCCTTGCAAAACCTACAGGGCAGTTCTCCTTCCTAAAGGGTCACTAAGAGTCAGAATCAAATTTTTGGCATGGGCCTATGTTTGGCTTTTTAACGCACTCAGGTCAGAGCTGTCATTATTACTTGCTTATAAGGATGCTTTGGTTTCACCTGCATGCACTACCAACACACACTTGTTCTCTTTGCTGCTGCTGCTTTGATAGTTGATTTTGTCAAATTTTCCATTGTTATAGCTACAGTATTATGGCAAGTAGCATTTGTGAACCTATATCAATTTTGTGAAATTTGTGAAACCTATATCAATAACCTGTATTTTTTAAAGAATTAACTAGTATTTAAAGTAAAAGAGAAAAATAAAAAAAGGCTTCAGCTCAGTTACTCATATTGTTGTGACTAATAATGTAATAAAATGTACAGAGATTTTACAAAACAATTTTGTTGTTAGTATTCATAAAATCTAAGAAATATATTTAAGCAATTTACAACTGTATTCATCACATATTATTCTGTGACCAAAACTGATAATAAACATTACTAAAGATTCTGTGTGGTCTAATAGAGGAGGGGGTCCATGGAGGGAGGGTGCCATCATGAGTTACTGCACTGGATGACTCCAACCCTAGTGACACTACTGAGTACATTGCATCTTGTCTCTAGTTTAGTGGGTTTCACACCTGGAAGTTCCATGTTCATAAAGCTAAAGGGTAGCAGGGGAAGGTAAAGGAAGGAGAAGTAGAAGTGAAGAGTTTGACCACATTACATTTTATGGCTGCAGCGTAGTGCCTAAGGCACTTGACTGCTAACCAGAAGGCTGGTGGTTCAAACCCACCAGCCACTCCTTGGAAGGAAGATGGGGCGATCTGCTTCCGTAGTGATACTGCCTCAAAAACCCAAGGAGGGGTCGCTATGAGTCGGGTTCGACTGGATGGCACATAACAACAACAACAACAACATGGTAGCTTAGTGCCTAAGGCACTTGACTGTTAACCAGAAGATTGACTGTTCATACCCACCAGCCACTCCTCGGAAGGAAGATGAGGCAATCTACTTCCATAGTGATACTGCCTCAGAAACCCAAGGAGGGGTCGCTATGAGTCGGATCCGACTCGATGCCACATAACAACATAACAACAACAGTCTACCATTAAGAAGCTCTGGTGACATAGTGCCTAAGGCATTTGACTGCTAACCAGAGGGCTGGTGGTTGAAACCCACCAGCCCCTCCTTACAAGGAAGATGGGGCAACCTACTTCTATAGTGATACTGCCTCGGAAGTCCAAGGAGGGGTCGCTATGAGTCAAAATCAACTTGACGGCATATTACAACATCTACCATTAATGGGATTGTTTTAAAAACCTATTTGTCACAAATGCATGATCTAATTGGATTCACACAGTTTGAGGATGAAACTTAGAAACAGAAAGGATACTAAGAGCTGCAGGGCTCCTCCCTCTGAACTTAACGTAACCAAGACACTCATGGAACAGGATGCATAAAAACTGCTACTTTTTTCAAGGTCCACCTCAAATACCAACTGCTCTATGAAGTGTGCTTGGTTATTCAACCTTAAACAGCTCTGATTTTTCCTATCTGTGGCAGTTAATGTTGTGTGTCAACTTGGTGGGGCCACTGTTTTGAGTGGTTGGGCAGCTGGATGCAGTTATTCCCCATGACAAGATTGGAATCAACTCCACAGGGAATCTGCTGGGAGCAGCTAATTAGTTGCCTTTGGGGTGTGGCCTGCTTCCAGTATCTATGGGGAATCTTTGAGGAAGGTCTCTAGCTCTTTGGCACATCTGGATCCTGCATTTGGCTGAGTCTTCATCTCAGTGGCCTGCCATGTTGCCTGTTAATCTTGGCACTGTGCCATTTTACCTGTCGATCTTGGGTTCAGTAGCCTCAGCAGCCAGCAGCTGTATGAATCAGAAGAAAGCCTCCAGCTCTAGTGGGCCTCGAACAGGAGGCAGAGCTGAAGCCCAAGGTCAGGGGGCCTTCATCCAGCCCCTAGAGCCAGTACTTTGAACTCAGATTTCTAGCCTCCTAACCTGTAAGAGAATAAATTCCTATTTGTACAGCCACCCATTTGTGATAGCAGCACTAGAGAGCCAAGAAACTATCATTTCTTTCTTTAGCTCTCACCTCTACCCCTGATATAATACATATCAGTGCCTTTTGCTTGTTAATTAGTGCCTCATTCCTACCCCTTACACTCTGTGAATTGTCTCCAAGATGTCCAAGGATAGAAAGGTCTTTGGGGTTTCCAAAGATGCTCTGCAAAATGATACCCTTTCATTCCATACTAATTGTCGATTATATTGATAAATAAAATTTGAGGAGTGAAAAAAGGAGACCAGAATATCACCTTTCCTTCTGAAAAGATTAAATTATAAATTGTAGCTTCAGGTGTGCATCAAAAGGGGCTACTAAGTGTCCCTGTAGAATCGAACCACATCTTCCACTCGCCACAGAGGCAGAGTGCCCGTAGAAGAGCAGAGTAAGTTGCCTGCTCCCTACAAGCAGCTCACCCCCAAGAAGAATAAACAGAGAACAGACCTGAGCCTGTCCAGTGTGTTACTGCTAAATTTACCAATCTGATGATCCATTCTACTTCCAAAAGTATTAGGAAAAGCCCAAAAGTTATACCAATAAATTTTTCTCCCCTTGGAAGAAAACATCAGGATTGGAAGAGAAATAATTCCTTTTACACCTCCCAGCTTTGTGTTTGCTCTGATTGATGGACTTAGACATTAACCTTATGATCAGCCAGGCATGTGTATTCCCATTAGAGAATGATGGCAGCAATCTATGAGAAAAACCCAACTCCTGCCTTTATGAGGCTGCTGTTGCCACACCAGCCACTGCAGCTTCGGTCATCTTCCCGGGGCCACCGATTAGGAGATCAGATTTGCCCTCCCCCCCTACCCTCGAAGAATCTAGACTACATACAAACAATATAACTAATTTATTCAACTCCAAGGCCATAGTCTCCTCAAGGCTGAAAATGTGTTCTCTATTCTGTTTCCCACTCAAATTATATCCAGCCACATTATCCAATTTAGTATTCAGTGATCCTGAAATGAGATTAAAGACCACATAAGGATACACCAATAAGGAATGCATGATTGCATTCCAGCCATAACATTCTAACACTATTATAATAATTATTAATAGTATTAGCATTATTATTGAGATATCCAAATTTGAATAGAAGTCTTGTCCACTTGGAAATATCTAAGGAGAAACTGAGGCTTAAAGATTTAATCCCCAAGTAAGTTCAAGTCATAAGAAATGAAAGTTCAAACAAATGAATGTCCAAATTTAATTGTCTTACCCTGTTAGGTTAAAGTCCAATAAAATTAAAGCCCAGAATCCATCTCCCTCCATTTCTCGTGCTTCCCCAGTGAGATTCCATTGCCTGGGTTGGACTGTCTTCTATGGAGATGGATGTGGTTCATTCAAGGCCTTCAAAGGTTTACTTATACAAAGCTAAACTCTGGTGAACCTCAACTTTTAAGCACCCAAAGACTTAATAAGACTTACAAGAGAATCTACCCACCACATTGGTGAAAGCCAATCCCTCAGCTCTAGTTACCCCAGACAAAATTATGACTGAAAACCAGCATTTAGTGTTGTCAAGAACCATAGCAGTGACTCAGTGGTGAAGTCAGGGAAAAGATCTTTGTCTTAGCCAATGTGTGGTTATGTCAAGTGCCTGAAATCCATGACCTGTGAAGATAACTCAGAAGTTATCTACCAGTGAAGGGTTGATATTGGGAACTATCTTCTCCATATTCCAAATTCTTGACTTTCTTCTTGTATTCTGGCATCTCGTTGCTGCCTTGAGTCTACCTCTGTCTAATCACAGTGTCTACCCTCTGGTAACCAGGAATTCTCAATCAATGCCACTGGGGCCACATCCATGCTTCTTTTGAGGAATTGCTTAACTCCAAGAAACCTGCCTCCCACAGAAGATTTTGACCCTGTTCCCACATTTGTTTCAGATGAAACTTCTTGGACTGAAGGTCTAGTGCTTCGTTCATACCTGGGTTCTTGGGAGCTTAATAAAGTCCAGAACCTCTGTCATGTGTTCTTCAAGACAACAGCTTCCTCTGATTTGAATTCCATTCACTTCTTTGGCATTTTTTTTCGGGTATAAAAACCAAACTCACTGCCATCAAGTCGAATCTGACTCATAGCACCCCCTCCTTGGGTTCCTGAGGCTATATCACTACAAAAGTAGATTGCCCAAGCTTCCTTCTGAGGAGTGGCTGGTGGGTTTGAACTGCCAGCCTTCTGGTTAGCAGTCAAATGCCCTAGGCACTATGCCACCAGAGCTCCCATTCCAGATATATAACCAAAAACCAAAAACTAAACTCACTGCCATAGAGTTGGATCCAATTCAAAGTGTCCTCTTTGGGTTTCCAAAGCAGGATCACTAGGGAAATAGATTGCCCCATCTTCCTTCCGAGGAGTGGCTGGTGGGTTTGAACCACCAGCCTTCTGGTTAGCAGTCAAATACCTTAAGCACTATGCCACCAGAGCTCCCGTTCTGGATATATGTTGTTGTTGTTGTTATGTGTCGTCGAGTCGGCCCCAACTCATAGCGACCCCTCCTTGGGTTTCCGAGGCAGTATCACTACGGAAGTAGGATTGCCCAACCTTCCTTTCGAAGAGTGGCTGGTGGGTTTGAACTGCCAGCCTTCTGGTTAGCAGTCAAGTGCTTTAGCCACTATGCTACCAGAGCTCCTATATTCATCTATAAAAAGTGAATCACTTGAAACTCATTCAGGAGTTTTTGAATGTTTTCTACTCTTAGACCTGTGGACTACTCACATGAATTCAAAGTTAGTCTTTCCAGTTTCCTCCACAGCCCTGAAAGTAAAATGGAATTGAGAGCAGCCAACCTAGCACTGTGTACCCAGGCCTAGGCAGTAACAGTCTGAAGCTGGAATCTCACCAGTGCTTTTCCAGTTTTTCTTTCCCTTGTTGTTGTTGAAAATATTCACAGTAAAACATACACCAATTCAACAAATTCTACAGGTACAGCTCAGTGACACTGATCACATTCTTCAGGTTGTGCTTTGTAGTAGCATGGAATTCAATTGCCTTCAAATGCAGCCAGTGTTGTTCTGCTCACTAATTCCTAAAAGGACAGTAGAGATTCTATTTTCTGTATAATCAGATTTTTGTCTCAGCTTTGTCCTGCATTGAACAGCTTGTACAATGGCCCAAAGCATGGACTTTTGAGTATTTACTTGGACCTCTAAGCTCCACACGTGTGCTGTCTTCCCCCATAAAAACCATCTTTTGCTTATGGCAAAAACCTCAATAAACTGCTAGCACACACCCAAGTCAAATACTGCATGACTGTCTTAAATATTCTGACCTAAGACAGAGCAGTTAAACGTCAAGTATATAACTATAAAACTCACCTGGATTAATATAAATCTCTACAAGTCACCAAAGTCAAAAACTCTGCCCTCACACTGAAAGGCCATGGTCAAAACCATACATCTTGCCCATTAAAAATCCTGCCACAAATATAATTTGCCCCACTAAATTTTACTCTTTTTGTTTTAATTTCTAAGTGACACTGGCCAATGTAAAATAATACTGGACAATTTTGAAATTATCACCCGAAAATGATCCCCTACTCCTCTTGCCTGCCACTTAGCCATGGAAGGTCCATGCAAAGCCATGCAACCCAGAAGCAGGCTGCCAGAAGAAGAGCAGAATCAAGTCAGTTATTCTCCCTAAATTTGATAACTAATGAGTTATCAGAGAAGAGAGAAGCCAGTAGATACATTTGAAACATGGAAAAAAAACTTTGGCAGTAGGGGCCATTCATATTCCCCTTACCAGTGTCCATTCATCCCCTGCAACTCTCGGCAAAGAACATCTCATTTAGTGGATGCTCAGTTCAGATGCATTTATATGGAATTGGAAACTGAATTGGAACGCAATCTGGATGTTTTTCCTTTTCTGTGTCACTGCCACCCTAACAGAGAATCTTTACAAATGTAAAAGAAGCGAGCCCACCTGAAATGTACATCAGTTCCCAGCACAGGATAAACCAATGTACGAGATATTTCATTGAATCTAAGAGATTTAATTAGGTCATCCTGTGAAAGTGAGCTCACAATTAGTCATTTCTCACCCTGGCCCAGGACCTGTTTCCAACCAGCTGCTTTAACCCCTTTTCCCCACATGGACTGGTAGGAAATACCCAAATAGCTTTTTGCCCTGGAAACATCCCTGTACTGATTTTGCGAATGGCTATCCAATGACTTAGTCAAGGCCAGGCTTCCTTTATATCAGAATAATTGCAGAATGTTAAATATGAAAGGGATAACACAGAACATCTAGGATAATGCTCTCTTGACTTACTTAAAAAAAAAAAAAGAAAGAAAGAAAGAAAACACAGAAGTCTAGAGAGAATAAGTGATATTCCCAGGCTCCCTCAATGCCTACAATGGCAACGTCCAGCCTAGATCCTACATCATGTGACCATGAGAACCTGAATCTCACTACTCTGAGGTCTTTGTATGCTTTGCACCAATAGCTACAGCTTTACTGGCTCTATTATATTGGTTGTAATGTCATAGACTAGGAATGATGGGAACATGAGCTAAAACAATTATGATTCCACGGAAATCGCCTTGCACGCTGCTCTTAGGGCCAGGGATGGGGAGGTGCAGACATGCTTCTTCTAAAGCTGCATGACCTCTATTTGATTGAAAGCAACATCTGGTCTCCAGGCATCCAGTGGTGTTTCTCCTATGGAGAGGTAGCCAACTGCAGACAGATGTGACATTTCCTCAACACGCTGTGCTGACATCACTGACATACACCCTATTTGAACAATGGACAGCCAAGCTTCTCGACACCTTTAAATCCGAAGCAATCCCAACCCAGGATAGCTGAAGAGCCGTTCTGTGCATAGGCTTTTCCTCAGAGAAACACAAAAGAACGTGTCCAGCTCTCATGCTGACTCCTCACCCCACCCCCATCTTTTTTTTTTTTTTTTTTCTGCTACATATCCTGTCACTTAAGCCCAAAATCATTCCGTTTCACACAATAAATGTGAATCACAGAATGCAGAACAGGTATATGGCCTACAAGAAAATGAAAACGTCTTAAATTTCAGCCACCCAAAAGCCACCAGGCAGAATACTCTCTCTTATAGCTGTCATGTATCACTTCATTCTAACACTGAGCCCCCAACCTTCCCTCAGTCTGTTCCCTCCTGCCTATCTCATTGCATCCTCACAACCCTGTACATCATGCAGTCGAATGGGAGATACTATTATACTATTACCTCCAAGAGCCTGCCATCCAGAAAGAATGTGTCAGGCCGAATGTCACTTAAGTCATCTGTGGCCAAGCTAGGACTAGCAGTAGAGATCTGCTTCTGCTTCTAAGTCACAAATTAATTACAGTGGACCAAAGATAAAAGTCATAGGAACACTCAAGAGCTATGAATGTACTGTGAAAATCACATGGTGCTAGTATTATTCTTTAGATTGTTTGGTTTATAGTTCCAAGAACTGGAATATGTCCTCTGTTCTCCTTTCTCTAGTCTCTGAAGTGGACCTTCTTTGTAAATCACATGACATCAAGGACATTGCTTAAATTTCCTTCCAGATCAGTTCTTGATCTTAACTGCCCTCATTTCCCACTTTTGCCCATAAATACCAATTACTGAATGCTTACTTTACCCTTTTAAGTGCATTACATAAAATAACTTATATAATCTCTCACTGCCAGGGAGTCGGATCTGAATCATAGCAACCCCTCCTTGTGTTTCTGAGGAGGTATCTCTATGAAAGTAGATTGCCCAACCTTCCTTCCAACAAGTGACTGGTGGATTTGAACCGCCAGCCTTCTGGTTAGTAGTCAAATGCCTTAAGCACTACGCCACCAGAGCTCCCAACTCATATGCTATTTACTGTTATTGTGTGCAGTCATGTCAATTCTGACTCACAGTGGCCCTGTAGGACAGAGTAGATCTGCTCCACAGGGTTTCCTGAGCAGTAATCTTTAGGGGAGCAGTTTGCCAGGTTTTTTCTCCTGCAGAGCCACTGGTGGTTTGAATAGTTGACTTTCCAGTTAGCAGCTGAGTGCTTAATCACTGCACCTTTTATGAGGTCAAAATTAGTATTATCCTCATTTTGCAAGTGAAGAAACTCAAGCACAGTTAGTTGGAAGTAGAGCCTAGATTGAACCCCGGCAGCTGTCAGAGCCCATGCTTTAAATCACAGTGATATACTCCCACTCAAGCCCACAGAAAGAACCAAGCACACATTGAAAGCCCTCTGATCCATATGGTCAGTACCAGTAGTTATTTAATTGAAAAAATTTGCTAAAGCAGAAGTCATTAAAAAGGCAAACACATACTTGCATTTATTTTACATCAAAAGAAAATATTTCCAGCAGGTAATGACTTTTAACTCTTCCAAAACTATTCAACTTAACTTTCCAAAAATACAAACAAGCAAAAAAAAAAAAAAAAAAACCCTCATTTTTTTGGAGGTCGGGGGGGGGGGCTCATATTTCATTGGTCCACATAATTATAATAGCAAATTCAACAGACATAAATAGGTTTGGAAACAAACACAATTAGCTTTTTAAAAAGATAACAATTGACTATGAGCATTCAACAGGCCACAGCAGAAAGAATGCTTGCTTCAGCATCATATACGCTAAATTTTGAACAATCGGGAAGAGGTTGGCATGGCTCCTGTGCAAGGATGACACAGCCAGGAGGAATGGAAAATATGGAACTGGTGTACTGTGCACACAGATGTTAATGTAGCTTCTTCTATTCCTACATACACATATGACAATTAATAAGACAGGGACTCATAACAATTCTAATTTTTGGTTTATATGGAATATGTTACGTTAATTCAGCAATTAAGTAGATCAAAGGAAGGACATAAGAGGCTTAGAAACTGGGTAGTTGCAGGAGGAAAAGGAAAGAGTAGACAAAAGCAAGGCTGGATGCTTGGGAGAATGAACCACTAAATGGGGCTGAGAATAGTTCATGAAAGTGGGAAGGTATTGTAGGACTGTACTGAAGACAAGAGAACATCTAAGGACAGGTATTTATCAGGACATTAGGGTTGAATATTGGCCCTTCATACAAAGTCAAAGTTGGGAAAGAAAGTTTTAACATCTTCTGCCTAGCTCAGGCCATACATTTGGATAAGTTCTTCCAAAAAGAGAGAATGGGGGAGGGGAAGGAACTTTTGAAACAACATCAGAATCTTTACAAAGCCTCAATAGGTACTAATTAGGGGTCTGACAGAATGCAGTAGGGAGGTAGTTCACAAGTTCCATATGATGGCAGCTGGCATCACTTCAAGAGCTTAGAGCACAACATGAAGCCACTGTCTTTTAATAGTTCCTATGCCAAGTAACTCTAGAAATATCCTTCTCCAAAATCTTTCTTTCATGACGACACCAAGACTTTGAGGAATACCTTCTGATACAAGGGATCATTGTGGTGGTTACTGCTTTGAAAAGAAAAAGTGAAAACCATGCTCATTCAGCCAAGAAGCCCAATTACTTTTGAACTTCAAAGGAACAGAAGCAAAAGGTACAAGTATACAGATTAATCCAGTATGCCTTATGCTAAGGGAAGGAGAGAAAGATGGTGTAGGCAGGATTAAAAAGAGACAAGTGCCAAGAACGAGAGATAGGTGTCTTAGAATGTTGCCATTGAACATGGCAGACTGGCCTCTACAGGCTGATGAATTGTTGGTGTCTATTAGTTTCCCAGAGCTGTTGTAAGTGGGGTCTCACAGTTTTGGAGGCCAGAGGCTCAAATCAACATGTTGCCATGCCATGCTCTCACTGAAGACTTTAAGGGAGGGTCTCTTCTTGTCTTTAGCAGGGCAGGTACACATACTCATAAAATTGTTCATACAATTTTAGGGGTTCACAGGTTTCCCATGGTAGATTCATGGGCTTACTAATATCCACAAAGGTGACTATTAAATTAGTGTAAAGTGAGAAATGACAAATTCATCATGTTTCTCCTCACCTCACTTCACTGCAAATATCCAGTCATTTCTATTTTCCAGTAGCAATGCACAGAATCAGAACTAATATCACCAGCAGCTTCTCACATCATGCTATATTTAAACCAAGCCACAACAGGAGGGAGGTAAACTAACAGGAAACGTCCAACTTTGGTAATGGATGATTTGGGTAGATGAGCCATTTTTCTTTAAGGCACTAGAGGCTGTGAGGTCTAAGAGGGGAGCCCAGGACACCAGTGAAGGAGCACTGAGGTTGAGTAATTAATCCTCAGATAAGTCACATACAGCTCCAAGAGCTATTAGGCATTACAGATTTTATAAGGCTTATGGGGGAGAAATGAGTACAGGCAAGCTCCTTTGAGAAAATCTGCTGTAAAATAGCCAGTCTCAAAGAAATACAGTAGGGAACTATTATTAGCTTACAGAGTTTTCATTTGACAATAGGTTTTATTATAGGTCTCCTCTAAACAGCACCTAAGAGCATTTAAAAATCATTCAATTTTCAAAAATGTGATTTACTACCTACTTATTGTGTAAAATGTCTTGTTCTCCTGAGAATAAAGATGTTCTACACCAATAAACTATTTTAATTCATCATCCGTAGCTCCTTCAGAGACCACAATGTTTGATAGATAGTAGGGGCAATCCACTGTGTTATTGCAGTGGCTGTATGCAGAAGGATAATCAATAGATTGGTGTCAACCTGAGGAACACAGGGGAAGCAGCACTAGTGGATTTCTTCTTGGCTTTGACTTGAGAGTATTGGTATTCCATGTTTCCACCAGTAATCTACATAATAGACTAGTTAGCACAACATTCAGCTTTGCAAGTGACACAGATCTAGAGTGGCTGGCATTTCAACTGGAAGATTAAATGCCCTTGTATAGTTGAAGAGTGTCTAGCAGTAAAGAGAATTGAACATGAAAAGGATAAATGAAGGAGAGTTTAACTGGAGAGAAATAACAGCAAGTGCAAACAAATGAAGGTACATAAACAGAAAAAGGACCTCTCCTGAAAAAATAATAGTACCCAAAAGATATAGAGAATCAGATCTGGAGACATAATGACCTTGGACCAATAGTTGGATCTTGATTTTAAAAGAAATAATTCACTTACTAAGAGTATTTATCAAGCAGCTACTCTGGACCAAGTAAGGAATTCTGGTAGCTTAGTGTCTAAGGCATTTGACTGCTAACCAGAAGGCTAGAGGTTCAAACCCACCAACCACTCCTCAGAAGGAAGACTGGACAGTCTACTTCCATAGTGATAACCAAAAACCAAACTCACTGTCGTTGAGTCAAATCCAACTCATAACAACCTCTTTGGGTTTCTGAGACAGTATCCCTACAGAAGTAGATTGCTCAATCTTCCTTCCAAGGAGTGGCTGGTGGGTTTTAACTTCCAGCCTTCTGGTTAGCAATCAAATGCCTTAGGCACTATGCCACCAGAGCTCCTGCAATATACCACCAGAGCCACTGCCTTGGAAACCTAAGGAGAGTTGAGATGAGGCTGTGAGTCGGATTCAACTCGTTGGCAGTGAGTTTTTGTTTTGTTTTGTTTTGTTTTTTACTCTGGACCAGTCCTGTTATGCTGAAATATATAAATATAAGCACAAACAAACCATGTTTGGTTTCTTCCCAACAAGTAATTGTTTATAGTAGCATGTGTTTTATTGGAGACCAGGAATCCAGGAAGTTTCTCTTCAGCTTTGGAGGACTGTTGGGGAAGAGACAAAACAAATAGGGCTGAAAGGTGAGACATCAATTAAAAGGATAAAGTAACTGGGTTTTTCAGCTTACATAGTGATCTAATAGTGCTCTAATATGGATTACCAGATAGTTTCCATATTCTTAGAATGGACCTTCTTTTAAAATGGGTCTAAACAATTGCATAATGGTTTATACTATAAAGACAATGGGACAGTCAAAGTTAAAATAGAATGTGGGTGGATAATATGGGAACCTACTTTATAAAGCTCAGAAAATACAATAATCTCTTTTGCCTAAGGGTTTCAGCAGGGTCCCTTTTAAATGAAGGAAATGGTTCATAGCCTCTCATGCCTCTTCTAATTGATTATATCTATCAGAGTTCTGATTTATGAATGATTTTCAGATTCTCAAATTGGAAATTAATCCATCAACCTGGACTAAAGTAGGCATTTCTAGACATGTTTGACTATTAGGCATTTATCTCCTTATTGCATTACCGTTTATCTCTGCCACTGTCTAATTGGTATACAGAGCGAAAACCTAACTTGACTTATGTTCAACCACTACATTTTAGATTTCATGGATATTTCCCATTACATAGCCACAACTATGTGCTATAGATGCTCTTTTTTTCTCCTTAACCTTTTAAAAAGCCAGTTGTTATGACATCCATTCCAACTCCTGGTGACCCATGTGTGTCAGAGTAGAGCTGCATTCCATAGGGTTTCCCATGGCTGACTTTTCCCAAGTGGATCACCAGGCCTTCTGATGCAGCTGTAGTGGACTAGAACTGTCAACCTTTCAGTTAGTAGTGAAGCACATTAACCATTTGCACCAACACCCAGGGACTTTCTTAACCTCTTACTCTATCTGGTTTCTAGTATTTATTTTCTAATTTAACAACCTGAGATATGCAAATGACACAACCTTACTTGCTGAAAGTGAAGATGACTTGAAGCATTACTGATGAAGATTAAAAACTACAGTCTATAGTATGGATTACATCTGAACATTAAAAAAAAAAAAATGAAAATCTTCACAACTGAACCAATAAGCAACGTTACAATAAATGGAGAAAAGATCGAAGTTGTCAAAGATTTCATACTACTTGGTTCCACGATCAACACCCATGGAAGCAACAGTCAAGAAATCAGATGTCATATTGCACTGGGCAAATCTTCTGCAAAAGATCTCTTTAAAGTGAAGAGGAAGGAAGTCTCTTTGAAGACTAAGGCAGGCCTAACCCAAGCCATGGTGTTTTTAATTGCCTCACATGCATGTGAAAGCTGGACAATGAATAAAGAAGACCAAAGAAAACTTGATGCTTTTGAGTTGTGGTGTTAATGAAGAATATAGAAAGTGCCACAGACGGCCAGAAGAATTAACAAATCTGTCCTGGAAGAAGTGCAGCCAGAATGCTCCTTGGAAGTGAGAATGGCCAGATTTTGTCTCACCTACTTTGGTCATGTTGTCAGAAGGGACCATTCCCTGGAGAAGGATGTCATGCTTGGTAAAGTTCAGGGTCAGTAAAAAGGAGGAAGGCCCTCAACGAGATGGATTGACACAGTGGCTGTAACAATGGGCCAGGTATAGCAAGGATTGTGAGGCTGGCACAGGACTGGGCAGTGTTTCGTTCTGTTGTACATAGGATCACTATGAGTCAGAACTGACTTAATGGCACCTAACAACAACAACAATTTAAAAAGTAGTATGTATTTAGTAAAGGTTTAGAACTTTTATTTAGAAAATTCAGGAAAGTAAAAGTAGAAAATCAAAATCACCCCAAACCCAATCGCTCAAAGGTAAGCACTATTCATGCCTGTGTTTAATCTGGCCCACGCTTTCAGCATTTATATGTTTGCTTTATGATGTACACTTTCATGCATGAAATTTCCCATGGCCTTACCCAGATTTGGACAACTGGATGGACACAAAGAACAGCCTTCAGTTTATCCATTTCTCATAGTAACTGCATCCATTGCTCACACTGATTATAATAACTCTTATATCTGGATAATGACAAAAAAGAGTGGGGGAAGTGTTGCCTAGTGGTTATAAATCCAGCAATAGACTCGCTGAGTTTAAATCCTGCCTCAATTCCTTCTTATCTGTTTTATCTTCAGCAAGACACTTAATCTCTAAATCTGATCCCATGTCATTAAATGGTTAGTACAATTGCCTACCTCATGAGAGTTACTGTGAGAATTAAATGAATATCCACAAAACATGGCCAATACAATGCTTGTCACACAGAAGGGGCTCAGCAAGTACTGGCACTTATATTTTATATTTTGATGATGATGACAATGATGATGATACATTAAGTGAGTATTTGCTCTGTGTGTGTGTGTGTAGACTCCTTTTATGTAAGTTAAAGTACTGTGATCATCTCTCCATATTGATAAGCATTATTCTGAAGTAGAACTTCTAAATGGCTATATAATATTCCACCATTTGCTTTTATTACCAATTATTTAACCTGTTGCCTATATAGGATATTTTATTCATTTGTAACTTTTTAATCATTATAAACAATGATGTAGAATTAGTGGATCATAAAAAAAATAAATAAATAACTCACTGCCTTCAAGTCGTATCCAACTGATAGCAACCACTCCTTGGGTTTCCAAGGCAGTATCACTACAGAAGTAGATTGCCCAATCTTCCTTCCAAGGAGTGGCTGGTGGGTTTGAACTGCCAGGCTCTGGTTAGTAGTCAAATCCTTAGGCACTACAAAAATTCAAAGCTCCTAATATGTGTTGCCCAGAGATATTGGGCCCCTGGGTTTTCCCAGGAGCAGTATTGAGAAGTCATATGTTGATGTTAAGTCATAGCATTCACTCTCCCTATCTACCTTCACATAAACCTCAAGATGATTATTAAAAAATTCAATAATTTTCAATAAACACTTTTACTTCTAAGATATCCCTTTTGTCTTGTCTTTCTTTCCACAACTACAGTAACCAACATAATAGATGGCCCCCCTTCTCTCTGGCTTATTCCATAGTGATAATGACCAACAAGTCTCCTTATTTCCCACCTCTCCCCATTTCACCTACCTTCTACCTCACTGCCATATTAATCTCATCATATCAGTCCCCACCAAAAATCCCCCAGTGGCTCCACACTGGCTGTGGAATAAAGCTCAGACCTCTTAGCCTGTTATTCAATAGGATTTAGAATCTATCTCATCCTACCTTTCTGGTCCCTCTGCTCCTCCAGAAAAAACATGCCCCTACCAAGCTTTGTAATATACAGCTGCATATGTTTGCTTATATGTTCCCCTTTGCCAAGAATTCTCTTTCCTCTTTCCATATTACAAGATTCCGCTCAATGTCATTACCTCCATGAACACTTCTCTGACCCCTAGCCAAATCACATCTCCTACTTCTGAATTCTCATATTTCCTTATTTGTTTGGAGAGATGTGGTAAGCAGAATACACAGACATACACACATACACTCTACTATGTCCATGTTCAAATCCCCAGAAAGTATGAATACCATATTTTTATGCAAACAATGCTCACCTGCTACATTTGTTTGTCAACTGCTTTCTCCCCTCCCCAAGAGGTATTTTCCATAAATGCCACTATGCCTATTTTCTTAACACATTGTTATAAAAAAAATTAGCATAGTGCATTTACCATAATACCTTGTGGGGTTGCAGTTGGCAAACAAACATAGAAGGCACATGTTATTTGCATAAAAAATGTGGTATGGCATAGTACACTATATGGCAATGGGGAATGAAGTTTGCAAATGTAATTAAGGTTGCTAATCAGCTCACCTTAATATAAAACGATTATCTGGGATTATTCAGGTAGACCATGTAATCCTAAGCGTCCTTGAAATGTAGAAAAGGAGCAGAAGAGTCAGTGTCAGGGAGATGTGATGTCTCAGTAATGATGATGATGATGTTCTTAAATTCCTGGGGTTGCTATAACAAAATACCATAAAGCAGGTGACTTTAAAGAACAGCAATGTATGGTCTCACAGTTCTGGAGGCCAGGAGTTCTAATTCAAAGAATGGGCAGGGCCGTGATTTCTCTGTCTACTCAAAGGGAAGCTCCTTCCTCATCTTGTATAGCTTCTGGTAGCTCCAGCAGTCTCTTGAGGGTTCCTTGGCTTAGTGTATCTTCTCATGGTGTCTTCCCCTATGGGATTCTGTCTCCCTGCCTATTCTCTCCCTTTATAAGACATCTCTCAGAAATGGTTAGCATCCACCAATCCTGTATGACTTCATTAACTAATAATATCTTCAAAGTAAGGAAATACACCTGGGTTTGTATTCTGAGTCTACTACTGACTAATCATGTGGCCCTGGATAATGTTTGATAACTTCTCCAGTACAAACCCCCATTCTGTGGGGGAAAGATGAGGCAGTCTCTTTTTGTAAAGATTTATAGCCTTAGAAACCCTATGGGGCACTTCTACTTTGTCTTATAGGGTCACTATGAGTTGCAACTACTCAATGGCAGTGAGGTTTGCAAAGTTCTCTGATCTGTAAAATGTGGAGAAAGATGCTTACATCATGGGGCTGTTGTAAATATTAAGTAACAATTTTTTATATATATCTTAATGCAAAAATAGTGTAATTGGTACATAATAGACACTCAGTAAATCTTGCATGATTAGTCCTAATTTCCTCTTCCTTATGGGCTTTAACACATTCATTCTTTGTTCATTGCTTTGTGGGAAAATGCCGTATCTTCAGTAGACAACTAAGAACAACAAGATTGAAAAAGCTTACTGTGTTTTGCTTTGTTTTGACCTTTTTATGCCAGGATCTTAACACACAGTAATGCAGGCTTAAGAAAATAAAGAAGAAACAGATGAAGTAATTAAGAAAAGAAGGTAATGAGGGAATTTGAATAAATTTATCATTTTTTATTAGAATAAATTTACCATTTTTCAGCTATATGTTTTGTGTTGTATCTTCTTAAAGATTCTGCCAACCTGGGTATAAAGAGGAGAGAAAATGTTTCATAAAATTCTTCCTCAGAGAAATAAAAGTAAATAGATTTTGCATGACACACAATTAAATTTTAGGTTTTTATGAATGTTCCTCATCAATCAATGGAACATTTTCAAATTGTAAACAGCTTATGATGATCAAAACAAACAGCAAAAACAGGCCACAAATTGATACAAATAATTTTCTCTCTAAGGTGTTGATTGAACAAAATGGAACCTTATTAAGACTCAATTAAGAAGAACTCACCAGGTAGTCATAAATGACCTAATGCACCTTGTGGGTTCACAAAAATAGCTCACAGAGTGGAGGAAGCTGTTTGTTGTTGTTTTTGCTTTAGGATTTGCTCCAAGCATTGTTTTAAAATTATCCTAGAAATCACTTGCATATTGAGATAGCAAGTTTCACACAATGTTGTTGGTGCCAGGTAGTCTCGAGTCTGTTCTGACTCATAGTGACCCCATGTCCAACAGAACAAAACAGTGCCCAGTCCTGTGCCATCCTCACAATCCTTGCCATGTTTGAGCCCATCATTGCAGCGATTGTGTCAATCCATCTCATTGAGGCTCTTCCTCTTTTTCATTGACCCTCTACTTTTCCAAGCACGGTGTCCTTCTCCAGGGTCTGGTCCTTACCGATAACATGTCCAAAGTAAGGAAAGATGATGTCTCACCATCCTCACTTCTAAGAAGCATTCTGGCTGTACTTCCTCCAAGACAGATTTGTTCAATCTTCTGGAAGTAATGGTATATTCAATATTCTTCACCAACACCATAATTCAAAGGAATCAGTTCTTCTCCAGTCTTCTTTATTCACTTTCCACCTTTCTCATGCTTATGAGGAGGTTGAAAATACCATATTTAATATAATGACTAGGGTCAAAGAGGTAAGAAAGGAAGGATGGAAGTAAGGAAGGAGACTGACAGTTCATTCGCTCCTTTCTATCCCAAGACTGTGCTTAACTGCCTTCACATGCACCTCATTTAATTGCGTAAATGTGAAGTTTCAGGGAGAATGTGCCAACAAAGAACTAGTCTCACATACTGTAATATAGACTGAACTCAGGCCATGAGGGAATTCAGTTGTTGCTGAATTAATGATATATTTTTGACCTAGCGTGTTTGTTTATTAATTTGTATTCTGGAATGAATCAAACTCAGTTTCCTGAGATGTGATCTTCTAGTTTAATTTTCAAGGAAACAAGTTAAAAAAAACATGAACTTGCTCTTTAAAAAGGAAGACTGGGCAATCTACTTCCATAAAGATTTACAGCCTTGGAAATCCAAAAGGGGTCCCTGAGTCCTAATCGACTGGATGGCAATGAGTTTGGGTTTTTTTAGTTTTCCTCTTTGAAAAGAAAACAGACTAGTCCTGATCAACCTTAATACATACCAAAAAAAATAAAAAACTCACTGCCTTCAAGTGGAATCCACTCATAGCGACCCCTCCTTGGTTTTCTGAGGTGGTATCACTATTGAAGTAGATTGCCCAATCTTTCTTTCGAGGAGTGGCTGGTGGGTTTGAACCGCCAGGCTTCCGGTTAGCAGTCAAATACCTTAGGCCTGGTGGTAGGTGGGGTCTTCTTCCCACCCCCTGTTTTCTCACCAGCAAAGGGACATAAATACTTCTTGGAATGAAGAGCTATACAAAGAGAATTCCATGCATTCCCTGCCCTCCATACCTGCTTAAATCATGAATAATCAGTTCCCTTTGACGACAGATTTTCAGAAGATTCTTCTGGTATCTGGCACAAGCAGTTTATTACTCTTAGAATTATGTGTTCAATCATAAGTCAAAAGAATAATTGTCAGGCTGCCAAAAGTTACAATTCTGAGCTTTATTTTCACTTTCATTGTTGTGGTTTTGTTGTTCTCAGTTAGTTGCTATCAAGTTGGCTCCTACTCTTGGTGACCTTAACAGAAAGAAATGTAACTAAATAAGCAATATTTTCTGGAAAGTGAGTTTAATACAACCAACTACCAAGGCCACCTTTTGTCTCATTTTCTCTCTCACCTATATCTAAGAACAAAGATGAGCAAATTTAATGAAATGACTAGAAATGGCCTCATGAAAATAAAAGTTACTAATTATCTCCCCAAACTTTATGAATGTGTTAAAGTGCATATTCCAGTATTACTTATTCAGTCCCAATTGCTCAGTACTAGAGATTGTGCCATATGGCATCTCATTTAGTCTTCACAATAATTCTATCAAATGGTTAATATTATTGCCTTCTATAGAGGAACAAATTCAGGATCAGGGAAGAGGAAAAAACATGGCCAGAGTCCCACAGCTAGAAAGAAGTCATGATTGGAACCCGGGTTTAGGCTTGAAGCCCTTTGCTCGTCCACCATCACTTAGTACTTGCTTCTAACCCCCAAAGTCCTGTAATAAACACAGAGCCATAACAGCTCTCCTCACCACCACTGTCACTGTTCTCTGCTATGTTTTAAACATCTGCTTTATCTGCAGATAAAATGTGCTGATTGGATGATTGAAACCCTACCTGACTAATTTAGACCTAATTTTAACAGAATGAGAAAAAAGGATTATCTCCAAAACATTTGCTGGGCAGATTGAAAATATCAAAGCAGATAGACCCAGTCATATAAAAACTATTAACGTAAGTCACATTGCTCTGCAGAGCTACATGCTAATGATTTCCTTTTCTTGTTCAAGTGTTTCCAAAAGGCAACAAGCTTCAAGCAGAATGAAGAAAAACGAGGCTATCCAACCAATGAAAAAAGAAAGTCTTGCATGTTCATTTCTTCTGTGTTTTACATTGGCTACAGAAAATGCCGATTGTTTATGTAGTGGGGAGCCCCTGTGTTTTTACTGATTAAAAACATCACATGCTTTGGAAATTGTCTCCAGCATTTGTTACCTGTAAGACTTGGACAAGTCCAGTAGCCTCTTTTTCAGTTTCCTCTCTCTAAAATGTCAATAATAATACCCCAAAACCCAAACCCACCACCATTCCTACTCATAGCAACCCTTTAGGACAGAGTAGAACTGCTCCATAGGGTTTACAAGACTGTAAACCTTTACAGAAGCAGACTTCCTCATATTTCTCCCACAGAGCATCTGATGGGTTCAAACTGCCAGTGTTTTGATTAGCAGTCCAATGTTTTAACCACTGCACCACTAGAGCTCCTTAATAGTAGTAATACTGGTTAACAGTAATAATAATAGTAAAACTCATAGAGTTGTTTGAAGTATGTTATGGTAGTTGTGTGTCAACTTGGCTGAGCCTGGGTCTGAGTGGCTGGGCAGCTGGATGTACTTATTCCCCATAATGAAACTGGTAATCAACTCTATGGTTGAAGCTACTGTGAATCAGCTGAGTAGCTGCCTTAGGGATGCTTGTGGTCTGCTTCCAGTATATAAGAAGAAGTGTTAAGGAAGGTCTCGAGCTTTCAGCATGGCTGGGTCTGCATTTGGCTGAGTCTTCATCTCCATGGCCTATAATGCCATCTGCTACTCTTGGGACTGTTAATGGACTTGGATTAGTGGCCTGCCGTGTTACCTGATAATTTGGGGACTCTTCCATTTTACTTGTCAATCTTGGGCTTATCAACCTCAGAAGACTGCACCGACCTAAGTGAAGAAATGCCTGCAGCTCAAGCAGGAAGCAAGAAGCAGAGCTGAAGCCAAAGGTTGAAGGGCTTTCACCTCCCCTAGAGCTGGCACTTTGAATTCAGACTTCTAGCCTCCCAAACTGTAAAAGAATGAATTCCTTTTTGTTCAAGCCACCCATTTGTGATATTTTCTGTTTGAGTGGTGCTAGAAGACCTAGAAAGCATATGTTAGAAGTTTAGCACAAAGGAGAAATGGTAAGCACTAAATAAATGGTCACTTAAAAATATTATTTTATGGCTTTTTGTCTCTAGAATGCATATAAATGACACTAAACTTGAGCTTGTATCAACTGAATTATTCAATCAGTTGCAGCATTGTTCCCTAATTCCTCCAAGTCATTTTTAGAGCTCTCCAACAAGTTATTCACAAAGAAACACTTCTCATGAAAATTATGATAAATATTTAAATATTTGCTGTGTTTCCTAGGAATCTTGGAGGGAAAAGAACCACAATAATCACATGCTTTCCTAGGCATATCATCAACCATTTTTATGGAAGGTGGGAAAGGGAAACACATTTTCCATGGAAAAGAGAAAAAAGGATTTTTCATAGAAATGACTTATCTGGCATTATAATTATAATTGCATCAGTGATTTTTGCATACCAAGATAGAAAATTTCTTGATAAATATAAATTAAAAAGAGAGGATTTCTTTGTTCTCATTATTGAGTCCCAACTGCACAGTACTAGATGCTGTGACATATGGTATCTCACTTATTTCTTAATAACGTTCCCATTGCTTCCGCATCACAAAAAAAATAAAAGAATTCCAACACTGCAGCACCCACCCTTGCCACATGCATTTGAGTACCTGTGAGCAGGCAGGCATCAAGGAAAATGAAAAATGCTGAAACTGGATTCAGAGCTTAGCAGATTACAATTTACAGGTTCTAATGCAATACTTTCCCACCCTGCAAATAGCAAACTCTTACTGCTAAAGATTTGAGACAACCCCGTTCCAATAGCTTATTCATAGAAGCACAGGGTGTGTAAACCATGTACACTGGATTCTGATGGCTTCAACACAGCCCCCGGAAAAGAAACACACCTTTAGTCAGGATCTCTCTACCCACTTTCCTGTGGGTACCCAGAGGAAGTTTCTTGACAAAACTTACACTATTTTCTCTAAATCTATGGGAATTTGGCATATCATATGCAAGGCATTGAAGCTAAGCTACCTAGCACTACATATGGCAAATGCTTTAATTCCCTGACAAAAGGATCTTCATGTTAATGACACTGTAAGAGAGCTTATATTCAAGAAGTTTCCCTGCTTCTTCCAAAGTGGTCAATCACTAGCCCTCCAAAGAGCAAACACTTGGATGACACCACAGACCAATGTAACTGCCATGTTTCATAGAACTCTCTACTGGGAAGTACATACGGAGTAAGAACTACCGATTGATCAGGAAGAGAACAAAGTGAACTTACTTTCATTTATAACACATTACATCAACACAAAACATTTTATTAACCCAAATTCCCTGTGTTGTTCCTTTTAAAATTCTTTAGAGCCAGGCAGTCTGCTTTTTCCATTCTAGGACCTTTACTTAATAATTTCATATTCAAAGTGCTGTAAACGGTAAAGAGTAAGTTTTCATATGACCAGTTTGAGAGTGAACCGTATTAGCTAAGTTTTTATTGATCTGGACTAAAGAAACCCTTCCGCTTGGCCCAGAAAAACTATGCTTCTGGAAAATTAAGAAACAACAGAAAAGTTCAATCATAAAACATCCACAATATTTTTATATTCCAACTGCCAAAAAAAAAGAAATACCTTTTCTTCATCATAACACCAAAGTAAAAAGGAAGCAAGGGAAGGGGGAAGGAAGGAAAGGGTTTAAATGATGGTGAAAAATGTTTACTCATTTTTAAAAAAGTTTAATGTATTCAAATCTTAAACATCATGTATACTGCAGTCAATATATTTGTAATGAAAGAGTGAGTAAATGGACAGAAAGTTTCATATTATAACCAGCAGTAAACCCAAAATGTGTTGCCTTCCAGAGGATTCCAACTCATAGTGACCCTACAGGACAGAGAAAAATTGTCCCACAGGGTTTGCAACACTGTATTCCTCATAGAAGCAGATTTCTATGTCTTCCTCCCATGGAGGAGCTAGTGGGTTTGAACTGCCAACACTTTGGTTAGCACCTGAATGCTTAACCACTGCACCGTCAGGGTTCCTATTACCAGTAATAGTAGTAATAAAAATTATTATTAACACTTTTAGTGTACACATTAGCCAGGCACTGCTCCAAGTCACTACATGTGTTAACTTGTTTAATCCTCAGAGTAATCCTGAGGAAACTGAGAATCAGAGAAATTAAAGAACTTGCCAAACCAAAAGGCACACAAGTGGCAAAGCCAGGATTTAGACTTCGACAAACTGTTTCAGAGTCCATGATCTAATCACTATGTTTTCTGAAATCCCAACTCCGATTAGCTTAAACAATGAAAATGCTTTAACCCACACACCTGGAAAACCCAAGGTAGAATAATTCCAAGGGTTGTATAGTCACTGATCAATACTTTCATCTCTAAAGGACCTCTCTCTGTCTGCTCTTCCATGTGCATTGTTGATTCCCTTGTAAGACAGGTTCCCCTTGTGGATATTTGAAGCCTTGTTTGCAGAACAGAAAAAAAGTTAGGTCTCAATATTCATTGCAATTTGAGTCTCCATCTCAGTCTAATTGGATCAACTTAGGACACATGTCTAACCACAGAACAGTAAGAGCCCCTAGAAGAGTGCACAAACTGATTGGGTCAAAAGAATCACTGGGATTGAGTGGTTTTTTTCAGAGTTAATCAGATTGTCCATTAAAATAATTTTGGATTAGAAATAGGTGAAGCCTACAAACAGAACAATTTTTATTGTTGATCTTCAGCATAATCATGCCATAATGACTTCCTCATAACATTTATCAATTAGATCTCTAGGTTTAAGGTCCAATTCCAAAATTCTATGATCCTATGAGTTCATTCATTTTCTTATAAAGACTTCTTGGTGGAAAAAAATGATCCTAGAGAAATATTTTTGTACACCTGAACTTTTGTAATAAAACACAAAGTTGCATCCTTTGCCATTTTATGGACTTAGACCGGAAAATGTGATGAAATAAAAGGAAAACATAAGGTTGCAATGAATTTTCTGGCACCAGCTTTACTCTTCTAGGGAGCAGACTTTTTCCAGCATACTGTATGATCTTCTCATTTTTGTTCATAGGAAAAGTGCAGGAAAGGGACATAGACAGATCTCATTCAAGATGCTATATCTGGAAAATTGACCGAATTCAGTCAGTATAAAAGTGAACATTCAGAAAGGTACTGGTTTGTTGGTTTGTTTTTTCAGAGGGTTAAGACTTTTATTCCTTTGAATACACCAGACTTTCTAAGGCACTTCCATGCCCTTTAGGATAATTTTTGATCAATTCTGACTTGTAAGAGTTGCCACAAATAAGGCATTTGAATTTATCCTCTTTTCTTGTCACTCCCTGGCTGCCAGCCATGCTGACCACGTACATGTTTGTACCTTACCAGGGAACTGCTTGCTCGCCTTCCCTCACACCTTAGGTGCCCTTTGTCATCCCCCCTCTCAGCTAGGAAGTCTCTTCTTTCTTTTCTTTTTTTTTAATTTTAATTTTTTATTTTTGCAGTGTTCCCTCCCTCCTCTCCCACCCCTGGTAACCAACAAAGAAAGTTTCCTTCCATATATAAACCTTTCCTCCTTTTTACAATAATGAACTAATACAATATTTGTCCTTTTGTGATTGACTTATTTCACTCAATATAATGTCCTCCAACTTCATCCATGTTATTGTGGTGTTTTGCTGACTCTACATTATTCTTTAGTGTTGCATAGTATTCCATTGTGTGTATGTACCACAGTTTGGTTATCCATTCTACTGTTGATGGGCGCGTAGGTTGTTTCCATCTTTTTGCTATTGTAAATAATGCTGCAATGAACATGGGTGTGCATATATCTGTTTTCGTCCCAGCTCTCACTTCTTTAGGATATATACCTGGTAATGGAATTGCTGGATCAAATGGTATTTCTAATTCCAACTTTTTAAGGAATTGCCATTCTGCTTTCCACAGTGGTTGCATCATTTTACAGTCCCACCAGCAGTATATGAGAGTCCCAATCTCTCCACATCCTCACCAGCATTTGTTATTTTCTGTCTTGTTGAAGTGTGCTATCAGTGCTGGGGCCAGATGGTATCTCATTGTTGTTTTGATTTGCATCTTTCTAATGGCTAAAGACTGAACATTTCTTTGTGTGCTTTTTGGCTGCCTAGATATCTTCTTTGGTGAAGTATCTATTCATGTCTTCTGCCCATTTTTTATTTGGATTGTTTATCTATTTGCTGTTGAGGTGTTGGAGTTTTCTATAAATTTTAGAGATAAGTCCTTGTCAGATATGTCATTGCCAAAATTTTTTCCCAATCTATAAGTTCTCTTTTTACTCTTTTGGAGCACATAAAAATTTAATTTTTAGAAGGTCCCATTTATCTAGTTTATCTTCTGCTGTTTGTGTATTTTGAGTTATGCTTGAAAATCAATTTATGCCATAAATTAGGGCCCCTAAATTAGCCCCTAGTTTTTCTTGAGGAACTTTATAGTTTTAGGTTTCACATTTAAGTCTTCAATCCATTTGGAGTTAGTTACTGTGTATGGTGTGAGGTACAGATCTTGTTTCATTTCTCTGCAAATGGATATCCAGTTTTGTTAGAACTATTTGTTAAAGAGACCATCTCTCCTCTATTTAATGGCTTTCACCACTTTGTCAAAAACCAGCTGGTCAATGGATTTGCTTCTGGGTTCTCAGTTTTGTTCCACTGGTCTATGTGTCTGTCATTTTACCAGTACCATACGTTTTTGACTACTGTGGCTATATAGTAGGGTTGGAGATCTGGGATTGTGAGACCTCCTACTTTGTCTTCAACAGTGCTTTGCTTATCCAAAATTTCATTCCTCTCCATATAAAGTTAGTGATTGTTTTTTTCATATCCTTAAAGAATGTTGAAGGGATCTGGAGTGGGATTGCATAGAATGTCTAGATCACTTTGGGTAGTATTGACCTTTTCACAATGTTCAATCTTCCTATCCATGAGTATGGTATGCTCTTCTATTTATGTAGATCTTTTATGGTTTCTGGAAGTAGTGTTTTGTAGTTTTCTTTGTACAGGTCTTTTGTGTCCCTAATGAGATTTATTCCCAAGCATTGTATTTATTTATTTATTTATTTGGTAGCAATTTTAAATGGTATTGATTTCTTTATTTCCTTTTCAGCAATCTCTTTGCTGATGTAGAGGAATCCAACTGATTTTTGGATGCTGATCTTGTATCATGCCACTATGTTAAATCTCTCAATTAGTTCCACTAGATTTTTGCAGAGTCTCTTGTGTTTTCTAAATATAAGATCATATCATCAGCAAATAGGGATAGTTTAACTTCTTCCTTACCAATTTGCATGCCTTTGATTTCCCTTTCTGGCCTTCTTGCCCTGGCTAGGACTTCCAATATTTTTTTTTTCCTTATTTAGTTTTATATTTTATTTTATTTTATTTATGTATTTTATTTTATTATTTCTTTGTGTGTGTGATTTGGGTGAAGATTTACAGAGCAAATTCACTTTCCATACAGCAGTTCACATACACTTTGTCTCATGACATTGACCACAAT
>NW_006921589.1:9304428-9305604 GCF_000298275.1 Orycteropus afer afer
AAGTGTCTATTCATGTCTTCTGCCCATTTTTTAATTGGATTGTTTGTCTTTTTGTTATTGAGGTGTTGAAGTTTTCTATAAATTCTAGAGATAAGTCCTTTGTCAAATATATCATTACCAAATATTTTTTCCCAGTCTGTAGGTTCTCTTTTGACTCTTTTGGAGAAGTCTTTGGAAGCACATAAAAATTAATTTTTAGAAGGTCTCAATCTGGTCTCTCTTCTGCTGTTTGAGCATTTTGAGTTATGCTTGATAATCTATTTATGCCATATATTAGGGCCCCTTAATTTGCCCCTAGATTTTCCTTGAGGAACTCTATAGTTTTAGGTTTCACATTTAAGTCCTTGATCTATCTGGAGTTCATTTTTGTGTATGGTGTGAGATACAGATCTTGTTTCATTTTTCTTCAAATGGATCTCCAGTTTTGCCAGCACCACTTATTAAACAAATATTCTCTTCCCCATTTAATGGGTTTTGGCCCTTTGTCAAAGATCAGCTGACTATAGGTCGATGGATCTACTGCTGGGTTCTCAATTCTATTCCAATGGTCTATGTGTCTGTCATTAAACCCATACCAGGCTGTTTTGACTACTGTGGCTCTATAGTAGGTTTTGAGATCTGGCAGCGTGAGACCTCTTAACTTTGTTCTTCTTCAATAGTGCTTTGCTTATCCAAGGTCTCTTTCCTTTCCATATAAAGTTAGTGATTGGTTTTTCCAAATCCCTAAAGAATGTTGATGAGATCTGGATTGGGATTACATTGAATGTATAGATTGCTTTGGGTAGAACTGACATTTTCACAATGTTCGATTTTCCTATCCATGAGAATGGGATGTTCTTCCATTTATGTAGATCTCTTATGGTTTCTTGAAGTAGTTTTTTCACAGTTTTCTTTGTACAGTCCTTTTGTGTTCCTGGTAAGATTTATTCCCAAGTATTTTATTTTTTCGGTAGCTATTGTAAACGGTATTGATTTCCTTATTTCTTTTTCAGCACTCTCTTCGCTGGTATAGAGGAATCCAACTGACTTTTGGATGTTGATCTTATATCCTGCCACCATGCTAAATCTCTCAATTAGTCCCAGCAGATTTTTGACTGAGTCTCTTGGGTTTTCTAGGTATAGGATCATATCATCAGCAAATAGGGATAGTTTGACTTCTTCCTTACCAATTTGGAT
>NW_006921589.1:9306484-9317945 GCF_000298275.1 Orycteropus afer afer
TTTCTAGAAATTTGCCCATTTCTTCAAATTTGGTGGAGTATAGTTCTTCATTGTATCCTGATAGTATCCTTTTTATTTTAGTTTCTGTTGTGATGTTACCCATTTCATTTCTTATTCATGTAATTTGTATTCTCTCCCTCTTTTCCTTTGTTAAATTTGCCAGTGGTTTTTCAATTTTATTAATCTTTTCAAAAAACCAACTTCTAGTCTTATTGATTTTTTCTATTGTCTATTTTCTGTTTCATTTATTTCTCCTCAAATCTTTATTATTTCTTTTCTTCTGGTAACTGTAGGCTTTTTACTGCTCTTTTTCTAATTGTTGGAGAAGAAAATCATAGTTGGCAAAGTAGAGGGTTAGCAAAAAAGACAAAAAAAACCCATGAGATGGTTCAATATAGTGACTGCAACAACAGGCTCAAACATAGCAACAACTGTGAGGATGGTTCTTTTGTACATAGGGTCACTATGAGTTGGAAGCAGCTGAAAGGCACTTAACAACAACTGCATACCTTTAGTTAATTCTATGAATGAGACAGACATAGACAAATAACATACATCCATAATTACATGTGATTACCTCCAAGATTCTAGATATTGTTAGGTTATTTTCATTAGAGTTTGTTGAGTCAATACGCACTCATGGCCACTCCATGAGTGTCAGAGTAGAAGCGTTCTCCATAGGACTTTCAATGGCTATGACCTTTTGGAAGCAGAATGTCAGATCTATCTTCTGAGGCACCTCTGGGTGGGTTTGAGCTACCAATCTTTCAGCAAGTATTCAAGCACTTAACAATTTGGGTCACTCAGGGAATCCATTCTCTGGTTAAGGATCACTGATAAAATTACTATATGAATTACCAATTACCAGAATTAAAATTGAAAATGTTCTCTCAAAAACTATGTGAAACACAAGTTGATCTTTAAAAAAGAGAGAGAAAGAAATGTTTGGCATGATATAAAGAGTTCGAGAAGACATCACTGCCATCCTCAAACATGTAAAGGCCAGTTATTCAGGAAAGATTTAATTCTCTAGAATGCAAAAGATAAAAATAGAGCAAAAAGGAAGATTTGAGAAGGAGGCAGATGTATTTAAGGAATAAATTATTGATAGTTAGAACTATCCATATTATTGCATATGCTTCTTGGAAAATCATTATCCAAAATACATGGAGAATGAGATCCATTCTTCTGACTGTGGCCTGCATGGTAAGATGTCCTACATGATTGGGACTCTCCATCTCCAACCATCCTCCTCTTCCCTCCCTGTGATCCATCACATAAGCATCCCATTCTTTCTTGAATATACACACCAAGCTCATTCCACCTATGGCTCTGCACCTGCTGTTGCCTTAGCCTAAATGATCATCCTTAGTCATTTGTTGATTGGCATCCTCAATCCAATCCCTGCTCAGATGCCCCTTTTTCCATAAGGTCATTTATATTTCTCTATCCAAAATAGCTCTTGTCCCTCAACCCCGTTTCTCCATTAATCAGCTGTTCCAAGATAAAATGCAACCTCAAACTCAGTTCTTAAACAACAAAGGATTACTCCTTGCTCACATAATATAAAGGTTGGCTACAGATTAACTCTGCTGAACAGAGACTTGTTCACATGAAAGAGAGGAAGAAAAAAGTCCAAGCTAAGCCATGTGGTCCCTGTAAAAGTTACTGCCCCGTCATGAGAAATACGAATGAGACTTGGTTTGTATTAATGTCAATATCTTGATTGAACAGGTCCTGAGGGCATAAGTCATTTCCATGAGTATATTGCTCAGTCTCTTAACATTTCAGCTTGCAGTCATGCCTTCTCCCTCCATCCACAGCTGTGATCTTATGAGGAGTTCTTTGTGGCCAATTGACTTAGGAGAAAAATATTTAGATCTAGCTTAGAAATGATTTTATGTAATATCCTGGTACCAACTGGGAGTGGACTGCTGCAGTATTACAATACCTATCACTAGCATCTCTGAGAGACAAAGGTAAAAAATTATCCTAGTAGGCAGAACTTCAAGCAATACATTTTGTTATCCAAATGATTATGATTGAGAGATGATCAGAAATATGAAGGTTCACTGATAAACTGGCAGAGGCTAATGGCTTGTCTAGATGTTCTGGGGCAGGAAAAGAACAGGATCAAACAATTGGTGAAAGCAAGGTCTGTGAAATAGGTATGTGGATGGCTTTCTCAGACTAGGCACAGAATGTAGAGATAGTCATGTACTACATGAAGGCTCAATAATGGGCATCTGTTGAAGGGGAGGCTCTCAATTAAGAAGATAAGATGAAGTATTCTGTAGATATCAGTAGATCTCTTCTCCATTGAATAAAACCAAACCAACTTAGACCTAGCTCAACTTCTAAACAACTTGTCATTAAATCAGCTCTGACTTATAGAGACCCATGTGTGTCTCTATGAGTTCTCCTGAGGAACTGTGCTCCATAGAGTTTTCAATAGCTGTTTTTTTTAAGAAGTAGATTCCCAGGCCTGTCTTCTAAGGCACCTCTGGCTATATTTGAACCTTCAACCTTTGGATTAGTAGCCAAGAGCTTAATTCTTTGCACCACTCCAAAAGGGACTTCAAAATGTGCCAAGGTTACAGTAATTTGCTACAGTATAGGTAACACATCTGGAATGACAGCTGCTGTTCTGGTGGTGTAGTGCCTAAAGCATTTGATTGCTAACCAGAAGGCTGGGAGTTCAAACCCACTAGCCACTCCTCGGAAGGAAGATTGGGCAATCTACTTCTATAGTGATACCACCTCCGAAACCCAAGGAGGGGTCACTATGAGTTGGATGTGACTCGACGGCAGGGCGTATGGTTTTGATTTGGTTTTGACTTGATTTGTAACAATCAACAGTCATTCTCCAAGGTCTTCTTCCCAAGCAAAATAGATAAGTTAAATGGAGATGTAACAAGTATCATTACTTTAGTTCATTCAGGTCATTTACAATAAAGCTAATCTCAGTTATCTTTTCCTACCATAATGAAACTCATATCACAGATGACTGAATAATAACCATGTGACTGAAAAATTTCTGTTCCATTTATATCTTTGGCAACTGAGAAAATAACCATAGGAAGTTCTGTTGACTTATTCGACCAATTTGAGTCACACTTGAGCCAAAGTTTTATTTATTGCTTGACTATATGAGCCCATAATTGACTGGTGTGCTACAGAATGGTTGCGGGTCCCCAGGAATTAGCATCAGTTCAGAACCAGTGTATATTAACCCCCCATTGTCTGAGAAATTCCCTTTCTCCTCTTCCCCCTTCCCCAGAATCTGGTAAATGGAAGGGTTAAGAGAATATTTTAAAACAATAATAAAATTTACCAAACTCTCTTCACTCCTTTATTTTCCTTCATAAAACTGATCACTTCCTGAAATTACATCAAATATGTATTTGTGTATCTTCTACCTTCCTGATTAAAGTGTAAGCTCCATGAGAACTGGCTATCTCATTCATCACCATACTCAATGTCAGAACATTACATTATTTCTAGGCCTATGACATAGAAATTTCTCTCTAGAAATTTATCCATAGAATACAGTTACACTTAAGTAAAATTTACCTAAGGAAGTATTCATGTAGAGTATAAAATCTGAAAAAAATGAAAGTAATCTAAACATATAATTGGAAATCATTTAGTTAAGCAACTATATTTTGAGTGCACACCAAGTGCCAGATATGACACTAGGTGCAGAAACACTGTAATGAACGAGACATATGCACTCTCTCAAGGAGCCCAGAGAGATAGATGTCAAGAGACAATTTTACTCTTAGTTTTTATAATGCAGCAAATAAATGAATGTTAGCTTATAGATACTCCACTTATAATAGCAATAATAATGAAGATACTTTGCATTTGCATAGCACTTCTAATTTTTCAAAGTAATTCTCCAGCTATTATATTTTTTAAAATTAGGTCATATTAAACTGCACTTGAACTTCATTATTAGATCTTTTCTGAGAAGAGAGTTGAGAGATGGTTGGCCCTTCCACATTAATTATGGACATATAAGATGAATTAATCAAAATCTGCTGTATTTGCTATTAGGGTCAATTGGGGAAAAAAATAGTTACACTCTGCAGGGTATGGAGTAGGATGAAGCAAAGAGGATTGTACAAAAAAACAAGCAAAGTTCTTGAAATGATTTTATGTTTTAATAAATTCTAAACCCATTGTCATGGTGGTGCATCACTAAGAGTCTAAAAAATAACCATTGTTTTCCAGACTCAAGTTCATTGGAAGAGGAAGACTTATGGTAAAGCTAAAGAACCTTAAGCTTCAGGACCCCTACCCTGCATAAGCCCCATCCAAGGACATCGGGAAGGGGAACTCAACAAGTTATTCAATGGTCATCTGTTTTTTATAAAATTGACTAAAGGACTTTTACCTCAATCAGTTAAGACAGATCATTATCCCTTTGCATGAAACTTTTCCTCTTTCATATTTTTCTTTTGTCAGCTGATGGCCACCAATAGTGTGTACAGGGTCACAAGCAAATTGTTTATGTGGATCCCCTGTCTATATAAGCAGCTTTATTGAAAATATATTATAAACTCTCCATGGGCCTATGTGAGTAATAGTGATTTCTCAATGAAGATTTAGTATAACGGGTAGATTTTGTGGTTACCTAGTTCTGCCCTGACAAGAATAAACCACAAATGAGATGGCCTTAACAAACAGGAGTTTAATTCTCTTACAGTTTGGGAAGCTAGAAGTCTGAGCTCTAAGTTCCAGGCTCTATGGGCTGGGTGAAAGCCACTCAATCTTGGGGTCCAGCTCCACCTCCTGCTCCTGGCCCACTGGAGCTAGAGGCATTTCTTCATTTAGACAGCTGCTGGCTGCTGAGGCTGAGAAGCCCCAAGGTTGACAAGTAAAGAGGCTCAGTCCTGATGTTACCAAATCACACAGCAGACCATTAACTTAAGTCCATTGTAAATCCCAAGGTTGGCAGAGCATAGCAGGCTGCTGAGCAATGACATGGCTACATACAGGGTCCAAGAGTGCCATAGGCTAGAGATCATTCCCACGGCTTCTCCTTATACACAGGAAGCAGACCACATCCCTAAAGCAGCTACTCAGCTGCTTGTGGTAGATTCCACCATGGAGTTGACTGCCAGTCTCATCATGGGGAATAACTACCACCAGCTGCCCAGCCACTCAACCAGGCCCAGCCAAGCTGGCACACAAACATAACCACCACAGTAGATGAGGAATTTATACATTTGTTAATGTCTACTAAGGTACATAAAGATTTTTGCAGCAGCCAACCATTGTGTCTTTCAGTTCAGTTCAGATGCAGAAACCATTATTTTATTTTCTTTAGAGTAACTGACACAGTGGCTGCAAATGGACTCAAACATACCGACTATTGTGAGGACAGTGTAAGACTAGGCAATGTATTATTCTGGTGTACAGAAGGTCATTACAAGTCAGAGCAGACTCAATGGCACCTAAAAACAATAACAATTTCCATGATTACCTGTAACTCTGCACATCTGTTGTTCCACCCAGGAATAATGGTTGCAAATGACTCTTTCAAAAGTTATTACTGGGCTTCACTGATAATGGCCACAAATTCCCAAAGTATATAGGAAAATGTGAACAATAATTTATTTTCTGGTCATGTTAAATTTACCGTATAGCTTAATGCAAAGCAACGTTAGCCAACTATATCTTCACTTGAACTTTTAGGTAAAAATCACTGCATCCCTAACTGATTATTTACCATTCTGACTGTACCTCTGCTTTCCACATGCTGAGGAGAGGCAAGGAGGTCATATGGGAAGCTAGAAGAGTGGTTCCACTGATACAAAGCATGTCCATTCCTCATCTGACATGCCTTAAGAATGGTGTAGAAGAGCATGACATCACCATATTTCACCATAGTATATCTAAAGAGGGCAAGAGACAGACATCCATTGGAAGGGCCTATTCACACTGCAGAAGAATGGTGTTAAAAGTCATGGAGGAGATGGTCATGCTTGCCCTGAAAGACTGACTGCCTGACATGTGCCAGAACCTGCAGAGGAGTTAGAGTGTCAGCCTTGAGTACCAAGAACGGGAGTGCTATGGGGTAAAAGACACTTGTTGCCTCACCCTACTGCCCTCAACTGCTGTAGAGGCAGTACTGCAGTTAAAAAGACTGGTGAAAGCCAATGTAGAGACCCATACCCACAGCTCAAGCCCAGTGGTTAGCAATCTATGATCAATGTTTATAGCATTTGTCATCTTCTGTTGTACTTAGGTGCCACTGAGTTGTCTTCAACTCATAGAGACCTCAGTACAGCAGAATGAAACACTGTCTGGTCCTATGCCAGCCCCATCATCTTTGCTATACCTGACCCCATCATTGCAGCCACTGTGTCAATCCATCTCGTTCAGGACCTTCCCCTTTTTCATTGTCCCTCCACTTTGCCAAACATGATATCCTTCTCCAGAGTCTTACAATATGACCAAAGTAGATGAGACAAAGTCTGGCCATTCTTGCTTCCAAGGAGCATTCCAGCTGCACTTCATCCGGGACAGATGTGTTAGTTCTTTCAGCATTCTTCACCAACACCACAACTCAAAAGTATCGACTCTTCTTTGGTTTTCCTTTTTCATCATCCAACTCTCATATGCATATGAGATGACTGAAAATGCCATGGCTTGTGTCAAGCGCACCTTAATCTTCAAGGAAATATCTTTGCTCTTCAGCACTTGAAAGAGGTCCTTTGCAGCAGATTTGCCTAATGCTATACAACATCTGATATCCTGACTGTTGCTTCCATTGGTGTTGGGTGTAGAACCAAGTAATATGAAGTCTTTGACAACTTCAAACTTTTCTCCATTTATCATGATGCTGTTCATTGCTCGCGTTGTGAGGATTTTTGTTTTCTTTATATTAAGGTGTAATCCAAACTGCAGACTGTAGTCTTCAATCTTCATCAGTAAGTGTTTCCAGTCATTCTCACTTTCAGCGAGCAAATTTGTGTCATCTGTGTAACGCAGGTTGTTAATGAGTCTTCCTCCAATCTTTATGCCACATTCTTCTTAATATAGTCCAGCTTCTCGGATTATTTGTTCAGAATAAAGATTGAATAAGTATGGTGAAAAGACACAACCCTGATGCACACCCTTCCTGATTTTAAACCACACAGTGCCCCTTTGTTCTGTTCAAATGACAGCCTCCTTGTCTATGTACAAGTTCCTCGTGAGCACAATTAAGTGTTCTGGAATTCCCATTCTTCTCAATGTTATCCATAATTTGTCATGATCCACATAATCAAATGCTTTTATATAATCAATAAAACACAAATAAACATCTTTTTGTGATTTTTTGCTTTGAGCAAAGATCCATCTGACATCAACTATGATATCCCTCATTTCATGCCCTCTTCTGAATCCTGCTTGTATTTCTGGAAGTTATCTGTCTATATACTGCTGCAAACTTTTTTGAATGATCTTCACTAAGATTTCATTTGTGTGCGATATTAATGATATTGTTCAATAATTTCCACATCTAGAATGGGTACTAATATGGATTTTTTTTCTTCAGTTGGCCAAGTAGTTCTCTTCCAAATTTCTTGGCATAGCCGAGTGTGTGCCTCTAGTGTGACATCTGTTTGTTGAAACATTCAATGGGTATCCCATCGATTCCTGGACCCTTGTTTCTTGCCATTTCCCTCAGTGCGGCTTTGATGTCTTGCTTCAATTCCATTGGTTCTTGATCATATGCCACCAGATATTGAGCTTCTCCATCACCTCTTGCCACAGATGTAGTCAATATGATTCCTGTGTACTCTATCAGGCAATTGCCGCTGATGGATGAACATCAACCAATTCTTTTTGATTCTGTGTATTCCTTTCATCTTCTTTTGATGTTTCTTGCATCATTCAATATATTGTCTATAGAATGTTTCAATACTGCAACTTGAGGCTTAAATTTCCTCTTCAGTTCTTTCAGCTTGAGAGAAATGCCAAACATGTTCTTCCCTTTTGGCTTTCCAACTCCATGTCTGCACATTTCATTATAATAATTGACTTTGTTTTCTCCAGCTGCTCTTTGAAATCTTCTGTTTAACTCTTTTATCTTGTCATTTCTTCCATTTGCTTTAGCTACTCTCCATGCAAGGGCAAGTTTCAGCATCTCTTCTGATATCCATTTTGGTCTTTTCTTCCTTTCTTGTCTTTTTAATGATCTTTTGCTTTCTCCATGGATGATGTTCTTGATGTCATCCCACAATTCCTCTAGTTTTCAGTCACTGATGTTCTATGTATCAAATCTATTCTTTAAATGGTCTCTAAATTCAGGAGGGATATAATCAAGGTCATATTTTGGCTCTCATGGACTTGTTTTAATTGTCTCAACTTCAACTTGAACTTGCAAATGAGTATTTGATGGTCTGTTCCACAATCAGCTCCTGGCCTTGTTTTGGCTGAAGATATTGAGCTTCTCCATCACCTCTTGCCACAAATATAGTCAATCCAATTCCTGTGTACTTCATCTGGTGAAGTCCATGTGTATAGCTGCTGTTCATGTTATTGAAAAAAGGAATTTGCAATGAATAAGTCATTGGTCTTGCAAAATTCCATCATGTTATCTCCAGAATTATTTCTATCTCCAAGATCAAATTCTGTAACTATTAGTGATTCTTCTTTGTTTCCAACTTTTGCTTTCCAGTCACCAGTGATAATCAGCACATCTTGATTACATATTTGGTCAATTTCAGACTGCAGAAGTTGATTTTAAAAATCTTCAATTTCCTCATCTTTGGCTTTGGTGGTTGGTGTGTAAATTTGAATAATAGTAGTATTAACTGGCTTTCCTTGTAGGTGTATGGATATTATTCTATCACTGACAGCATTGTACTTCAGGATACATCTTGAAACATTCTTTGTGATGATGAATACCATGCCATTCCTCTTCAATTTTTCATTTCCAGAATAGTAGATCATATGGTTATCTGATGCAAAATGGCCAAAGCTGGTCCATTTCAATGCACTGTTGCCTAGGATATCAATCTTTATACGTTCCATTCCAATTTTGAGAACTTCCAATTTTCCTAGATTCATACTTCGTACATTCCATGTTCCAATTATTAATAGATGTTTGCAGCTGTTTCTTCTCATGTTGAGTCGTGCCACTTCAGCAAATGGAGGCTCCAAAAGCTCTATGCTATCCATATCATTAAGGTAGGCTCTACTCTGATAAGGCAGCTCTTTCCCAGTCATATTTTGAGTACCTTCCAACCTGAGGGGCTCATCTTCCAGCACTGTGTCGGGCAATGTTTCAGGGCTATTCATAAAATTTTCAGCTTCTAATATTTGTAATTTGCAGTGATTTTTTTTTCCTGTTCTAAATAAATATGTACTTCCATCCCTAATTTTATATTCATTTTTTAAAGTATACACTTAAAACTGAATAAGTCTGGGACTTATAAAACCTAGATCTAGATCTCTGTTTATAGGGTCACATCTTTCTTCAAAATAGCTAACTTGTCAATTGGAATTTGTCATTGGCTGTAAAAAAAGACATGGATTTATGAGTTCCCCTGGGTAATAACTAGAGTATTTACTCCTCAAAAGAAGCCATTCACACTTAGAATCAAATAAATGTATATATATATTCTTATCAGATGAGACATTTACCAAATCCAAATATTCACACAAATAATCCCTAACTCTTCATTCTGACTGCCAGAAGACTGAATAACATAGTGCCTGGCAAAGTTTCTATTCCTGAGAATCCATTTAATTTCTAAACAAGGTTTACATTAATTTCATCTTTATTTTCCTACCAGCTCCTACTTTCATGGAATTCTCCTGGGAGAAGTCCCTAAAGTATTGAGGACTGTTGTGGCCAGCTGTGCAAGCCTGGGCTAAGGGCCAATGTGTGTAAATATGTGGAAGGTCATGAGGTCAGCAGAATGCTGGCTGGATTCTGCTCAGGCTGCATCCTTCAAGGGATATTTTACACCTCATCGCTGGGGAAAACAACTTCCACGGCCACATATGCTCTGTATGACCAAAGCATACTCCACAGTGGGATTTGAGCACTTGAGTTTAAGGTGGTCACTTTTTAATGCAGCAGATGGAACAGAAGAGCAGGATACCAGTGGGAGATATTAGAAAGCTGGAACATTTTAGAGTTAATTTGATATAATCTGATTTAAAAACAGTTTCCAAGGGTCAAGCAGGAGTAAGACAAGGTGCATCCTTTTACAGTCAATATGAAGAGAGTGAGTCACTAAGAGTAACTGACCCTAGATTTACTTTCCAGAACTAAACATACTCAGAATTGCTGAATTTGTGTTGGTCAAGGTAATTAAAGCTAACTGCACCAAACAAAACAAAACAAAAAAAAGCAACTCAGAGGCTTAACAAAATAAAAATGTATTTCTCACATACACAAAGTCCAGTAAAAACCTTCTGTGACTCTGCCCCAAATAGTTACCAAGAAACCCAGGCTGCCTCAATCATGCAGCTGTGCCATTTTGTTGCCTCAGTGGCATACAACTGGTAGATAGGAAGGTTGAGAAAATGGAGGCTTGTGCAGGACTTGTTTATACGCCAGGCCTGGAAGTGGAGTTTATCATTCTGCCCACATGACACAGACAGAACTCAATCTAGAAGAGAGAATGGGAAATACCATTTAGCTGTGTGTTCAGGAAGAAAATAAATTAGGTTTGGTGCTACTGAGAATGTTACCCTAAAACAGCTTAATGTGGGGTTTTAATGCAATTTCTCTATATACTATAACAGATAATTGCATGCTGAGGAAACTTGAAGTATCTCCATCTCTTGTTAGCAATCTTCCACTTTATGCTTTAAATTAACATGGAAAGAGTTATATGTAACTATAAGGACATACCATATGTATTTCCTTTAATGTTCATGTAATATTCTGAAATTAAATTTGTTTCATAAAAAATTAATTAACTAATATGCAATGGTTAGAATCTGATCTGTCTGATTCTTCTATGCTTAAGTAAATAGATTGAACATCTCTTTAATTTGGTTCTAGGCTGATACATAGATTGAAGCTGGCAGAGTAAATATTTAAATTCAGAAATGTTATCTCTTTCATCAAACCACCATCTCTTCTGCTACCACACCCATGGGCATCACTGATATCCTCTGGCCCCCGTCACATTTTATTTCTGTCCAGACTCCTTCCACAGGAGTTTTATGAGGCATTACAGCTAATTTGATAACCTAAATTGGATGTCAGAATTAGGCTGATTAATAGTGGCTTCAAATATTATCCTCACTCTATTTGGATCAACAGAGCCCATGGAAGCAGCACTCAAGAACTTGAAAGTCTTACTGCATTGGGCAAATCTGCTGCCTAAGAGCTCTTTAAACTTTACAAAAGCAAAGATGTCACTTTGATGCTTAAAGTGTGTCTGGCCCATACCTTAGTCTTTTCAATCACCTCATATACATATAAAAGGTGGACAATGAAAAA
>NW_006921589.1:9318944-9341717 GCF_000298275.1 Orycteropus afer afer
ACAAAGTATATGTGAACTGCTGTATGAAAAGTGAATTTACTCTGTAAATCTTCACCCAAATCCTAATAAATAAATAAATAAATAAATAAAATAAACTGCCAGAAGAACAAACAAATTAGTCTTAGAAGAAATACAATCGGGATGCTTCTTAGAAATGGGTATGTGAGAATTTGGCTCTGTTACTTTGGATAGCATCAGGAAAGACCAGTAACTAGAAAAGGACATCATATTTTGTAAAAGAGAGAGTCAGCAAAAATGAGAGAACCCCTCAATGACATGGACTGACACAATAGCTACAATAATGGATCGTGAAAATGGCACAAAACCAGGCAATGTTATCTTCTGTTACACAGAAGCTTGCCATGAGTCAGAGCCAACTCAACAGCAACTCAAATATTAAGATTTGCATTTTAACCAGCATTTTTCAATGCTCTGATGCAACATTTCCACAATTAAGTTTCAGTGATGAATAGCCCCATAAGATGGAGTGAATGAATGAGTAAGATCCCCTGTTCAGATAAATTTGGACCTCTTTACAAGGTTAAAAGGGAGGTCTGGTGGCATAGTGGTTAAGGTATTTGACTGCTAACTGGCTGGCTGTTCAAACCCACCAGCCACTCCTCAGAAGGAAGACTGGGCAATCTATTTCCATAGAGATACCATCTTGGAACCCAAGGAGGGGTCATTATGAGTAGGAATCAACTCAATGGCAGTGGGTTTGTTTTTTGAGTTTTTTACAAGCCTAAATACTAACCTTCTTCTTGTTGTTGCTATTGCTAGGTGCTGTTGAGTTGGCTCTGACTCATAGTGACCCCTATGTACAACAGAACAAAACTCTGCCTGGTCCTGTGCCAGCCTCACAATACTCACTATACCTGAGCCCATCATTGCAGCCACTGTGTAAATACATCTTGTTGAGGGCCTTCCACTTTTTCGTTGATCCTCCACTATACCAAGCATGATATTCTTCTTCAGGGAATGGTCCCTTCTGACAAAAGTAAGTGAGACCAAAGTAGATGAGATGAACTCTGGCCATTCTCACCTCCAAGGACCATTCTGGCGGACCTCTTCCAGGACAAATTTGATAGTTCTTCTGGCAGTCCATGGTACTTTCAGTATTCTTTGCCAACACCACAACTCAAAAACATCAGCTCTTCTGTTTTTCTTATTCATTGTCCAGCTTTCACATGCATATGAGGCAATTGAAAACACCATGGCTTGGGTTAGGCACATCTTAGTCTTCAAAGAGACATCTTTGTTCTTCAGCACTCTAAAGAGGTCTTTTGCAGCAGATTTTCCCAGTGCAATATGACATCTGATCTCTTGACTGCTCTTTCCACTGGTGTTGATTGTGGAACCAAGTAAGATGAAATCCTTCACAACTTCAATCATTTGTCCATTTATCATGATGCTGCTTATTGGTCCAATTGTGAGGATTTTCATTTTCTTTATGTTGAGGTGTAATCCATACTGCAGATTGTAGTCTTTAATCTTCATCAGTAAGTGCTTCAAGTCCTCTTCGCTTTGAGCAAGCAAGGTTGTGTCATCTGCGTATCACAGGTTGTTAATTAGTCTTCCTTCAATCCTGATGCTGCATTCTTCTTCATATAGGCCAGCTTCTCAGATTATTTGCTCAGCATACATATTGAATAAGTATGGTGAAAGGATACAACCCTGACCCACTCCCTTCCTGTTCTATTCAAATGACAGGATCCTGGTCTATGTACAGGTTCCTCATGAGCACAATTAAGTGTTCTGCATTTCCATTCTTCTCAATGTGATCCATAATTTATTATGATCCACACAATCAAATGCCTTTGCATAGGCAATAAAACATAAGTAAACATGTTTCTGGTATTCTTTGCTTTCAGCCAAGATTCATCTGACTTCAGTAATGATTTCTCTCATTCCATGTCCTCTTCTGAATCCAGCTTGCATTTCTGGAAGTTCTCTGTAAATATACTGCTGCAATCACTTTTGAATTCTCTTCAGCAAGATTTTACTTGCATGTGATATTATTGACATTGTTCAATAATTTCCACATTCGATAATTTCCAAAGGATCACCTTTGGAATGGGTCCAAATATGGATCTCTTCCAGTCAGTTGGCCAGGTAGCTATCTTCCAAATTTCTTGGCTTAGATGAGTGCTTCCAATACAGCATCTATTTGTTGAAACATCTCAGTGGGTATTCCATCAATTCCTGGAACCTTGTTCTTCACCAATTTCTTCAGTGCAGCTTTGACTTCTTCCTTCAATATCACTGGTTCTCGATCATATCCCACCTCCTGAAATGGATGAACATTGACCAATTCTTTTTGGTACAGTGACTCTGTATTCCTCCCATCTTCTTTTGATATTTCCTGCATCATTCAATATATTGCCTATAGAATATTTCAGTATTGCAGCTCAAGGCTTGACTTTTTCCTTCAGTTCTTTCCACTTGAGACATACTGAGCATGTTCTTCCTTTTTGATTTTCTAACTCCAGCTCTTTGTACATTTCATTATAATATTTGACTTTGTCTTCTCGAGCTGCTCTTTGAAATCTTCTGTTCAGTTCTTTTACCTTGTCATTTCTTTCATTTGCTTTAGCTTCTCCATTCAAGAGCAAGAGTCAGAGTCTCTTCTGACATCCATTTTCATCTTTTCCTGTCTTTTCAGTGACCTTTTGCTTTCTTCATGGATGATGGTTTTGATGTCATCCCACAATTCATCTGGTTTTCAGTCATTAGTGTATGATGCATCACATTTTTTCTTTAGATGGTCTCTAAATTCAGGAAGGATATACTCAAGGTCATATTTTGGTTCCCATGGCCTTGTTTTAATTGTCTTCATCTTCAACTTGACCTTGCATATGAGCAGTTGATGATCTGTTCCACAGTCAGCTCCTGGCCTTGTTTTGGCTGAAGATACTGAGTTTCTCCATTGTCTTTTCTACAGATGTAGTCAATCTGATACCTGTGTACTCCATCTGGCAAAGTCCATCATTTATGTTGGTGAGAAAAGGTGTTTGCAATGAAAAAGACATTGGTCTTACAAAATTCTATCATGCAAACTACAGGGCTATATCTATCATCAAGGCCATACAATCACTTCCTCTTATTATTGTTGTTAGGTGTCATCGAGTCATCTCCAACTCATAGCAATCTCATGTACAGCAGAATGAAACACTGCCTGGTCCTGTGCCAGCCCCATGATCCTTGCTATGCGTGACACATCGTTTTGGCCACTGTGTCCATCCATCTCATTCAGGGTCTGCCACTTTTTCGTTATCACTCTGCTTTGCCAAGCATGATATCCTTCTCCAGGGAATGGTCCTTTCTCACAACAGGACCAAAGTAAGTGAGAAGAAGTTTGGCCATTCTCGCTTCCAAGGAGCATTCTGGCTGTACTTCTTCAAGGACAAGTTTATTAGTTCTTTTAACAGTCCTCGGTACTTTCAGCATTCTTCGCCATCACCACAACTCAAAAGCATCTACTCTTCTTCAGTCTTATTTTTTCATTCTCCTGCTCTCATATGCATATGAGGTAACTGAAAATACTATGGCTGTGTGTCATCAAGTTGGATCTGACTCATAGCGACCCATCCTTGGATTTTTGAGGCAGTATCACTATAGAAGTAGATTGCCCAATCTTCGTTCTGAGGAATGGCTGGTAAATTTGAACCACTTCTGTTTAGTAGTCAAACGCCTTAGGCACTATGCCAACAGAGCTCCATTTTTTTTTTTTTTTTCAGTTTTCAGTGTGTCAGGTGCACCTTAGTCTTCAAGGAAATATCTTTGCTCTTCAACACTTGAAAGAGGTCTTTTGCAGCAGATTTTTCCAATGTTATACAACATCTGGGGAGCTCTGGTAGCATAGTGCCTAAGGCATCTGACTGCTAACCAGAAGACTGGCAGTTCAAAGCCACCAGCCACTCCTCAGAAGGAAGATGGGGCAATCTACTTCCATAGTGATACTGCCTCGGAAACCCAAGGAGGAGTCGCTATGAGTCAGGTCTGACTCAACGGCACATAACAACAACAAAAACATACAACATCTGATATCCTGACTGCTGCTTCTATTGGTGTTGACTGTAGAACCAAGTAATGTGAAGTCTTTAACAACTTCAATCTTTTCTCCATTTATCATGGTGCTGTTTATTGCTTGCCTTGTGAGGATTTTTGTTTTCTTTATTTTGAGGTGTAATCCATACTGCAGACTGTAGTCTTCAATCTTCATTAGTAAGTATATCAAGTCATCCTCAATTTCAGCAAGCAAAGTTGTGTCATCTGTGTAATGTAGGTTGTTAATGAGTCTTCCTTCAATCTTTATGCCACATTCTTCTTCATATAGTCCAGCTTCTCGAATTATTTGTTCAGCATACAGATTGAACAAGTATGGTGAAAGGATACAGCCCTGACACACCCCCTTCTTGATTTTAAACCATGCAGTGTCCCCTTGTTCTGTTCAAATGACAGCCTCCTGGTCTATGTACAAGTTCCTCATGAGCACAATTAAGTGTTCTGGAATTCCCATTCTTCTCAATGTTATCCATAATTTGTTATGATCCACACAATTGAATGTTTTTGAATAGTCAATAAAACACAAGTAAACATCTTTCTGGTATTCTTCGCTTTGAGCCAAGATCCACCTGATGTCAGCCAGCAATGATATCCCTCATTCCATGTCCTCTTCTGAATCCAACTTGCATTTCTGTAAGTTCTCTGTCAGTATACTGCTGCAACCATTTTGAACTTCATTTAGAGATTCTTCATTTAGAGATTCATAATGTACATGCAAATAGTAAAGGTCTTAAGACAGCATGCAATAAAGAGATCAGTTTTATTTATTTATTATAGGTTTCCCAAACATTTTGACTATGGTTACTTTGATTTAGTTTTTGGTTATTTTTTGTTCTTTGGTCTTATTTTTTTTTTTTTGCATAATATACAGAGATCGTGAAACATTTCTAATGTAGAGAATTTAAAGCTCAACATAGGGCCTACGGGCACTAGTTGAGATAGACGCTTTTCCACAGGCACATGAACCACTCTCTCTGCTCCTAGAGCCATATTGGTTTCAGTTTCTCATTCTTTCCACAGTCCAATCCCACACAGGCGTTCACTAATCAACTTCCAATTTTCAGTGCTTTTCATGTCTTGTGGATTATGTATCAATCAAAATCAATAAATGTGTAAACAATCACTCCCCATCCCCAAGTGAATTCCAGTCTCTCTCAAGTATAGTGAGGATTGTTAGGATGGAACTGGACCAGGCAGTGTTTCGTTCTGTTGTATGTGGAGTCACTATGAATTGGAGCTGACTGGATGGCACCTAACAACAACACCAACTCCCACTTAGAGAAAAGAAAATTCTCAGACAACATCATTGTTTCCTTTGGACTACTCCACATTAAAAAATAAAAAAATAAAAAAATCAATCAAATTTTAAATTTCCCCACTTTGGGCTTTTCACTTAAAGAGAAAAGAAGAACTTTGTCCTCTCAGAGAGAAGGGCTTTTAGAATAAATAAACCAAATGAATCCAATAAGCCCCCTACCAGGAGTCTCCCTTCTCCTCCAGCTTTTCCCTGCTGGGGGAAAAAAAATAAACTTTCCACTCAGCTGGCCCTCACTGACAGTCTCTTCTAACTGCATCACAAATTGAATTTCAAAATAAATAAATGCATAAAACCAGCTGCTATAGGATAAGAGGTACAGAAACTGATGAGCAGGACTTTTACAAGAAAGGTAACCTCAATATTAACTAATCTGAAAGTGTCCACTCAGTATCATTGATGTGACATATATGTCTGTGTATGTGTATGTATGGGGAAAGAAAAGTTTTTTGTTTCGAGGTTTTTTTTTTAATAGTTGGTGATGTTTACATCAAAATGAAAGCCCAAAAGCTTTGTGTAGATGATTCACCAAAACTAAATGGTAAAAAGAAATTTAGGATAATCTTGACCAATTCTCTCACATTTTTATCTCCTACTAAGAATGCACACACGCACACACACACACAACAGCACTCACCCCATTGTTAGATTTATTGAATACCCTGGAAGGACTACCTGTGCTGGAGTGGAAAGTAAACAAACAAACAGACAAAAAACTCACCATCCTCGAGAGGGTTCCAACTCATAGCGACCCTTCCTTGGGTTTCCTAGGCAGTATCTCTATGGAAGTAGATTGCCCAGTATTCCTTCCAAGGAGTGGCTGGTGGGTTTGAACTGCCAGCCAGTTAGCAGTCAAATGCCTTAGCCACTATACCACCAGAGCTAGTGGTACTCATTTACTATACTTACTTCCCATTGACCAAACATGATGGCTACAGTCAAATGAGATTTTCCCAAAATGCTGAAGGGCCCCATGTCTCTCTGTCTGCTGGCTTGAATTGTGCATATATATTTTACCTCTGCAAATGGGCTGAAAACACTTTAGCCACCTAGAGCCTTTTTATATATTACTTTATATCCCTCACAGTGTTTGGAACACTGCTGTAGATTTCATAGACCTTTAATGGTGACGAGGTAAATCTCACAGGTGACAAGTTATGATTTCCAGTTCCTTCTTTTAGTATTTGTTAACCATGTCACTGACTTTAAACAAGTCATGACTTCTCTGAACCTAGGTTTCCTCATCTGTGCAGGGGAAACAGTAAAACTTTCAGTGCCTTCATGAGAGAGCTTCTAGGACAATGGGTACAGTGCTGCAGTAGAGAGTTGGGCAGAGGACAGCAAGCCTCATGAGGTATCAGAACCCCATCTTCATTTCAACTCCAGCAGCTCTGCTTTTATTTTGTATACTAGCATTTCATGTAAAGTTTTGTTTAAAGAAAGAACCTGGTGTTAAAAAATAGATGGAAAACACTATTATGTAACAATGTGATTGCCAGACTGAGAAGCGATATGAACTATTTCTATAGCATTTTATTGAGGTATAATTTACATGAAGGAAGATGTACACAGCTCAAGGATAAACTCGATGACTTTGATACACACATACATACACATATCTGTAAACATCATTGCCATCAGGGTCCCACTCCTGATAACTCCATGGATTTCAGAGCAGAACTGTGCTCCAGAGCCTTTCAAGGATGTGATCTTTCAGAAGCAGATTGCCAGGCCTTTCTTCCAAAGTGCCTCCGGGTGGGTTCAAACTGCCAACCTTTGGGTTAGTGTTGTTGTTGTTGTTGATATGTGCCATCGAGTTAATTCCAACTCATCCTGACCTGGTATGGCACAATAGAACTGCCCCATGGGAATTTTTGGACTATAATTTTTATGGGAGCAGATTTCCAAGTCTTCTCTCCTGCAGAATCACTAAGAGGTTCACACCACTGACCTTTTTCAGTTAGCAGCTAGTGTTTAACCATTGCACACCCAGAGTTCCTATGCACACCTATGTGTACATCACCCAGATCGAGATACTGAATATTTCCTTCACCCAGAAAACTATTTCATGCTACTCTGCAGTTAATATCCTTTCCCCTACCCACATACACCTGAACTTCACCCCAACTCATTGCCATCAAGTCGACTCTAACTCATAACATCCCTGTAGGACAGAGGAAAACGCCCCATAGATTTTCCAAGGCTATAAATCTTTACGGAAGCAGACTGTCACATATTTCTCCCACTGAGTGGCTAGCAGGCTTGAACGACTGACCATTTGGTTAGCAGCTGAGTGCTTTAACCACTGAACAACCAGGGCTCTTACACACTTGAATAGGCAACCACTAACCTGATTTATGTCACCATAGATTACTTTTGCCTACTGTAGAACTTCACGTAAATAAAATCACACAGTATACACTGTTTTGTCTTCTTTAAGCCAACATAATATCTGTGACTCTCAGCCTTGGGGTTGCATATAATTGAACTTAATTTTTTTCAATGCTACATAATGTTTCATAGTCTGAATATACCACAATGTGCTACCTCTTCATATATTGATGGACATTTGAACTACTTCCAATTTGGAGCTATTATAAACAAAGCTGCTAACAATATTTGTGCTCAAGCCTTTTTGTGGTCATATATTTTAATTTCCTTGAATAAATATTTGGAGCTCTGGTGGCATAGTGCCTAAAACATTTAACTGCTAACCACAAAACTGGTGGTTCAAACCCCCCAGCCACTCCTCAGAAGGAAAGTTGGACAATCTACTACTTCCATAGTGATATTGCCTTGGAAACCCAAGGAAGGGTCACTATGAGTAAGATCCAACTCCATGGCAGTGAGTTTGTTTTTTATTTTTTGTTTTTTTTTTAATAAATATTTAGGAGTGGAAATGCTAGGTTATAGAGTAACTGTCTGTTTAACTTTGATAAGAAAGTGTCAAATAAGTTTTCCACAATGGTTGTACCATTTTATATTCCCACAAGCATAGTACAAGAGTTCCAGTTGTTCACATCCTTACCAGCACTTGATGTTTCCAGTGTTTTTAATTTTAACCATTTTAATTGGTTCAAATTATCTCATTGTCATTTTAATTTGCATTCCCCTGATGTTAAGTACCATTTCATATGCATAGTAGTACTTCTAATGTCTTCTTTTTTGAAGTGTTTGTTCAAGAGTTTTGCCCATTTAAAAAAAAATTGAGTGGTTTGCCTTTAATATTATTTTGTGAAGGTTCTTCATATATTCTGAATAAGAATCCATAGTTAGATATGAGTATAGTGAAAACTTTCACCCTGTCATTTTTCACTTTTACTCGTGTCTTTGAAGAACAGAAGGTTTTGAATTTTTATGAAGTCCCATCTAAAAAAAATACCTATGTCTTAACAACGTTCTCTTACATTTTCTTCTAGAATCTTTACAAGTTTAGCTTTCACATTTAGGGTTATGATGAAATGTGGTATATTTTCATTTGCTAGTTTCTTATTTGATACTAAATAAGATGTCTGAGGTTGAGAAATGTCATTTGGGCAACTTGATTTAAGACTCAGTATCTTAGAGTTAGATATCTATTAAAGCTTCAAAAACCAATTGAGAGTATCTAATTTCATTTTGTTTGTCCACCTGGCAAGGTGTAAAAATGTTTGAACTAGGACACTTTTGACAGTGGAAAGAGGCACCATCAATAATGTCAACACAAGAGACATAAACCAGGACTGTTCCTGGCAAAATGCAGATGTATGATCACTCCTGATCCCTGATTAAGAAGCCTCCCTGGAAGTCGTTTATTAAAAGTGAATTGGTCAGCAACAGTCTACTTCTACTTTGTAGCAATGCCTGTTTATTGCAACTAGTAAAACAGTATTGAGATGTCCAAAAAAGTTGAAGACTGAACTCCTTAGTCTGATCTCACAAGTTAGGGTCAAGGGGCATAAGACATGGACTAAAAACCAAGATTCTTACCTGTGCATCCTTGAAGAATGACTGTTGAGATGGAACAAAGAATTTTCAACACCTTTGGGTAGTTCTTCCTAAAAGATATATCGTTACTGTTCCAACTTGCATCACCATTTGGTTTAATTATTATTCATAATTGGGAAATAATTAGATAAAACAATGATGTAAACCCCAGTGGAAAAATAGACATCTCTTAAGAACGCTAATGTTTTCCGTCACTTGAAAGGAAGGGGATATGACTTACAGGAGGAAAGAACTAATTAGAAAAGCAGACACATCTTCTCCCTCTCCTCATATTTCAGGCATGCTGGCAAGTACTCAAAAATGATCAGAGAGTGGCCTATTTCTCAAGGACCCCAGGAGAGCATGATAATTTAAATCATCATCCCAGGAAAGTGCCTTGAGCACTTGTCTTTGCCGTTTAATGATCTTTAGTCAGGAGAGTTTGACTCTCCAAACTGGCATGGTCATGCAAAACTATTGGCCAAGGAAAACCGAGGTCACCCCACACCAAACGGATCCAGGCCAGTTAGGATTCCTGCCAACAGAAACACATTTGAGCAAAATGAGAAGGCAGAAATGTTGAAAACAATGCTGTCCCTAGCAAAATAGAAACAAGACTTTTGTCGGGGAACACAAATTAGCTTTCAGAAACGTTTGACAAACATGGAGATGAGAGGGAAGTGACTTGGCCATGCAGATGGGGGTCCAGTAACTTCAAAACCCCAAGTAAATCTCTCTAAATCCCTCTGTCCAGAGCATGTTATTCAAAGAGTTGAATTTAAAAAAAAAAAAAGGCAACTCTTCAAAAAAAAAAGTAACAGAAAAGCAAATTTTATGAAAATGACATCTCAATGAAAATCTTATTTAAATATCCCACTTTGAAAATGTAAATGTTTATAAATAAATTATACTGTGGTTGTTTGAAGATGAAAAATGAGAAAGCTTGAAAAGAAGGAAGTAGGATAGCACATCCAGTAAGATGCTCTTAACCCTTTCTCCTAGTTGGGCCAGCTACACTTACATTCCTCAACACATCTGGCTTTTCCTCTACTCATATCTTGACTATAAATCAAAATTTGTTAATGATCCTAGACTCAATCTCCCTATGTTGTTGTTGTTGTTGTTATGTGCCGTCAAGTCGGACTTGACCCATAACAACCCCTCCTTGGGTTTCCGAGACAGTTATCTACTTCCATAGTAATGGAAGTAGATTGCCCAACTTTCCTTCCGAGGAGTGGCTGGTGGGTTTGAACTGCCACCCTTCTTGTTAGCACTCAAGTGCCTTAGGCACTATGCTACCTGGGCTCCCCAATCTCCCTCTAGCAGGGTACTATAATGTAAACTCACCTAGGTACAAATATTACCCCTAAATGAATGAATTCTAAGAATGTCAAGTCCACCACCCTGATGTCAGTTTGACATACTTGTCAAAGTATGGTGGCTTGCACGTTGCTATGATGCTGGAAGTTATGTCACTGGAATTTCACATACTAGCAGAGTCATCTATGGTGGACAAGTTTTAGCAGAGCTTCCAGACTAATCTACTTCTAAAAAAATTACCCAATGAAACCTTATGGATCACAACAGAACATTGTCCAACTCACTTGCTTCAGATATATCATCAGAAAGGATCAATCACTAGAAGAAAACATTGCATTTGGACATGGAGAAGCCCAAGAAGGTAAGGAAGACACTCAGTAAGATGGAATGGCACAATAGCTGCAACAATGACCTTGAACACACTGGTGATTATCAGGATGACCCAGGGCCAGGAAACGTTTCATTCTATTGTACATAAGGTCACTTTGAGTCAGAATCAGCATGACGGCAGCTAATAACAACAAAGAACTTCAAGTATAACTTGCTCTTGAATACGTTTTTTTCTCTTTTCTTTGTCTTTGCTCTTCCCTCATATCTTCATTTACGAAAACAGTAAATACCCAGACTTGTGCCAAGATTAATGGAAACTCTTAACTATAGGATATAGGTCATAGTTGACATTGCCATTCCAAATTGTTCATAAACATTTACTGAATGCAACTAAGTAAAGGATCCTATCCTTGGTGGTATGACATGTAAACAACGAATACTGTGGACAAGAGGGGTTACTTTGGTGAGAGGTTTCTCTGAGGAGGTGGAACTTCACTTGAGTCTTGAAGGATTAGATTGCAGGTGGGGGAGAAGGAGAGGAGGCATTCGGCATGCACCTGAGAGTGGAAGAGGAAGACTCCTCTTACATTCTCACTGTTGTCAAGTCGGATCTGACACATAGGGACCCCTCCTTGGGTTTCTGAGGCAGTATCACTACATAAGTAGATAGCCCAATCTTCCTTCCAAGGAGCCTCTTACATTAGCATGGTGGAAGATTGGGATAAGCATAGGAATAGAGCCTAAGGGTCCAGATTGTGGGGTATCTTGTATATCACACTGTCCATGAGCTTTCACTGAACGGTGATGACTCTTAGAATTGAAATGATTGTCAGGGCTCACCTCAACAGAAATGCCATGTCATAATGAGCACAGGGCCTGCCCTACAAAGGTACCTTAGCTGAATATACATTTCAGTTGGGTTTTTGCAAGCAAAGATTAATAGAAGCACCTTTGTGTTGGGGAAGAGAAATACTAAAGCCTAAAGCCATATAGTTATTGAGAACTTTATGTGAATGATAAAGAGTTGAACCAAAAGAACTGTATCAGATTATCTCAATTTATTCAAACTTATAGATCAGACCAGGGGTCATTTTTAACAAGGGAGATAAATGTAAACCCTCCCCTTTATTTGATAATATCTAAGTTATCTTTATAGTGGTTACTCCTCTGATTTTTGAGACTTTCAAATTCATGATCCATTTCTCTTCCCCAAAACAATGTTCTAGAAAACTGGTCTCTGAACAAAATTCCCTTACTTACTGGTGTGCAGTAATGTCCACTAGTCTGTCAGTTTGTCATACTGTGGTGGCTTGCATTTTGCTATGATGCTAGAAGCTAGCCACCAGTATTTCAAATACCAGTAGGCTCACCCATAGTGGACAGGTTTCAGTGGAGCTTCTAGACTAAGACAGATTAAGAAAAAAAGATGTGGCCAGGTCCACTTCTGAAAACAAAAGTTGGCCACAGAAAATATTAAGAATAGTAGTGGAACACTGTCTGATATATAGTCTTTCAGGTTGGAAGGTGCTCAAAATACAGTTGGGGAAGAACAGCTGTTAACAATGGGTTCCAGTGTGACAATGATTATGAGGCTGGTGCAGGACAAGGCAATGTTGCATTCTGTTGTACATAGAACGACTATGAGTCAGAACCATATTGACAGCACCTAACAACATACACATTTCCACTATTGGTGATGTCAAGCTTCCAACCTGAGGTCACTGAGAATTGGAAATAATTGCACAAAATCAACTCTCCAAGCAGGTATGAGCCAACTCCAGCAACCTTTGCACAAACTCCTAATTTTTTTCTGTCTTTGAAATGTGCCTATCTCATATCCTCTCATCTTAGGTTTGGACTCTTGAGGCATCCCAAGGTGAATATGCTTAATAAGATGAATTTGCCTATGTTCCTATGAGATTTCCTGAGCTTCTCCATCTCCTCCCAGAAAGCATCTGTAAACCTAGAAATAAGAAGGGCACATTGACCCATTCACACTTTCACTTGTGACTCACTGGTCACAAGGAGAATGGGAAATAAAAGTGTGAACTGATTTAAACCCATCTCCTTCTTGTAAAAGTAGAAACTGAAAGCTCTTGCCTCGACAAAGATGAGTTAATATTATCACAGAAAAAAATAGTGTGTCACCTTTTCTATAGTTTCACAAAACAAAACATTTACTCAGAAAAACACCATAATGGAAATCTCTTTATTTACAAAAATTCTGTTTACTGTTTTCGATGTTTATGCTATTCAGTAGAGAATGTTTGAGAACAAATAGGGTCATATTTGGGTTTTTTTCCCTCTCCAGTAATTCTTTTGTAATTAGTATCACAAAATCTTTCAAAATCAACAGAAAAAAAAAAAAAAAATGTGAGTGTTTTTGTTCTTCCTTTGTTGAAACACAGTCTAATATTTATTATCATAATTTTGATTGCTGTTACACCACCTCCAGTGATGTGTTTTTAACTGGGTGAGCTATTAGTTGGCTTGGATTTATGATTTGTGCATTAATACCATCCAAGGTTATGCAATAACAACCAGAAATTATGATAATAAATACTAAACCACAACTCAACACAATATGATAAACTCATGTTATTTGTTTAAGTCTTTTCATTAACAAAGCATCTTATGCTTCAGTGACACTTTAATTACCAAGAAATTACCCAAGAAAATATGTAATTATTTCTAGTAATTGACAGTGATTCCATATGTAACACTTCTTTATGCTAACAGTAATGGCTAAAATCTTTTTTCAGACATATGAGTTTAACTGATTGCATTGTTTTTCAAACAAAAAGGTAATAAAATACAACACTAAAGTACATAATTCCAGTTTAATTGAAGTCTGTTTCGGTGACCTCATAAATCGTTTTTGATAATGATTCAATATTAATGAAATGATCCTGATAAATTTAGGGTAATTATTTCGATTTCCCACTCTATTCCAATGTATTAAAACATGCTTTTTCTGAATGGCTTGCTAATCATTCTAAAACTTCGTGTACATTGCAAAGGAGAGCATTCCCTAAGTAGCTATTCAAAAGGTCAAAATCCTTTGGTTACATTTGACCATTCATTAAAAGGAACAGGGAAAGTTCCTCTCTCAAAAGCTAAAATCACTCTTGGGAGCAAATCATGTTGATTCCTTCTAGCTTTAAAATTTCAATCCTTTATGATTCTATAAAATCTATTCATAACTGAGATACTCTCTTTAAGCTAAAAACCAATAGTTCGAACTTGTCCGTCTCTCTGCTTCCTGTTTGTTCACCTGACAATTTGGTTCAGTGAGAGTCTTAATTCAAGAAATAGATAAAAACTCCTTCCTCACAACTGCTTCTCTGTTGTTTTCCCACTGCTCCTCTCCTTCTCTGAGTCAGGGAAAAAATCACTAGCAGGTAAGCCTTTGTCATCACACATCATCCCTTTTGAAACCGACAAATGCTTGAACTTTTTAATCAACAATATACAACCATGAAGGAGCCCTGCCTAAGGCACTTGACTGCTAACCAGAGGGCTGATGGTTCAAATCCACCAGCCACTCCTTGGAAGGAAGGTTGGGCAATCTACTTCCATAGTGACACTGCCTCGGCAACCCAAGGAGGAGGGCTATGAGTCAGGTCCGACTCAACAGCACATAACAACAACAACCTACAACCATGACCTACACAATAACAGTTTATAGATATTACTTATTTTGAATAAAAATCAATACAGTTTCCCCCATATAAAGGACAGAAATGGTTTAAAAGCCTTGATATAGAACAGTCATCCTCCTGTATGTTTCTATCCTATTTTTAAAATCACCTTCTACCAAAATTTTAGGAGAAAGCATCAACAAGTAACAGTAAAATAGGGGAAGAAAACACCCTTTCAGGGCAGTGAAACCATTCTGCATAATACTTAATGATAGACACATGACATTAAGTATGCACTTGTCAAATCCATAGAACTGTACAACACAAAGAGTGAATGATATAAAATACATGTACATATCACACCAGTTGCCACTGAGTTGATTCTGACTCATGGCAAGTCCACGTGTGTCAGAGTAGAACTGTGATCCATAGTAGTGGCATCACTAGGGGGTATGACAGGTAACACTGTTACAAGGAGTGACACCAAACTGGCTGTCTATAAAATTTTTGTGTAGTGTCTCAGCAGAATTTTATTATTTTTTATGAAAATATCCTGTAGTTTGTTATTGTTGTTGTTAGGTGCCATCGAGTTATCTCTGACTCATAGCGACCTATGTACAGCAGAACAGAACACTACCTGGTCCTGTGCCAACTTCACAATCCCTACTATATTTGAGCTCATTGCTGCAGCCACCATGTCAATCCATCTTGTTGAGGACCCTCCCCTTTTTGTTGACCCTCCACTTTACCAAGCATGATCTTCTTCTCCAGAGAATGGTCCCTTCTGACAACATGACCAAAATAAGTGAGACGAAGTCTGGCCAGTCTTACTTCCAATGAGCATTCCAGCTGCACTTCTTCCAGGGCAGATTTGTCAGTTCTTTTGGTAGTCCATGGTACTTTCAGCATTCTTCGCCAACACCACAACTTAAAAGCATAAACTCTTCTTTGGTCTTCCTTATTCGTTGTCCAGCTCTCACATGCATATGAGGCGATTGAAAATACCATTGCTTGGATCAGGCATATCTTAGTCTTCAAGGAGACATCTTTGATCTTCAGCACTTGAAAATGGGTTTTTGCAACAGATTTGCCCAATGCAATATATCTTTTGATCTCTTGACCACTGGTTCCATTGGCATTCATTGTAGAACCAAGCAATATGAAGTCTTTGACAACTTCAATCTTTTCTCCAGCTATCATGATGGTGCTCATTGGTCCAGTTGTGAGGATTTATGTTTTCTTTACATTGAGGTGTAATCCATACTGCAGACTGCAGTCTTTAATCTTCATCAGTAAGTGCTCTAAGTCATCCTCACTTTCAGCAAGCAAAGTTGTGTCATCTGCATATCTCAGGTTGTTAATGAGCCTTCCTGCAATCCTGATGCCATGTTCTTCTTCATATAGTCCAGCTTTTCAGATTATTTGCTCAGCATACAGATTGAATAAGTATGGTGAAAGGATACAACCCTGACATACTCTCTTCTTGATTTTAAACCCTGCAGTGTCTTCTTGTTCTGTTTGAATGATAGCGTCCTGGTCTATGTACAGTTTCCTCATGAGTACAATTAAGTGTTCTGGAATTCCCATTTTTCTCATTGTTATCCACAATTTGTTGTGATCCACACAATTGAATGTCTTTGCATAGTCAATAAAATACAAGTAAACATCTTTCTGGTATTCTTTGCTTCAGTCAAGATCCATCTGCCATTAGCTATGATATCCCTCATTCCACATCCTCTTCTGAATCCAGCTTGCATTTCTGGAAGTTCTCTGTCAATATACTTCAGCAACCCTTTTTGAATTACCTTCAGTAAGATTTTACTTGCTTGTGATATTAGTATTGTTAGATAATTTCCACATTCTGTGGGATCACCTTTCTTTGGAATGGGTACAAATATGGATCTCTTCCAGTCAGTTGGACAGGTAGCTAACTTCCATATCTCTTGGCATAGATGAGTTAGTGCCTCCGGCACAGCAACCATTTGTTAAAACATCTCAATGGGTTTTCCAACAATTCCTGGAGCTTTGTTTTTCACAAATTCCTTCAGTGCAGCTTCAACTTCTTCCTCTAATACCATTGATTCTTGACCATATGTCACCTCCTGAAATGGATGATCATCTACCAATTCTTTCTGATATAGTGACTCTGTATTCCACCCATCTTCTTTTGATGTTTCCTGGATTATTCAACATATTGCTCATGGAATCTTTCAATATTGTAATTTGAGGTTTAAATTTTTTATTCAGTTCCCTCCACTTGAGAAATGCTGAGCGTGTTCTTCCCTTCTGGTTTTCCAACTCCAGGTCTTTGCAAATTTCATTATAATAATTGACTTTGTCTTCTGGAGCTGCTCTTTGAAATCTTCTGTTCAGCTCTTTTATCTTGTTGATTCTTCCATTTGCTTTAGCTACTCTCCGTTCAAGGCCAGGTTTCTGAGTCTCTTTTGACATCAATTTTGTTTTATTCTTCCTTTCCAGTCTTTTTAGTGACCTCTGATCTGGCTTTCTTCATAGACGATGTTTTTGATATCATCCCACAATTCCTCTGGTTTTCAGTCGTTGGTGTTCAATGCATCAAATCTATTCATTACGTGGTCTCTAATTTCAGGAGGGATATAATCAAGGTCATATTTTGGTTCTCATGGACTTCTTTTCATTGTTTTCAGCTTCAACTTGAACTTACATATGAACTCACATAAGTGAGTCATCCTTACGTTCAGCAAGCAAAGTTGTGTCATTTGCATATTGCAGGTTGTTAATGAGCCTTCCTTCAATCCTGATGCCATGTTCTTCTTCACATAGAAGTTTATGGAAGCCAACTCCCTCACATTTCTTCCGTAGAGTGTCTGATAGGTTTGAACCACTGACCTTGTGGTTAGCAGCCCAATGCTTTAATCACAGTGCCACCAGAGCTTCTTCACTCCTCTTATGTTTTTCTAAATGGAATTCCAAACAATAGTACAGTATTTCTCTTCCACCTAAGATGACTTTCCTGAGGTGAAGGCTGAAAGTGACTTAGGATCTCTCCATGCCAGAAAAGAGGAAAGTGTGTGCCTAAGACAACGAGATAATTCCACAGTCTGTTCCACAGTCAGCTCCTGGCCCTGTTTTGACTGAAGATATTGAGCTTCTTATGACAAATGAGGTCATGATAAGTGATAGGTCTCTGGTCCTGCTCAACTAGCCACTACTCAACCAGACCTACTTGAAATTTATCTGTTGTCCATGTGGAGTTTTCTAGCTGACTTTAATTTGAAGAAAGCTTTCCATTTTCTCTCATTTCAAAGAACCAGTTTGCCTGAATAAAACACTTGTTTAAGGGCAGCAGGTATACCTGCTGTATTCCTTCAGTGTCTCTGTTGTTGTTGTTGTTGTTGTTGTTGTTATATGCCGTTGAGTCGGACCCAACTCATACAGCAACCCCTCCTTGGGTTTCCAAGGCAGTATCACTATGGAAGTAGATTGCCCAACCTTCCTTCTGAGGAGTGGCTGGTATGTTTGAACCACCAGCCTTCTGGTTAGCAGTCAAGTGCTTTAGGCACTATGCTACCAGAGCTCTGTAGCCAGACGTAAATTCTAGATCTAGAATACAGCCCACACGACTCTAAGTCCAGTGCTCATTTTCTAGTAAATGTCTCCTTCCTGAGATAGAAAAGGGCTCCAGTGGTTTGTTTAATATTCTAAGGACTGCTCTTTTAAAAATGTATCCGTTTTATTTTTTGTTCTTGTTGAAAATACACACAGCAGAACATATACCAATTCAACCATTTCAACATGTATATTTAGTGATTATTTTATATATTGATTATATTATATAGAGAGATATGATTTATAGTGATTGATTATATTCTTCAAGTCATACAACCATTCTCATACTCCTTTTCCAAATTGTTCCTCCTCCTTTAACATGAGCTCACCACTCCCTAAGTTTGCTATCTAACCTTTCGAGTTGTTGCTGCTAAGGACTGCTTTTTAGAATTACCATCATGTTTCTGCAGAGAGGGAAAACTCAGCTAGGGAGAGGTCCAAGAGAACAAGCATCACTGAACAAAATCATTGGCCCTGACTCGGCACCCAGCTTGATGCAATATACCAGAGCATGTAACATAATCCCTTTTCTTCATCCATGCTTCAGACAATTAGACAAAGACAGCCGTGCCCATGGCAGACTGTGACTCGGGCTATAGGATGTTTGGATTCAGAGTGAGACTCACTGCTTGCTATATTGGTACTTGCTATTCACTGGCTAAAATCTTAAACACAACGTTTTCAGCACAGTGGATTTAACAAGGATGAAAATGCCATGTGCCTTAAGTATACATTCTGGTCCAATCTTCTCTCTGTATGCTGGGTGGCTTTTTCTTTCCAATCTCATTCCCTGCAGGTTTCCTCTTCTCCCTTCACTGATGAAGAATGTATTTTTTCTACAAAATGGGAAACCTAAAACATCATACTTTCAGAATAATTTTTCCTGTATTTGTTTTCCTCTTGTTGTAATACCTTTTCAGTTTGACAGCAAGAAAGGCTTTCTATTTTTCTATGAGCCAGAAAGGGTCTCATCACTCAACTAATCCCATGAGGGTTTACGTTCTCAGCCCGGTACCCTTTTTCTGACCTTAAACTTTCCTGGTGCCTGGGAGAAAGCTTTTCCTGGGAACTCACACAGCCCTGTAAGCTGAGTTTGACGATGAGACAAGAGAAACACAGGGCAGATTATTATCAGAGGAAGCTGCCACTTCCTCATCAAAGATCATGTGTTTAACATAAAATCCAGGCATCCGAAGCCAGCTAACAGACTTGGCCATGTACCTCCAATGGCTTACAACATCCTAGGAACACAGAACAAAGGTGATGCTTACAGAACTAGGTGATTTTATTTCTCTTTGTCTTAGGCACACCCTTCCCCCATTTCTGGCATGGAGAGATCCTAACTCACTTTTAGCCTTCACCTCAGGAAAGTTGTCTTAGGTGGAAGAGAAATACTGTATTACTGGTTGGAATTCCATTTAAAAAGAAACATAAGAGGAGTGAAGGAGCTCTGGTGGCACTGCGGTTAAAGCATTGAGCTGCTAACCACAAGGTCAGTGGTTCAAACCCACCAGACACTTCACAGGAGAAAGATGAGCAATCGGCTTCCGTAAAGATTTACAGCCTTAGAAACCCTAAGGGGCAGTTCTACTTTGACCTATAGGGTCACTATGAGTCAGAATCAACTCAGTGGCAGTGGGTTTGGGCTTTTTTTATTTAAGGGGAGTGAAAGGAGCCTTTGTGGTACATTGGATAAAGCTCTTCATTGCTAACTGAAAAGTAGGGGGTTCAAACAACCAGCAGCTCCACAGGAGAAAGATGTGGCAGTCTGTTCCTTTAAAGATTACAGACTGGAAATTCAATATGGCAGTTCTACTCTGTCCTATAGGGTCACTATTAATCAGAAGCAACTGAAGCAATGGATTTTGAGAAGAGGAGTGAATGGGGTGAGTAGAGGTTCAACAGAATTCTCACCTTCCATGTGGGACTTCCAGGTTCAATTCTAGATCCAATACACCTTAAGCAGCTCCCAGTCATCTGTCAGCTCAGGCTGGTGTGTTACTGTGATGCTGGACAGGTTTCAGCAGAGCTTCAGATGAAGAGGGACTAGGAAGAAAGTCATGACAATCTACTTCCAAAAATCAGCCAATGAAAACCCTATACTTCACAATAGTCCTAAACTGTTCTGCATGGAGTTGCCGTGAGTCTTGAGCCAACCAGACAGCATTTAACAAGAACAACAACAGTCTTTCCCCAAAACACCTACAGAGGGCTTTCCTACACAGGGATGTGATAGAGCATAGCCTATCCCAAGAGAAAAGAAAAGAAAAGAAGAAGAAGGAGAAAAAGAAATCAAAAAGTCATTAGAAAGACAGGAATTTAAGAAAAGATCAAAATGGATGTCAGAAGAGACTCTGAAACCTGCTCTTGAATGTTAAGTAGCTACAAAGAACAGGAAAAAAATGATGAAATAAAGGAGCTAAACAGAAGATTTCAAATGGTGGCTCAAGAAGACAAAGTAAAGCATTATAATGCAATATGCAAAGACCTAGAATTAGAAAATTAAAAGTGAAGAACATGCTCAGCATTTCTTAAGCTGAAAGAACTGAAGAAAAAATTCTAGTTTCAAGTTGTAATACTGAAGTATTCTACAGACAAACTATTGAAAAATTCAGGGAGCATCAAAAAAGATGGAAGGAAAATGGAGTCACTGTACCAAAAAGAATTGGTCAATGTTGAACCATTTCAGAAAGTAGCATGTGACCAAGAACCATTGATATTGAAGGAAGAAGTCCAAGCTGCACTGAAGGAACTGGCAAAAAAAAAAAAAAAAAGGACTCCAGGAATTGACGGAATACCAACTGAGATGTTTCAACAAATTAATACAATGCTGGAAGCACTTTCTCCACTATGTAGAGAAATTTGGAGGACAGCTACCTGGCCAACTAACTGTAAGAAATCCAAATTTGTGCCATTCCAACATCATTAATATCACATGCAAGCAAAAGTTTGGTGAAGATAGTTCAACAATGGTAGTAGCAATATTCTGACAGAAATTCAAGCCAGATTATTAAATGGATGTAGTACAAAGGATATTGTTGTTAATGTCAGGTGGATCTTGGATGAAAGCAGAGAATTCCAGAAAGATAAACCTGTGGTTTATTGACTATGCAAAGGCATTTGACTTTGTGGATCATAACAAACTATAGATAATATTGCAAAGAATGTAAATTCCAGGACACTTAATTACACTCGTGAAGAACCTGTACTTAGACCAAGAGGTAGTCATTCAATCTTAATGCGGAGATACTGCACAGTTTAAAATCAAGAAGGTGTGTGTCAAGGTTGTATCCTTTCTTATACTAATTCAATTCATTTATTTACCTTTTCACCATACTTATTCTATCTGTATGCTGAGCAAATAATGCTGGACTATATAAAGAAGAATATGGCATCATGATCAATGGAGAAAAGATTGAAGTTTTCAAGGATTTTATTTTACTTGTATCCACTGTCAACACCCATGGAAACAGCAGTTAAGAGATCAAATGATGTATTGCATTGGGAAAATCTGCTGCAAAAGACCTAGTTAAAGTGTTAAGTAGCAAAGATGTCACTTTGAGGACTAAGGTATGCCTGACCCAAGCTACGATATTTTCAATTGCCTCACACGCATGTGAAATCTGGACAATGAATAAGGAAGACTGATGAAGAATTGATGCTTTTGAAATAAGGTGTTGGCAAAGAATATTGAATATACCATGGACTGCCAAAAGAACAAACAAATCTGTCTTGGAAGAAGTACAGCCAGAATGCTCCTTAGAAACAAGTGTGGCAAGAGTTGTCTCATATACTTCAGTCTTGTTATCAGAAGGGACCAGTTCCTGAAAAAGGACATCTTGCTCAGTAAAGTACAAGGTCAGAGAAAAAAAGAAGACCCTCAAAGTGACCGATTGACTCAGTGGCTATAATAATACGCTCAAACACAGCAACGATTATAAGGATGGTGCAGGATTGGGTGGTGTTTTGTTCTATTGTACACGGTCTCTATCTGTTCAAACCTACTCTATGGCACATAACAACAACAACACCCCTTCACTCACCAGTAAGATTGAAAAGAGCACCATAAAAGGAGTCATCTGATTGTAATTGTTTCTCCTTTTTCTCTAGTTTATTTTTTTATTTCCAGTAACACCCAAGTTACTGTTCTAGATATTATGTTCAGTTATTTTGGTCAAGCAAAGACGTCATTGCTGTTAGGTGCTACTGTCAGCTCTGACTCACAGTAACCCTACGTACAACAGAATGAAGTGCTTCCCAGCCCTGCACTGTCCTCACATTCATGGACATGTGTGAGCCCATCATTGCAGCCACTGTGTCAATCTATCTCACTGAAGGTCTTCCCCATTTTTGCTGAAGCTCTACTTTACCAAACACAATCCTGCTCCAGGGACTGGTTCCTCAAGCAAAGACAGACTGCAGTATTTATGTTCCAAGTTGTAAACAAAGAAAACCCATTTTTTTTTTTTTTTTTATTAGGATTTGGGTGAAGATTTACAGAGTAAATTCACTTTTCATACAGCAGTTCACATATACTTTGTCTCATGT
>NW_006921589.1:9342537-9346665 GCF_000298275.1 Orycteropus afer afer
TTTATTTATTTATTTATTTATTTATTCCGTGAAGGCTTACATATCCTGTAAATCAAGCCCACTGAAACTGTGGTTGTTAAATATGTGTATGGATCCATGAAGAGCTTCAAGGTAACCCAGCTTAGTATCCAGACTCAAATAATGCTAGCGAGGAAAAATTTTTTCTTTAAAATGCCATTCCTAGACATTCAAGCTCTCTCTGCTACAGGACAGACATTTTATAAGCAGCTCTAACTCACTCACTGCTGTTGAAGATCCGACTCAAAGCCACCCTACCTTGGGTTTCCAAGGTGGTATCACTATGGAAGTAGATTGCCCAACCTTCCTTCCAAGGAGTGGCTCGCAGGTTTGAACCACCAGCCTTCTTAGCAGTCAAATGCCTTAGGCACTACATCACCAGAGTTCCCTTATAAGCAGCTACCACCATTTAATAAGCTCTGAAAAAGCCAAAGAACTTGCTTCCTTCTAGTTCTATAAGCTCAACACAAAGCTTTGAATTAATTAATTAACCTCTCTGTGCCTCTATTTACCCATTTGGAAAATTGGGGATACACCACCTTTCTGTCAGTTTGTTGTACTGTGGTGGCTTGTGTGTTGCTACAATTCTAGAAACTGTGTCACCAGGATTTTAAGTTCAAGTAAGTTCACCCATGGTGGGCATATTTCAGCAGAGCTTCGAGACTAAGACAGACTAGGGAGAAAGGCCTGGTGATATACTTCCAAAACTTAGCCAATGAAAACCTGCACAAAACAAAATGTGTATAAATTTTTGCAGTGTAGTAAATACATGGTAGGGCTTTTCTAGCCATAGTATTTGTATCTCCCCCTTTGCCATGAGTAGCTGGTTGTTAAAGTTATCCACCTGGTGTATTTCTGTTGGAGCTTCACAAAGCAATCTTCTGGGAAGTTTGCTCTCTCTCAGATGTATAGAGTTCTGATGTTGGGATTAATTGTTTTGGGCCACTCTGCTAAGCTCAAAAGGAGCCCTCCTAGAGGCAGAGGGAGTCTCTCTGACTGCCAGCTGAGAAAGACGTGCTGCTGAGAGAAACGTGCTGCTGAGAGAGAGACATGAGAGTCACATACTGCTGAGAGAGAGATGTGCTGCTGAGAAAGACTGATGGCTGCTGAGTGAGATGGTCGGTTGTGAGAGACTGAGCATGTTCCTGAACTTGAATCATAGTGTGTTGCTTCCCTAACAAACCCCATAGTCTGTGAGTTCTGTGTGACCACTGCAGTGAACTACTGAACCCAGTAGAGAGGTGATGGCTTCCATGGGAGCTATGGTTGGTGTTAAGGTTAGTAAGAGGGCTGAAGGGTGGCAGCATGTCTGACCACATAAGAAGTCTTAGGCTCCTTTTGTGTAGTTAGAGGAGGTCAGAAGACACCATTGCCTCCCTGCCCCTTTTGCAGTTGGTATGAGAAGCAGTGGGGTTCATTGCAGTGGCTCCAGACTCATAGAAACATGGGATTTTATGACAGAAAGGAGGAAGGGGCCTGGGAAGTGAAACTTTGGATTCTTAGATGGTTACTTTGGTTGGTGTTACCTGTTAAAGGAGATAATTGATCCAGAGCCTAGGGCTTTTGGTTACACCCAGCCAAAGGCCCAAGGCCATATACATAGAATGGGAAGACAATCAAGATGAAGATATGAAACTGGAATGTCTTAAAAAGAATTCAGCTTTTTGATTATGTGCTTACCTAAATGTACTGTAGGTACTGAATGTTCTCTTAGCTACTTGTACATTAGAAATGATTATGAGGTATGGATAACAGAGCATCTAAGTCTGCCTTCAACTGATACCTGATTGGATATATTAAAAGGGAAAACAGAATTTTCCCAAAAGAAACAGGCTTTTGTTTCAAACACTGTGTGTAGAATATAGGGGGCTTAGGTAGAAAACCTGAGTCCCGCCTAGAACTAGTGAGAGAACAGAAGATCTGCATTTGAAGGCAGGACCAATAGAGAATAAAAAAATGACTGCTTGGCTTTTTGAATTTTGAGCAAACAGATAGGCTTCAGATACTTCGAGGCAGGAAAGTCATGGTCCATGACAGAAACCCCTTCCAGGACTGAAAGTTAAAGGAAGCCAGTGAGTAGTAGGCTTGTGTGCTGCTCACTTGTGACCATCTCAGTCTACTTGAGTGGAAATGGGGGAAGAGCAGCAATGAAGAAACAGGCTGAGTTTGGTACTGTTTTTGACCTAGGCCATGGAGGCTAGGGATGAGAGGAAGGGCTGGCTGGTCTGAAGTGCAAGGAGTTGTGAGCCTACAGGCATTGAAATAGTCCATGAGGACTAAAGATGAGAGAGAGAAGGTACTAGCTGGTCTGAAGTGAAGGTAAGAATGTGACTCCCAAACTTGGCAGCTGGAACCCATGACCTAGCTGGGATGGCTAGGGATGAGCTAACCAAAACCCAACCAAATGAAGAGGAAGATGTTTGACACTGATCTGGTGTTAAGTTGCTGCAATGTGATGGCTTGTGCTGGGCTGGACTTTGCTTTTTTATGGATGCAGATGCCCCAAGTTTCCAAGCAGAACAGAAGATTCTCCAGAGAAAACATGCTTGTCTCCTCAGAGTACTGGTTTGACAGAGATAGGCAAATTAGAAATTGGCTATCTAAAATGGGGGGAGATAAAGACATGAAATGGCTGGCTTACACACTTTCATAGGTGTGGTTATTCTTAAACTGACAATGAAGGGGATGTTAATTTTTGAAGTATAAAAGGGATAATGGCTAGAAAAGCCAGGGGTTGGCCTGCAGTGTAATAAATTACATGGTAGGGCTTTTTTAGCCATAGTCTTTCTAACTGCCCCTTTGCCATGAGTAGCTGGTTGTTAAAGCTATCCACCTGGTGTATTTCTGTTGGAGCTTCACAAAGCAATCTTCTGAGAAGTTCGCTCTCTCTCAGGTGTGTAGAATTCTGATGTTAGGATTGATTGTTTTTGGTCACTCTGCTAGGCTCAAAAGGAGCCCTCCTAGAGGCAGAGGGACTTTCTGACTGCCAGCTGAGAAAGACATGCTGCTGAGAGATGTGAGAGACACACACTGCTGAGAGAGAGACATGCTGCTGAGAGAGGCTACTGGCTGCTGAGTGAGATGGCCAGCTGTGAGAGACTGGGTACATTCCTAAACTTGAATCATAGCCTATTGCATCCCTAATAAACCCCATAATCTGTGCATTCTGTGTGGCCACTGCAGCAAATTACTGAACCCAGCAGAGATAGTGGGTGCCACAGGAAGAATGGTTGGTGTTAAGGGTAGTAAGAGGCCTGGAGGGTGGCAGCATGTCTAGCCTCATAAGAACAGGCCTTGGGCTGCTGATGGTTAATCTGTCCTCTTGTGTAGTTACAGGAGGTCAGAAGATACTGTCACCTCCCTGCCCATTTGCAATTGGTGAATGAGAAAATTAATATGCTCTGTAAACTTTCTCCCAAACCACAATAAAATATCCCACCCTACCCCCCAAAAAAAGCCATATGCATCATGGATCACAACGGAATCTTTAATACAGTGCTGGAAGATGAACTACCTAGGTGGAAGGGCACTCAGAGTACACCATACCTGCAGCAATGGGCTGAAACAGCAGGGAACATGAAAATGGTGCAAGACCAGGCAACATTACATTGTTATACAAAAGATTGCCATGGGTCAGAGCCAACTCAATGGCAACTAACAACAACAAAAATGGAGAAAGTCACTGACCTCTTTATCTCTCAGGGATGTTTTAAAAGTTCACATCAAATGAGGTCATACATATGAAAGGACCTAAAAGAGATGGAAAGCTACAGAAATACAAGATATTTAATCAAAATTGAGCTCCTGTGTCACATGGAGCTCTGATAAAACTGTTGTTGTTGTTGTTATTGTTGTTAAGTGCTGTCCAGTCGTTTCCGACTCATAGCAACCCCATGCACAGCAGAAAGAAACACTGCCTGATCCCGCGCCAGCCCCACAATCCCTGCTATACTTGAGTCCATCATCGCAGCCACCGTGTCAATCCATCTCCTTGAAGGCCTCCCCCTCTTTCACCGACCCTCCACCCTACCAAGCATGACATCCTTCTCCAGGGAATGGTCCCTTCTGACAACATGACCAAAATAGGTGAGACGAAGTGTGGCCATTCTT
>NW_006921589.1:9350015-9363325 GCF_000298275.1 Orycteropus afer afer
GGCTGACTGCTCTTCTGTCCATGTTCAAGGCTTTTATCCCCTTTCTCCTGCTCTTCCAGCCTGCTACTCTGGGCGGGCCTGAGTTTCCCCTCCTCACCTAATCCCTTCGGCTGATTGCTCTTCTCTCTGGCTTCCTGGCTTTTATCCCCTTTCTCTTACTCTTCTGGCCTGCTACTCTGGGTGTCCCTGAGTTGTCTCTCCTCACCTGTAACCCTCGGGCTGATAAAACTGGAGATGAATAAACCAAAATACTTGCCCTCCAGGAGTTCACCGTCCTATTGAGATGCCAAGAGTAAATGTATGGAAAGTGAAAACCACGAGGCTGTCAGAGCAAGTGCTAAGAAATGGTGTGAAGACATAAATTTGTGTGGGTTAGAGGAGTTGCTCAGGACTGGAGGTTCTCACTCAGCCTCTTTGAAAGAAACACTTCCCCAGGTAGGCCTTTTCCAGCCAACTCTGTCCCTGCCTTCATCCATTAATGTTCTTTCTATCTTTTCTATCACTCTCCCACATGAAACTTTATTCTTGTGATTTATAGATGTCTATATATATAAGTACTATAATGTGATTATTCATTTATTCTCATGCCTCATTTTTTAATAGTGCTCTTATCCAAAATGAAATTCCATATGGATAGGGGTAGTCATGTTTGTTGTGCTAACCATCATCACCCCAGCATATAACCAGGGCTTCAAATTGATTCATTCCAGTTCAACTCCCTGCTGATAATTTTCATTTCCACCCCAAATATATGTGAACATAAAAATCATCTGGAGATCTTGTTAAAATGTAGATTCTGATTCAGTACACCTTGGGTGGAAATAGGACTTTTCAACAGGGAGTAGAACCAGAATAAACCAGTTCAAAGCCCTGAATAGAGCATAATGCTCAGCACATGATGGATGTGCAAATCATGGGTGGTAGGTGCTTGAATTAATGCATATACATATCACTAAGTGTTCTCTGTGGGAGAAAAGATGTGCTAATCTGTTCCCATAAACAATTACAGCCTAGGAAACCCTATGGGTCAGTCCACTCTGTCACGTGTTGTCACTATGAGTCAAAATTGACTCAATGGCACTCAACAAATGTTCTGTATAGCACATTTTTACCTACTTTTAATTATGAAAAAATCCAGACATACATAAAAATTAAAACTACGTCATGAACAAAACACATATGCGTTACTTCCATTCAATAATTATTAACAGCTTTACTATTTTTACAAGATTTCTCTCACATTTTTATAGATTATATTGCTAAACAATTTGAAAGTAAATGACTAATGTCATTATACTTTGTGCCTTAAATATTTCAGTGCACACATCTCCTGAAAATAAGGTCTATGCCTATATAACCCCAATAGCATTAGTCAGCTTAAGAAAACTGGTAATAGTCCCCTCAAAACCAAACCAAACTCATTGCCAGAGTCAATTCCAACTCATAGTGACTCCCATTGGGTTTCCAAGGCTGTAAATCCTTATGGAAGCAGACTACCTCATCTTTCTTCTGCTGAGAAGCTGAAGGGTTCAAATTGATATTTTGGTGAGCAACCATATGTCTTAACCACTACACCACCAGAGCTCCTCAAGGGTGCCCTATTCTCTTCCAATATCCAGACCACATTCAAGTGTCCTCAACTGACATTTCAAGTTCTTTTACTTTCCAGCCAGTTATCTAGTCAAGATTTATATTTTGCATTTGTTATATCTTTTATACTCTTTAAATCTGGAAATGTCTCCAACACATATACCTCTTTTTTAAAATCCATCAATGTTTTGAAGAAACAAGTCAATTGTCTTGTAGAATGTACCAAATTCTGGATATGCCTGCTTGTTTCCTTGTGGTACCATTTACCTTGTCCTTCTAATTCCTATATAGCCTAGAAACTAGAAGTTAGCCTAAAGACTTGATACAGGCAAGTTAAACAGCTTTGCCAGGAATAGTTGACAGATGATTCTGTGTACTTCATTATTGCATCATCATTAGGAAACACACAAGGTCAGCTCACCCACTATGCATGATGCCAAAGTTAATCACATAATTAATACGATGAGCAGCTGAGCCATCCTTTGTACTGGTACGTTTTCTCTTTTGCACTAGCAAGAACTCATTCAGTAAATTTTTGAAAATTTACTTATAATTAAAATCCAAGTTCAATTCCTTTCCCTAGGCCTTAAGACATTAAAACAAGCTTACTTTAATTTCAGAATTTCTTTATCCCTTTTCTTTCTGAATGTGGGGTTAGGGGGAACTCTTCAATTACCTTTACTGAAAATGTTGCTGAGTTTAAATTCAAGTCTTCATGAATTTTAAAATCTAAGCACCTCCTCCATATATTTAAAAGGACAGTATTTTGTACAAATCTTTGACTCTAGAATTTTCACTCAGCATTAATTACATATATCAACTCTTCATCTTTCCTGTAAACTGATATTATTTATTAAACTCACAAGCAAAGACACGATTAATCTTTATGATTCATTGCTTCTCCTGCAAAGAACTAGAGCATACTTGGAGATGGGGATTTTTTTTTTTTTTCTTTTCTCTTCCCTCCCCTTCCCCCACTAGGGCTGAATAATTGGGTTAAATGAGTGCTACTCAAACCAGAGCACCGCTGGGAGTATACAGCAGTGTGCTGGGGGATTCAACAAACCAGGACCCTCTTTCTGCAACACCAATTTTTCCTTAATGGTAAGTAATTTAAAACATTTTTGTTACCCAAATATACTTAGACATATTATAGAATAAAATACAAACTTCACGGGAATTTAAAGAGAAAATAGCAGGCTATTTTAAGGACACCCCAATCTGTATCCTGTTCACTCTCTGTTCTTCCCATGGTCCCCCTCACACCCAAAGGAGACCACTCTCCTCTGCTCTTTGAGGTCCTTGCTTAATTAAAACACCTGATCAAATCAAATAGTCAGCAAAAATCTAAGTCAACAAAAGAAAATTCCAGAAAAATTTATGAGAGTTCTACCAACCCCACCCTCCCCAACCTCACCCTCTCTCAGATAACTATAAATGTAGAAAGTGGAGAATGGGTTTACAGGGACCCACTCATTTCTAAATGCACCAGTACCAGCTGCCATCAAGTTGATTCCGACTCCTGGCGACACCATGGGTGTCAGACGAGAACTGGGCTCCACAGGGTTTCAACGGCTGATCTTCAGAAGTAGATCACCAGGCCTTTCCTCTGAAGTGAGGCTTCTACCTTCCTCTGCTTCCACCCTCAGGCAGGACTCCTCTCAGACACCATGTCTGTATTTTTCTCTCTCCTATGCCCTATCTTTTCCTTAACAAACATTTATAAAGAGCTGACTGTGAGCCAGGCACCTTTCCAAGCACTTGAATATTTATGATAATTCATTTGGCATCAACCATATAAACATAGACTGGTGGTTCAAACCCACCAGCCACTCCTCGGAAGGAAGATGGGGTAATCTACTTCCCTAGTGATATTGCCTCAGAAACCCAAGGGGGGTCGCTATGATCGACGGCACATAACAACAACAACAAAAGTAGATACTATCTTTTTTTTTTTTAATCACGTTTTATAGATGAGGAAAGTGAAGCACAGAATAATTAATGGCTTGGCCAATGCAGATTGAAAGCATTAGAGCCAGATTTGAACCCAGGCAATCTGGTATTTTAATTTTATTGCCCAGCCTAGAATCTTTCACTGAGGAAGATCTCAAATAATGTGTTTGATGGTTTTGTTGACATAGCTAGAACATTTGGAGTCATCTTTGATCCCTTCTTCTGCCTTATAGTCAGCAACCAGCAAGTTCACTAAAGCCTTCCATAGTTCCCTTAAGTTCCCACTGCTACTACCCCAGGTGAGGTCTTCATCCTTTCTCAGTTGGACACTGCCCAAGCTTCTGACCAGGTATTTCTGGGCTCCAATTTCTCGACTTCTCCAACCCATCCTTCATACTCTGTCAGTTTTCTTCCTAAAACACAACTCTGATGATACCAGTCTCTTCCCCAAAAAAACCTCTAATGGCTCCTCTTTTCTGCAAAATAACTACTCTGTTAATGGTATCCATGACTCTCACCTGCCATCACCAGTAGAGATTTCTCAGTCTACAGCACACACCTTACATTCTATTCAGCTTAGTCCAGTATTTCTCAAACTTTTTGGCCTCTTGACCTCATTTCACATGTAAAAGTTATGTAAGATCCTAAATTCTTCATTTTCTCTATAAAACCCAATGTTCTACATACTGCTGACTGTGCTGTTTTGAAAAATAGCCGGCATAACCTCCCCACACCTAGTGTCTGTGTGGTTTATATCTGTGTTACCATATTAGAAATCAAACTGAGGAATTTTTTACATGTTGAAGTATTAATTAATGTTAATATTAAAATGAATTCATTGCATATAAAATATATAAGAGTTTCAGAAATAAAATAATTGGAGTGAATTTTAAATTTGAGTGGCATTATTTTACACTTTTGCTAATCTCTCTAATGTCTGGCTTAAGACAGGACATCTGAATTCTCATATCTTCTTCAGTCCCTTGTATTCCACACTCCCATGCTGCTAAGCTTCAAATGAATATCAAGTATTTAAGTTAGAGGACCAAATCTCATACCTGTCTCTATATTAAAAAAGATGTGTTATTTTAGTAAGTCACTTGACATTTTCCAACTGTTTCTTCCATCAGACTATAATCCCCTTGAAGTCAGAAACCATGTCTTTTTCATCTGTACACCATGACAGAGACTGGCACACAGTGGTTGTTGTTAGATGGCACAGAGTCAACTCCAACTCGTAGCAACCAAGTTTGCAACAGAACATAATATTGACTGGTCCTACATCATTACAAGTCACCAGCATAATTGAGTCTATTTTTGCAGCTACTGCACCAGTCCATCTCACCAAGGGTCTCCCACACCCTCATTGGCCCTCTACTGCATCAAACATGATGTCTTCTTCTAGTGATTGATCCCTCCTGATAACATATTCAGAACAAGTGAGTCAGCTAATGTTCTGTTGTGATCCAGAAGATTTTCATGGACTAATTTTTGGAAGTAGATCACCAGGCCGTCCTTCTCAGTATGTCTTAGTCTGCAAGCTTTACTGAAACCTGAACAGCATGGGTGACCCTGCTGGTACTTGAAATACTAGTGACATTCCAGTATCACAGCAATACCCAAGCCACCACAGTACAGCAGACTGGAAGACAATTTGGCACATGGTCAAGCTCAATAAATATTTGTTGAACTAATGACTCTATGGTGAAGAATACTGTAAAGTAAACCCCAAAGTTCTTCTCAGAAGAGTGCCTACCACAGGCCCTACATGTTATTACCACTAAGTAGATATTTGATAAACATAAAAATAAACGATTGAGCAGTCTAGTAATCTCTGATTCTATTATGGGCAAAATATTGCCTGGGCCACCAAGGATTACAGTAATGACTAAGATGTGGTCTCTACCCTCATGGAACTAAAAGCTTAACCCAAAAACAGCTATAGAATAAAGCACCTAAATCTGTGACTCTTTATCTGACTTGAAACATCAGGATATTTCAAATTCCACCTCTGACTGGCAAAATCACTTTTTATTTCTGCTTCTAATAGATACATAACTAAAGGCAAGGGCTAATGGGATGTCAAAGCAGTGTCATCACAGCCCCTTAATTGATTTGAAGGTGCTTGTGTAATTTTCAAGGCAAAATGATGTTCTCACTGATGGGAGATATAGAATGTACAATTTGCATCTCATCAGAAGAAAAAAAAATCTTGCTTTCCTCCACAAAGCACTAATGTTCTCAATACTGCTGACTGAGCTATTTGAGAAATAGCCAGCCTGCCCTCCACACAGTTAGACGAAGAGGAAATATTGTCTTCCCAGGTGTCAAATTTCCTTTCTATAATGGAAGGATGTGTGGGACAGCATTTCAAACATAGTCACTGAGGCAAAGGGAGGCTGACAAGTGAGATGGATGAATGAGAGGGAAAGCATGTGTTGAGAAGGAAGCTGTCAGGAATAGATCCCGTTTGTGCATCAGAAGTGTCCTAATTAAAAATGCCCATCAGAAGAGCCTTTAGGGAGGGGCTGGAGGAAGCTCACATCTTCACAGCATAAGAGAGCACAGAGAAAAGGTCAGGTTCTAGGGCTCCATTGAACTGCAGTGTTTCCATCGGTGGCTGTATCCTGGCATCTGAATTTTACCTGCTCCTATAACAACCCTGGAAGTCTGCGTCTTCATCAAGGATGTCTTTGCTTTTAAAGAGCAACATAAATTTAGCAGAAGTTTAGAAGAATGGAGACCTTGAGGTTTCACTCTGCAATCTGGGCTCAGTCTTTCCAATTCCTCATCAATAATGATTTTGTTCTTTCCCATCATTGGAATCCTGAGTTTTCTTTGTTTACAGTGACATTAGTCAATTTCCTCGATGCACTGGGCCAAATTAAATAAAGGACTTCAGAGAAATTTATCTATAAAGCATGAATCTTTAATGAGCCTTCATTCCTCTAACTCTTATAGAAGGGAGAGACTTGGAAAAACAGATCTCATTTTCAGCTTCCCACGAAGGCTGGGTGGGCTTGAACAGACAGATGAGCATCCCTGATCCTCTTTGGCCTCAGGTGTAATGCAAGAGGGTTGGGTTAGATAATCACTCAGATCCTTTCCACTTCAAACTTCAGACTGTATCATTCTTCTCAAATTTCCTTCCTCCTTTGTAGAGGAGCTAATGTTTGGTGAATTTGTAGTATGGGAGGAATGGTGGTCTCAGACTGCCCAGGTTCAATCTTACCTATTCCACTTACTAGCTCCGTGACTTTGGGCAAGTTACTTAAGCTCCCTGTGTCTCCGTGTCTTCGTCTGCAAAATGGGGTAATATTAGTGCCTATATCTCATAGCTAATACCCATTTGCTACTTTGTCATATTGTAGTGGCTTGAATGTTGTTGTGATGCTGGAAGCTATTCAACCAGATTTTCAAATATCGCTAGGGTCACTCATGATAGAGAAGTTTCAGCGAAGTTTCCCAGACTAAGATAGACTGGGAAGAAAAGTCTAGCAATCTACTTTCAAAAATTAGCCTATGAAAACCTTATAGATCACAACAGAACATTGCCCAACTCATTTGCTTAGGATATGTCATCAGGAGGGTTCAGCTGCTAAAGGAGGAGAGCACGTCTGGTAGCGGGTCAATGAGGATGAGGGCGAGAGACCCTTGGTGAGACAGATTGGCATAGTAATCAAACCAATGGACTCAAACATGCCAGTGATCATAAGGATAACACAGAACTAGGCAACATTTGTCCTGTTGCACATGGAGTTGCCATGAGTCAGAGTTGACTCAATGGTAGCTATCTACCCACCAATCTATGTGTCTCACAGATTTTCTGAGATTAATTGAAATAATCTATGCAAAATGCTTGTATGGTACAAGCCACATAGCAAACATGCAACAATTAGGGGCAAACATAAACAAAAGGAGAGCTGCTGCTTTCCCTTAAAAACAAACAAAAAAGCTTATGAGACTACAGATGCATGTGCAATTGGATGTTGCCCAGATGGACATAAAGCAACATATACCTTACCTGTAAATGCTACTTGCTGATGTCAAAAATTTTTATAGTATAAAAATAGAGCAATAATATACCAGTTCTAATTCATAGTGATTATAAATAACTATCAATTTGTGGAAAATAGGCTGATTTAAAAAAAAAGAAAAAAAAGTCAGTGAATGAAAGAGGGAGGACAAGAAGATAAATGAAGAATAGACAAAAGATAGACAAAAGCATAAAAGACAAGTTACTACTACCTTATAATACTGCCTGGTTTCAATCTCACTCTTATATCTATCTATGGTTCAGATGTCTTTTGAACCAAATAAGTACCTTCTTCAAAATAGGTCAGAAATAATACAGTTGGGAGACTAAATGCAGCCTACATGCCTTATTTGGTTATATCTTAATGTGGTGTTTTGTTTTGTTTTTTTTAAGACAGGCCCCATCCTAAATCTCAATAGAAGTATTTCCATTGGTGGCCACCCTTGAATTTTTTACATATTCCAAGGCATAACGGGTGCTAAATGCAAGTGAGCCATTCACAGAGTCTCCCTGAGGGTTTGACTCCACCGGTAGCCCTACTATTACCATGGGAATATTGGGCCAAAGCAAAAATCCAAAGGAAGTCCTTAAAACTACCCAAAGTGCTCTGTCAAACACAGATGTCTCCAGGCTAGGGTAGTATCAACACACAGTCACAGATTTCAACCAAACTCAAGTGGATACCACATTGCTGCTTCCCCATTGAACACAGGTTGATAAAAATGCACTTGACAGATATTAAGGTCAGTGGAGAAATAGCAGATAAAACTTATAACCTCATTAAATAAATAATAATGATAAAATACCTACATCAGTATTTTTCAGTTAGCACAATTAAGCCATTAATGGTATTAAACTATGGTTTTATTTGTGTTTTGTTGATGAAAAATATCATAGCACAGCCTATAATGATGCAGCAAGGCTGATAAAAGCAAGGGAGAAAGAAAGACGGAAGAAGTGAGGAAAGAAGTCTAGAACTAAAATTAACCAAAACAAAAAAGTCGGCAATCTAAAAAAAAAAACAAAAAACACTGCCATCAAGTCAATTCTGACTCATAGCAACCCCATTCTGGATTTCCAAGGCAATAAATCTTGACGGAAGTAGATTGCCCAGTCTTCCTTCCACAGAGTGGCTGGTGGGTTTGAACCATCAACCCTCTGGTCAGCAAGCCTTAGGCACTATGCCACCAGAGCTCCTTAAGGAATACAAGATAGAACAAAATCTATCTACAGCCTGGGAGAGTTTTTGTGTACACTCAGATATCATTGCTTACATTTTGTGCTGTCTTATTGATTAAATCTGGTGAACTACATAGCAATACAATAAATTGTTTAACAATGAGTTTATGAACACTTTCAGTGATAGGATATATTCTGAAAACAAAAATTTTAGTTATGCTGCCTCAACTCATAATACAATATCTTCTACAGAGTGGTTATTCAGTAATAATTTGTAGATTGGTTTAGTTAATCTACTAATTGATTGATTGGTTCAGTTATTCTAAAATTGGGCTGATAAATAGGTGAGTTACAAGTTTTTATAATCAAAAGCTGCAACTGAAATCTGTTACTTAATGAATTTTAATATCATTGAAAAACATTAATTTCTAAGAAGCTGAAAAAAGAAAGAAACAACCAATCATTTTAAGAAAGATTTATAGCTTTTCTCATAATTGATGGTACATACAAAGAGAGGGAACATTAATATAACTGCTTTGAAAGAAATTGTGCTTTTCATAAGTTCTAATCATACAGCAATCGCAAAATGTGACTTAGCTCCCCTTGTGTTATCTATGAGAAGTAAATGAGAATCTGCACTATTAAACTGGTTGTTTTTAATCAATGTTTGATCATTTGTGATATAGAGAGTACACTGATGGTCCATTAATGGATATTAAATGAGCAGAAATTGTTCTATACGCTGAGATACAGAAAAAGGAATTGATCACTGGCATTACATGACCAGTTTTCACAAAATAGATATTCAATGTTTATGGTGATATTCAGCAGATAGAATCACATGCCATATCTACATGGAAAGCAGAGATATTTATAACAGAATCAACTCTGAATAGAGAAAATAGCAAAGCCAAGTATTTCAAGTGTTTCTAATCCCCTTCCAAGACTTAAATGGTACTCAAAAAGAGACATCAAAAGACAGTGACTACTTAAAACAAAATAGAGCCAAAGCAGTTTCTAAGGTAAATCCTTTCAAAATTTCAAAACACGTAAATAACTGCTAAGACAAGTAAAGACATACATTGACTTCTGGCAAGGTGGTGGAATAGGCAGACAAGCTGATAAGCTACCCAGACCCTCTACAACAGAGAAATGAGAAACCAATTAAAATAGATAGAGTTGATAATCCTGGAACCCTGATCACAAGGGAAGGATAAAGATGTGGATTACATATTGACTAGTAGAAGAAACTGAATGAAAACAGCAAATAAGGAGACAAACAGAGTTGTAGACTGTCAACCAGCCTGACAGCGTGGCCATTTTGAACATTTGCAAGTGGCATTCTGATCCTGATAATTGGCTCTATGTGCCAAGAACTGCACAGGCACCCACACTGGTGGCTGGAAACCAGAAAGAGGCAATATTACCTTTATTGCCCTTGAACACACACCCTCCTAGTGAACAGAGGTGTGGCCATCCCCCACCCCTCTCAAACTTCTAGACTGGCAGGAATTCTATCTCAAACTGGGCATCCTGCCATCAGCTGCCTTTTAGACAAGCAGGAACTGGTTCTGGGACCAGGCACCCTATTCTAAGACATCTTTTGATATGGAAAGAACTTCTTCTGGGAACAGGGACCATGTGCCAACTACTTTTTGAAACAGCAAAAACTTTTTCTGGAACGAGACACCCAGACCCAGCTTCTTTTTGATATGGCAGGAACTCCTTCTAGATCCAGGCACCTTGCTCCCAGCCACCTTCTGGGCTCACAGGAACTTTTACCAGGCCCAGGCACCCTACCCCCAGACATCTTCTGGGCAAGCAAGCACTCATTTGAGAGTAGGCACACTGCCCCCAATTGTCTTCTAGGTAGGCAGGGACTACTTCTGGAACAAGCACTCTGGTCCCAGCCATCTTCTGGGATGGCAGGAACTTTTTTGGCAGGACCAGGTGACCTAGTCACACCTGCCTTTTAGAACAGGAAGAACTTTTCTTGCACTCGGCACTGTACCCCAAGCCACATTAGGGGACAAAAGAAACTCCATCTGGGACCAGGTTCATGACCCCCAGTTGTCTTTTGGGCCAGAAGGAACTCATTCTGGAACCAGATGTCCTGCTCCCCACCACCTGCTCAGCCAGCAAGGAGATTGCCCAGATGTCCTGCCCACCACCAGTGTTCTCTCTTTTTTTTTAATTTTTTTTTTCTTTCTTTCTTTTATTTTTTCTTTTACTTCCTTTCCCTGATTCTTGGTTTTCAATCCTTTCCTTGTTGACTTTTTTCTTTCTTTTCTTTTTATCTCTCCATTTTTCCAAACCCTTGTTTTTCTTTTGAATTTTTCTCATTTTTCCTTTATTATTCTATTTTTGATGCTCTCTTTTCTTTTTTATTTCTTCACTAAAGTTTGTTTCCCCCCCACTTGTCTCTCATTTTTTCTTTGCTTTTTGTCTTTTACATTTCATTTATTTGTGTGAGTTTGTGTGTGGTTGTTGCTATTTGTTTAGGCTACTTGTGTTTTTGTGCTATAATTTTTTTATTCTGGTTGTTATTGGTTTTTTGTCACACTCAGTGGGAGACAGCAACTGTGCCCACACAACCCAATCACATCTGTACTTCCTGCAGCTCCACCCACTGGGCAAGGACCACCAATTGCTTCTGTACAAACTGATTAATGACAGACAGTAGCCCAAACCACCCTCAACTTCTCTACTTGGACAATGAATGGTGATCCAGGCATATATTCTCATACTCTGTCACACCCACCGGGAGACTTGTAGTGAGTGTCTAAGGGCTACCAAGTGAGCAAATAGAGTAGCACACCAACCCTACTCACTTGGACATATCAAAATATACCACAATAACATAAAACAAAACCTGGGTGAATCATACCAATATACAATCATCAACTAAATACAAATACCACAACACAACAATGTCTCGTAGACAACTGACAATCCCAGTTCACACAAAGAAACAAGATAGAGTAGTATAAAAATGAAAGTAGTACCAAAGTAGTACCAAAATACAGAGCCAGCAAGCCTCCCTGGTGAAGAAGTGACATTGGAACTGAATTCAAAAGGATTATACTTAGGTACCTTGAATTTATTGAGTAATAAATCAAGGAAAACACTGACAAAATTAAGGAAAACACAGACAAAACTCTAGAAGAATTCAGGAAAGCAACACAAGAACTGTCAAAATAAAAGAAAAATTAGAAAAAATACAAAAATAGCAAATAGAAATCCAGAAGATTTAATACTAAGATTTCAGAAATAGGTAACACATTGGAAGGGAAAAGGAATAGAAATAAATCAATGGAAGACAGAAATAGCTAGATTGAAGACCTCAAAACTACTTTGTTTAGGGATTAGGAAAAAGAACACAGAAAAATGAAGAAAGTTTAAGATTTATGTGAGACACCATCAAGAGGAATAACTTACATGTGATATTGGCATTCCAGAACAAAAAGAGACAAATAAAATCACAGAGAAAATTATCAAAGATTTGTCAGAAGAGAACTTCCCTAATATGATGAAAGATAAGAAGATACTCATTCAAGAAGTTCAATGAACTCCAAACAGAATAGACCTCAAAAGAAAATCACCAAGACATCACAATCAAACTTCCCAAAACTAAAGACAAAGAAAGAATCCTGAAGGCAGCATGGAAAAAACAAAAAGTTACCTACAAAGGGCAACAAATAAAGTTAAGCTCTGATTTCATGGCAGAAACCATGCAGGTGAGAAGGCAATGGAATAACATATAAAACCCTGAAAGGAAAAAACCTGTCCATTAAGAATTATATACCAGCAAAACTGTCCCTCAAATATGATGATGAAATAAGGACATTTCCAGATAAATAGGAACTAAAGGAATTTGTCAAAAACAGATCAACCTTATAAGAGATGCTAAAGGGAAGTCTTGAGACAGAGAACCAACAGCACACAAAAACCAGTGATTAATACATATGACACCATAACCCAGAAACTAACCCAGATATAGAAGTATTCAAAGTAAAATAAACTTACACAAGTGGAAACAGAGAAACAAAGACATCAATTTGTAAATAAGGACAACTACAAAGCAAAAAGAAGGAATAAATAGTGTAGGTACAGAACTTTCAAATGAAGAAGTCAAGATTATTTTGACTTAGAATGGACATTTTAAACTTTGGTAGACAATAATAAATCACAGGGTAACTTCAGAGAAAATTAATAAACTTTTTCATCAAAATAAAAAAGAGGAAAGGCAAAATATTTAGTAACTAAAAAAAAAATCACAACAAAGGAATTGATTTAAAAAAAAAAAAAAAAACTCATAAACCAAATGATCTCAACACAGAAAATTATATGGAACAAAGAAATCAGTAACACCACACACACCGAAAAAAAAAAATCATATAACAGAATGATAGTAATAAATTCATACTGATCTATGACTGCACTGAATGTAAATGGAATAAATGTACCAAACAAAAACAGAGAGTTACAGAATGGATAACAAGAACATGGCCCATCCAGCACTGATGAGAAAGACATAGAGAGGTCCATGGGA
>NW_006921589.1:9364255-9366102 GCF_000298275.1 Orycteropus afer afer
CTGTTGCATTGTGGTAAACTGTGGTCAATGACATGAGACAAAGTATACGTGAACTGCTGTACGGAAAGTGAATTTGCTCTGTAAATCTTCACCCAAATCCCCCCCCCCCAAAAAAAGAACATGGCCCATCAAGATGCTGTTTACAAGAGACAAACTTTAGACACAAAGACAAAAACAGAATAAAAATCAAAAATTGGGAAAAAAAATATATCAAGCAAATGGCAATCATAAAGGAGGAGGAGCAGCAATATTAATTTCTGATAGCATAGATTAGTAGTTAAGGTTGTGTGTCAACTTGGCTGGGCCTGGTTGAGTGGCTGGGCAGCTGATGATAGTTATTCCCCATGATGAGACTGGCAATCAGCTCCATGCTTAGATCTACCACAAGCAGCTGAATAGCTGCTTTAGGGCTGTGGTCTGCGTCCCGTATATAAGAAGCAGTTTTTGGGAATGTTCTCTAGGTTATGACATGCTTGAACCCTGAATGTAGCCATGTCATTGTTCAGCAGCCTGCCATGCTCTGCCAACCTTGGGACTTTCAATGGACTTGAATCAATGGCCTGCTATGTTGTTTGGTAACATCGGGACTGTGCCGTTTTATTTGTTAACTGTGGGCTTGTTAGTGAAGAGATGCCTCTAGCTTCAGTGGGCTGGGAACAAGAGGCAGAGCCAAAGCCCAAGGTTGAGGGGCTTTCACACAGCCCCTACAGCTTGGCACTTGGAACTCAGACTTCTAGCCTCCAAAAATTATAAGAATAAATTCCTGTTTGTTAAAGTCAGCCCATTTGTTGTTCTCGTCTGTTAGAGCGATACTAGGTAACCAGAACAACACTCAATAAAGACACAGAAGAACTAAAGTATACAATCAACCAACTTGAAATTGTAGATATATACAGAACACTTCACACAACTGCACAATATACATTATTTTCCAGCATACATGGAACATTATCCAGAATAGACCACCTGTTAGACCACAAGTAAGCCACAATAAATTTTAAAATATCGAAATACTGCAAAGGATCTTCTCAGAGCACAACACTGTAAAATTAGAAATCAATAAAAGAAAAAAAAAAACAGCAAACACATGAAAACTGAATACCACTCTGCTTAAAAACTATAGGAAAATAGAAGAAATACAAAATAAAATTTAAAAAATACCTTGAATCAAATGAGAATGAAAGTACAACATACCAAATCTTTTAGACATACCAAAAGCAGGGCTCCAAGATCAAATTTTTGCAATAAATGCACACATTCAAAAGGAAGAAAGAGACAAATCAACAACTCAACCCAACATCTCCAACAATTAGAAAAAGAGCAGCAAAAAATGCCCTTTATCACCATTCCTGCTCAAAATTGTATTGGAAGGCCCTGCCAGAGAAAAAAGGCAAGAAAGGGAAATGAAAGTCATCTAGGTTGGCAACAAAGAAGTAAAACCATCTCTATTTGAAGATGATATGATCTTACACATAGAAAATACTGGATTCAACAAGAAAATTACTGGAACTAATTGATCGTTTCAGCAAAATGGCAGGGTACAAAATCAACATATAAAAATTAGTTGGATTGCTTTATACTAATGAAGAAAACTCTAAAAAGACATCAGGATAGTAATACCATTTACAAAAAGATGAGCTACTTAGGAACAAATCTAACCAGAGACATAAATAAACCTATACAAACAAAACTACAAAACACTATTGTTGTTGTTAGCTGCCATCAAGTTGGCTCCAACTCAAAGTGACCCCATGCACAACAGAATGAAACACTTTCCGGTTCTGTACTAGCCTCACAATCCTTGCTACACCTGAGCCTATCATTGCAACCACTGTGTCAATCCACCT
>NW_006921589.1:9372337-9375089 GCF_000298275.1 Orycteropus afer afer
TTGTGTCATCTGCTTATTGTAGGTTGTTAATGAGTCTTCCTCCAATCCTGATGCCACATTACTCTTCATATACTCCAGCTTCTTGGGCTATCTGCTTAGCATACAGATTAGCTTGTGTATTGCTGTGAGGCTGGAGGCTAGGCCACCAGTATTTCAAATGCCAGCAGGTCACCCAGGGTGGACAGGTTTCAGAGGAGCGTCCAGACTAAGACAGACTTGGAAGAAGGAAGGGGCCATCCATTTCTCAAAGAATTGGCCAGTGAAACCCTTCTGAATATCAGTCAAACATTGTTTGATATATTACTGGAAAACACTGTAAATAGCCCTGAAATATTGTCCAATATAGTGCCAGAAGATGAACCCTTCAGGTTGGAAGGCACTCAAAGTATGACTGGGGAAGAACTGCCTCCTCAGATTAAAACAAAAAAACTATTATAAGAAACCAAAAGAGACCAATATAAATAGAAGAATACAGCACACTCATGGATAGGAAGGCTTAACATTGTGACATTGTGGCAATGTCAATAATACTCATAGCAATCTATAGATCCTGATCCAGATTCCATCTTTCTTTAAAGAAATATAAAAACTAATCACCAACTTTATATGGAAAAGAAAGAGGCCCAGATAAGTAAAGCACTACTAAAGAAGAGAAACAAAGTAAGACCCCTCATGCTCTCCAATTTCAAAACCTACTATAAAGCCACAGTAGTTAAAACAGCCTGATAACTCATACTGTGTATGGATTTCACATCAACATAAAGAAAACAAAAATCCTCACAACTGGACCAATAACAAAAATTATGACAAATGGAGAAAAGAATGAAGTTATCAAAGATTTCATTTTACTTAGATCCAAAATCAACACCCATGGAAACAACAGTCAAGAGACCAGATATCATTTTGCACTGGGAAAATGTAATGCAAAAGACCTCTTTAAAGTTTTAAGAAGCAATAATGTCATTTTGAAGACTAAGGTGTACCTAACCCAAGCCACCAGAGCTCTTAACCCAAGTCATAGTATTTTCAATCACCTCATATGCATGTGAAAGCTGGACAATGAATAAGGAAGATTGAAGAAGAATTCAATCCTTTGAATTATGGTGTCGTCAAAGAACACTTAAAATATGATGGACTGCCAGAAGAATGAAAAAATCTGTCCTAGAAGAAATGCAGCCAAATGCTCCTTAGAAGTGAGAATGGTCAGACTTTGTCTCACCTACTTGGATCATGTTGTCAGAAGGGACCATTCACTGGAGAAGGATATCATGCTTGGTAAAGTGGAGGGTCAGTGAAAAAGAAGTAGACTCTCAACAGGATAGATTGACACAGTGGCTGCAATGATGGGCTTAAATATAGCAAGGATTGTAAGAATGGTGCAAGACCAGGCAGTGTTTCATTCTGTTATACATAGGGTTGTTATGAGTTGGAGCTGATTCTATAGCAACTAACAACAACAGCTGGTACAATAACTCACACATAGACCAATGGATCAGAATTGAGAATCCAGAAGTAAATCCATCCACCTATGTACATCTGATCTTTGACGAAGGGCCAAAACTCATTAAACAGGGAAGAGATTTTGTCTTTAATAAATGGTGCTGGCAAAACTGGATATCCATTTACAGAAAAATGAAACAGGACCCATATATCATGCCATATACAAAAACGAACTCAAGTTGGATCAAAGACCTGACATAAAACCTAAGACCATAAAAATCATCAAAGAAAAAACAGGAAAAACTTAGGGGCCATAATTCAGGGCATAAATATATTATAGAATATAACTGAAAGTGCACAAACACCAGAAGACAAAATAAATGACTGGGGCCTCCTGAAAATTAGACATTTATGCGCATCAAAAGATTTCACCAAAAGAGTAACAAGAGAACACATCGACTAGGGGGAAAAAATTGACAGTGATATATAGGACAAGCAGCTAATCTGTAAAATTTATAGAAAAATTCAACAATTTAATGACAAAAAAATAAATAATCCAATTGAAAAATGGGTAGAAAACATGAACAGACACTTCACCAAAGAAGACTTTCATGCAGGTAACAAACACATGAAGAAATGTTCACGATCATTAGCCATTAGAAAGATGCAAATCAAAACAACAATGAGATATCATCTCATGGTACTAACAGCAAAGTTCATAAAAAGAGAAAACACTAAATTCTGGCAAGGATGTGGACTAGAACCCTTATATACTGCTGGTGGGACTGTAAAATGGTGTAACCACTGAGGAAAACAGTATGGCACTTCCTTAAAAAGCTGGAAATAGAACTATCATATGATCCAGCAATCCTACTACTAGGTATCCTAGAGAAATAAGAGCCATGACAAGAACAGATAAAAGCACAGCCATGCTCATTGCAGCACTATAGCAAAAAGATGGAAACTGTTGTTGTTGTTGTTGTTGTTGTTGTTGTTGTTGCGGGAGAACCAGAGAGTGGAGATGAATAGGCCCGGGGACCAGGACAGAAGAGGAGTGAGCCATAGGGATCCGGGTGAGGAGAAGGAACCCAGCTCGCCCAAAGCATCAGGGCGGGAGAACTGGAGAGGGGAAAGGAATAAGCCCGAGGACCAGGACAGACGAGGAGTGAGCCGCAGGGATCCAGGTAAGGAGAGATCTGTAACATTGTGGCACTTGCAATCAATGTCATGAAACAAAATGTATATGAACTGTTATATGGAAAATGAAATTGTTCTGTATATTTTCACCCAACTCATAATTAAAAAAAAAGAA